>NW_027411866.1:251955265-252322544 GCF_047663935.1 Musca autumnalis
GACAAGTATTTTTTAGAAAATCACCTTATTAATTTATCATGTAATTAACGAAATGATCCATTTAATGGTTACTATCGCACAAAAAATTATGATTGTTCGGATTTTTCCGGATTCAATTTTGGTAAAAATGGAGAAAAAAAGAACACAATGGTTGCAGCAATTTACTAATGGATTTCTGGTTGAAGTGTCACTTCTTCACTACGTCTGCAACCCGAAAGAATTATGAGAATTTGCGACAGTATTTTTGGAGTAAACATCACTCCATTTAAATATTTTCACCACTTATAAACTGTAACCCAACGAAATATTCTCAGTCTAGAGTGGAACATATAAAAAAACGAAATTCTCACTAATTCACGGAAAAATTTGGTCTCCAAAAATAACGGTGATGCTTTTCAAAAAAAAAAAAAAACTAATTTGGAAAAATAAAAAAAATATTGCTCCGGTTGGGGTTCGAACCGGAGTTCCTCAGAGCGCTAAGCGGCGTCACTTCCTCTAAGCTATAGAAAGGGTGTGGGTGGTTTGACTACTTGTCCTCTTCCGCCTTTAGACCTGGTTCCGTTGATATCGGAAATACTGGAACTTGGTAAATAAAAATAAATCAAAATAGTGATTGGCAACACCTCCCAGTAAACATTTTTAGGTATGTTACAAAATACAAATATGCTTATGAGTGGCACCATAATTTCTCACAGTGAAATTGTGCAAAATATTGAGTACATTTCATTTAAATGTGCTACATATGGATTTATAAATAAAACGGTCATAATTTAAGCAAGTTTTAATAGGCTTTATATTCCCTTTGACACAATGAAAATGTGACCCAACGAAATAATGGTTTTAAACTGCAAGTATGCTTACAATTTAGCCATGTCAGCCATGACGGATCAATTGATTTGGTCCAAAATTTGGTTCTCGTAATATTTAGTCCAAACTTTGATAAAGTTCGGAGATGAGTCATATCGGTCCACTCCTTCGGGAACTTCCATCACAAAAGTCCAAAAATTTTCGCACGATAAATGTCGAAGGGAGTAACCAATTGACTCCAAACTTTGCAGGTCCCAATATTTTCTCCAGAGATAGTTCAGATTCGAATATGGACACTCATTCGAGTACCACCCACCTAAAGAGCAAGTACATATTTCTTGAGATAATGTCCCAAAATGTGAAATAACAGTGCCAGTACGGGAATCGTTTTGTTTGTTCACGTTCATTGTTTTAAATTTAGATTGGTTAAGTCCGTGTAATCAAAACAAAGCACTGATACTACCCGTGCTGATGTACGGTTCCGAAGCCTGGGTACTTGCACAAGCAGACAAGGCAGTGTTTGTTGTTATTGAGAGAAAAATTCTTCGAAAGATCTACGGACCAATCTACGTTGACGGTGATTATCGACGCCGTGTGAACGACGATTGCGTTGGCTAGGCCATGTCATAAGAACGAGCGATGATGAACCCGCTAAAAAGGCGTATAAACACGTCACACATCGTGGTGCACGCAGAACCTGCAGGCCAAGGCTTCGATGGAGCAAACAAGTGGAAGAAGTGATGACGTTTTCTAAACGTTTGATTTATTTATAGTTTACCTTATTAATGTTATAGGCTTTTCACAAATAAAAATCTATGTTTTCATTTTTAGTAATTTGTTTTATTTTCCAATATTTCGATTGGAGTCTCAAATCATTAGAGAACTTCAAGTATAAACGCATATCAGCAGTTTTTAAAATGAGAACACAAAATTACAAACTTAATTAAAGAAAGTCGTCGTTGTCTAATTGTCAGCGAACTTACTTCAACTAAAGGTAGTCTGGTTATACCCTCAGCATTTATGCTAACGAGGGTACGGGCAAAATGTGCCTCATCGAAATAATGGTTTTAGACCCTAAGTATGTTTGGACGAAATGTGTTTCAGACAATTTAGAGTCGATTTAGCCATGTCCGTCCGTCTGTCTGTCTGTCTGCCTGGCTGGTGCGCACGATAACTCTCGAACGGATAACCGATTCGATCCATAATTTGGCTTTCGTAATATTCTGTCCAAACTTAGTTTAAGTTCGAAGATAGGTTATATCGGTCCACTCCTTCCGGTACCTCCCCCACAAAAGTTCGGAAATGTTCGGAAAATTTGTGCGCACGATAACTCTTGAAGGAATTAACCGATTTTGTCCATAATTTGCACTTCATGAAATTTCTACCAAACTAGATGATGTTCCAATATGGACTCAATCGGGTCACTCCTTCGGGTACCTCCCACACAAAATTTCGGAAAAGTTAAGTTTAGGACCTGCTCTCGAATCGCTTTGATTTTTGTTGTAGCAACTTGTATTCACTGGGGGGCAAGTCTATACTTCCTGAGAAAATAGCCTGAAAGTTACAAAAAACCCCTATTACGCCGTGTGCAGTGGTTGCAGCGCAAGATAACTATCGAACGGATGTGCCGATTCGGTCCAAATGGTGGCCTTCGTAATTTTTTGTACAAACTTAGTTTAAGTTCGAAGATAAGCCATATTGGTCCACCCCTTCATGTACCTCCCCCCAAAAAGTACAAAAATGTTCGGAATGATAACTCTTGATGGGAGTGACCGATTTGGTCCATACTTTACATATCCTTATATATCTACCAGACATATATCAGTTTCGAACATGGAGTATATTTGTCCACTCCTTCGTGTACCTCCCACACCAAATTTAGGATAAATTCACTTTAAGACCTGCTCTCGAATCACTTTAGTTTTTGTTGAAGCAACCTGCATTTGCTGGCTTAATTACGACAGTAAAAGTTTTTTTAGGAGCAAGTCCATACTTCTTGAGAAAGCAGCCCGAAAGTTGTACAACACCCCTATGACACCACATGTAGTGGCTGGAAAGCTCGAACCGAAACTGCGTTCGTCCACACTCTGGATATTGTAATACTTCTTCGAATATTAAATGGAATTCGAAGGGGGTGCTTATAGGTCCACTCCTTTCGGTACCTCCCCCACAAAAGTTCGAAATGTTCGCTAAAATGGTACGCGCGATTTCTCATAGACGTAGCAACCGATTTGGTCCAAACTTTGGATCTCAAAATATTGTCGAAACTTAGTGTATTTTCAAATTTGGGACCTATTTCTCCAATTCTTGTGGTACCACCCACTCAAATGTTCAACATTTTTGTGTGGTTAAGGGTCTTTTCAAGGATTCTTTGGACATTTTTATCGAAGGTTTTTCTAGTGGCCCTGTTTACAGCGATATTACGTTTTTCGTAGGCTAGTGTGATAAAAAAGCGCTACCTATCGATATCCCCTCAAATTTTTGAGCTTTAATACTATCCATACTTTTGTCGGTTCATACGCCCAAAATTTTGAAAACCCCCCTAAATACATAAGTTTTTTTTTTTTTTTGGAAAAAAGTATTTCAATCTGCACAGGCTGAGGGTAATCTCTGTCGGCAAAGCCGACTGATATTTTTTTACTTGTTTGTATTTGTTAACTCTAAGTCTTATATGGCTTGGAGTGTTTATTATATGTAACATCTCAAGAGTGACGTTTCTATGGTAGTTATTCTCTTGAGTCAGAATATGAACATTATTGAAGTCAGGGGTATGCCCCGTCAATGTGCAGTGGGCCGCCAATGCCGTCATCTGTTCCAGAGGTCTATTGTGAACTTTTTGGTCAGACATATATGCGGATATCCTTGTCTTTACTTTACAACATTTTTATACCCTACACCACTATGTGGAAAGGGTATTATAAGTTTGTTTTGGGAAAAATTCATGTAACACCGCGGAATATTCGTCGGAGACCCCCAATGTTGTATACCAATCTTCATATCTCAGAAAACGCGATTTTGAGATGTGTGTCCGTCCGTCCGTCTGTGTGTCCGTCTGTCCATTATAAATTTTAATCAAACTCCAGGCCGCAATTATGGACCGATCACCACGAAATTTGGTATGGAGGTCGGTTTCACATCAGAATAGATCGCTATTTTAATTGGTGTTTATCGTGAAATATTTAGCGGGTGAAATGGACCAAAAACATAATTTTGATCCGATTTTGTAGCTGCTCTGTAGGTCGCAATTAGAGTCCGATCGCCTCGAAATTTTTAATAAGGTAAGAGTATATGACAAAAAAGAAGCTTGCAATTTGAGATGGCGATCAGATAATATTTAGAGGGTTAAATTGACCACAACTTTTGTGTGAAAATTGTGAAAATTTTTAATAAAGTCGTGAGTTATATTTAGAAGGCGATCTCTTGACCTTTTAATTGATGTCAATTATGTTGATGTACGTGATCAGATAACAAAGTTACAGCCTAATATATCCAGTTTCTTGTTTGTAGTGTAATCATAAAGCCGCTAGAGGTCGCAATTATAGCTCAACAGTCACGAAATTTTGCACGAGGTAAGAGTTTAGGTTGACAAAAATGCCTATAATTTTGCATGATGATCTGATATTATTTGGCGGTTGACATAGACCATTACTTTTGTATGAAAAATATAAAAATTTTATTTTTGGTCCATATTTTCATTCCTGGAGGGCATATACCGGCAGAGTAGCCTAAATATGGGAAAATAACTACTGATATTTCCCCTGATGCAAATTGCAATAATGTGTCTGCTAGATAACGCACGTACTGCCTGATATATAATGTGTTTTGTGTAGAGAACCAAAATTTCCTCCCATGCTACAAATTGTCTCTGTCAAATTGAATTTTTATACAAATATTGCAACATTGGGTCGCCTCGCCACCTATTTTATACCTCAGGATTTAAGGTAAAGGGGATACAAACAAAATACGACCAAAGATGTGTCTCATCGAAATATTGGTTTTAGACACAAAGTATATATGGACGAAATTAGTTTCAGACAATTTGGAGTCTTTTTAGCGCTGTCCGTTCATCTGTCCCTCTTAATGTCTAACTAGCTGGTGTGCACGATAACTCTCGAACGGATTTACCGATTAGAACCAAATTTTACTTACTTACTTACTTACTTTACTTACTTAGCTGGCCCATTACAGAACATTTGTTCGATAGGCCGAAATAAGACAAGATCTCCATTATTTGTTGCTTCGCACTCTGGAATACCGCGTCTTTTCATCTTATCATCCACTTGTTTGCGCCATCTATTCCCTGGCCTGCCAATTCTGCGTGCACCGCCAAGCGGTCCGTATTTATACGCCTTTTTAGCGGGTTCATCATCGCTCATTCTTATGATATGGCCTAGCCAACGCAATCGTTGCATCTCGATACGTTTAACAATATTGATGTCGTTGTATAGAAAGAACCAACTTTTATACAACGTAATATTTTGCTCAAAATTTGTTTAAGTTCGAATGTAGGCTATGTCGGTCCACACCTCCCCCAAAAAAGTTCAAAATTGTTTTCGAAAAATTTTGTGAACGATAACTGGCGAAGTGAGCAATCGATTTGCTCCAAACTTTCCATATATTATTATTCTTTCCAAATATAGATCGGATAAGACTATATCGGTCCTTAGGGTATTTTCCACACAGAATTCGGAAAAGGGAAATTTAAGAGTCCTCTCGAATCGTTCTGAGTTTTTTTCAGCAGATTGTACTTGCGCCGCCAATCCGTAAGTTAACTCTCAAGGAGATTTTCTGATTGGTCGAAACTTTACACATCGTATTATTTCATCCAGTCATGTGTCAGGTCGGAATATGGACTATATCGGTCCGTCCTTCGAGTACCTCCCACACAAAATTAGGGAAAAGTGCAGTTTTAGAACCCGTATCGGATCTATTTGATTATTTTCTTTTTTAGAAGGTTCTTTTTACGGTACCTATTCTGGTCCCTTTCCCGGGGTAAGTCATACTTCCTGAGATAATAGTCCAGAAGTTCCAAAAACCCCTGCCCCGGCTCCAACTAAAATTACAAATCTGAAAAAATAATTCTCAAATATTTCCAAAATTCAGATTTTAGCTTACTAAAATTGATTTGGTGTAGCCTCATATTACGATACCTACAGATTCCACGCATTTTGAAGCAAACTCGTGTTAAAAAATAAATATATTTTTAGAGGCTGAAGGTATATCACCTTTAGCGCATCTGACTTATACTATCTTCTTTGCTGTATAATTGAATATGAATAATTTTGATTTATAAATTTGTTTGCATGCAAAATTTTTGAATTTCTATTCATTGTTATTTATTTCTACTGGTATAAAATATATTTTTTGATATCATAATATGAACTACAATGAACAAAAACTAATATAATTTTCAAATATTTTCGAAGCGAGGGATTTTGTTCGTTTATCACATAATTGTCAGCAACGTTTGTTGAATAAACATAAAATAATTAAGTTTATTTGAAAGAAATTAAGAAATTGGTTTCATGGAATTTTGTTTGCATATTGATTTATTAATCCCATTAGTAACAAACTACACAAACACACAATAACCCATAAAAAATAAACCGATATATTATCCTTTACATATATTAATTACAGAGGGGTATTGCAATGAGAATGATGACGGCGATGATTCGCAAACTTCCATAGAAAAAAAATATATTTATGATTATTAAAAAATTGCAATTATCTCAATTGAAATACAATATATGCGAAATTAATTGGTGCTCCACAAGCGCATGTACATATTTATGTATGCATATATATAAATGAATTAATATTTTATTTTGGAATCATTTTCTTTTATGTGGAATCATTTCTTCTTTCGTTATTAAGGAAGTGAAATAACTTAACTGAATTCATATCATTATTTTATTAAACTACTTTAAATGTAATAAGGTTTAGATGAAGCCATAATATCCGGACTAGACCAAATTTAGCAAAAACGAATTCATCGCAATTAAATGATGAAATCTTGCTCCCCTTTTTAATTCATAACTTGCAATAACTTATTTTGTTTCATCATTAAAAAAAATTATTACATGTATTTGTGATTATTTGCATGTGTGTAAATTGGTACGTTAACATGCCACAGAAATTTAAATTATTATTACAACTCGAGGTGCGTGTTGCTAGGCGATTAAACACATCAGAGGTTTTAATGCAAACTGGATTTGTAACATTATTTATTATCCACACATATGTAGGTGTATTTATTACCGCCATTCATGCATAGAATTGCATCTTCACGCAAATTGTACTATTTCACGCACATAAAAAATGCATTGCAAATTTAACCCCATTTGTACCATTAAGAAAATTGAGTGTATGTATTTTCTTTTTATACCCTACACCACTATGTGAAAATATTTAGCGGGTGAAATGGACAAAAAACATATTATTTATCCAATTTTGTAGCGGCTCTGTAGGTCGCAATAACAGTCCGATCGACGGGAAATTTTAAATAAGGTAAGAGCATATGACAAAGAAACAGCTTGCAATTTGAGATGGCGATCAGATAACATTTAGAGGGTTAAATAGACCACAACTTTTGTGTGAAAATTGTGAAGATTTGTAATATACAACTTACATCTTTGTTCGTGAAAAACACATTACTCCCTCGTGAGCTATATTTGGAAGACGATCTCTTGGCCTTTCCATTGATGTCAATTATGTTGATGTACGTGATCAGATAACAGAGTTACAGCCTAATATATCCAGCTTTTTGTTTGTAGTGTACTCATAAACACGCTAAGGGTCGCACTTATAGCTCAGTAGTCACGAAATTTTGCACGAGGTAAGAGTTTAGGTTATGGAAAATGCCTATAATTTTGCATGATGATATGATATTATTTATCGGGTGACATAGACCATTACTTTTGTATGAAAAATATACAAATTTTACTTTTGGTCCATATTTTAATTCCTGGAGGGCATATACCGGCAAAGTAGCCTACATATGGGAAAATAACTACTGAGCTTTCTCCTGATAAAAAGTGCAGTAATGTGTCTGCTAGATAACGGGTCTACTGCCTAATATATAACGGATTTTGGGTAGAGAACCACAATTTCCTCCCATGCTACATGGGATTGTCTCTATCATGACAGAGGAATTTTCAGTTCAGTTGTCCAATTGGATTTTTTATACAAATATTGCAGCATGGGGTCGCCTTACCACCTATTCTATACCTCAGGATTTAGGGTACAAAATACGACCAAAGATTTGTCTCAGATATGTCTCTCCTTGGACGAAATTCGTTGGAGTCGATTTAGCCCTGTCCGTTCATCTGTATCTCTTACTGTATAGCTGGTTGGTGAGCACGAACCGATCTACCGATTTGAACCAAATTTTATACTTCGTAATATTTTGCCCGAACTTAGTTTAAGTTCGAATACAGGATATATGGGTCCACACCAAATAACTGGCGAAGTGAGCATTCGGTCGATAGATCGGGAAAAGATTATATACCTTCGGGTACGTCCCATAAAAAATCCGGAAAATCGAAATTTAAGAGTACTCTCGAAATATTTTAAATTTTTTCAGCAGATTGTCCTTGCGGTCCACTTTGCTATGGTACAATTGCAATAGCAAGACCATACTTCCTGAGATTATGGCCGAAAAGCTATAAAAACCCCTGAAAAACAAGCAAGAAACCTAAATAAAATGGCAAAACAGCAAGATAACGCTCAAGGGGATTTTCTGATTAGTCCAAACTTTGCACATCTTACTATTTAACCCAGTCATGTATCAGGTTAGAATATGAACTATAACGGTCCCGTCCTTCGAGAACCTCCCACACAAAATTTGGGAAAAGTGCAGTTTGAGGACTCGTATCGGATCTATTTGAATTTTTTGAAGAAGGTTCTTTTCACGGTCCCTATTGCAACGGAACAATTTTAAGTCCATACTTTCTGAGACTCGTGATACAAAATCAATATATTTTTATACCGCATAATTATTGTGTCAGGGGCTGAGGGTATATCACCGTTAACGCAGCTAACTTATACTATCTTCTTTGGTCTGTAATTGAATCTCATAATTATGAGATTTATAAATTTGTTTGCATGCAAATTATTTGAATTTCTGTTCGTTATTAGTTATTTCTACCTGTATAAAATATATTTTGATGGCACAATATATACCCAAAACTAGCTATTTTCGAATTATCCTGAAAAGCACAAACTTACGTGCATTATCAAGCATATGTGAGGTACAAGTGCACAATTTTTGGACGATAAATCTTCAATAAACTCACAATTTTTCCAAATATCAAATTGCATTGTATATACATATTTATTTATTTTAGGTGTATTCCGAAAAGGTACCTAATATTCAAAGACAATTTGAAAATATAGCAGGAGGGGCTAATCAAAGTGAATTTTCCAATTTTCGAATATTTTTAGAAATGTATAATTTATATAATTGTTCCACAAACATTCCATTTTATACCAATGGATTCATATTAAGTTATTTATTTGTGACCTCGTTCTTATCGCCGAGTCTGAACGGCGTGGCTAAGTTGCCACGAGTAGAGACGTTTTTCATGGCTGAAATTCTAAGGAAATACCACCAACATTACTAAGGGGTATTTTACCACCGTTGAAAATTGTATGTGGCCAGGCCTGGGAATCGAACCCGGACATTCAGCGTGCAAGGCGGTTGCACATAGCTAATTCCTAGAGGTTGTGGTGTAGGGCATCACATGGTCCGCCCCGTCCGACTATAGCCGTTGCTTACTTGTTTTACTATATAAATGGAATCAGCAAATGAATCATTTAGGGCTCACAATACTATGTACGTAATGCGAACAAAATTCATTCAAATCTTTATGGGTGACTCATGGAATTTGGTTACAAAAGAAAGAAGAAAATAACTGTTTTAATATGTTATAGTTCAAGTATATGGTTGCATACTTTTGAGTATGAAGGTAATAGTAATAACAAAACACAAGGTAGAATCTTGTTCTTATGCGGTTGGAATGAACTGCTCACTTAACTTATGTAACTTACTTATCTACTACCAATGTAATATAATGTTTTCTCAAAGCAGACCTTGTTTGCTTAGTTAATGGAAAGGTACAAAAATTATATTCTTCAAATCCTTAAAGAAAATCTTAAAAAATCTTAAAATCTTACTCATACTAGTATTTCCCTTATTACTTATAAAAGAGAATTTTGTCAGCAAACAAGCTTCAAAAAAAAAAAAAAAAAGACAACAGGGACATCGACCAAAACATCAAACAAAGGACAGCATCGTTTTGTCCGCATTTAAATTTGAATTTGAAGATAAACTTTATGTGGCGTAAATTTGTTAATCTGAATGTTTTTCTTTTTCATTTCTGGTAATCTGAATGTTTTTCTTTTTCATTTCTAACAAACATTTGGACCCAGCAACTTATCAAGATGCAGAAGATTAAAGAACAAACATAATTCATATTGAATGTTTGCTTAAGCGGAAAAGTAATTTTAAAAGAAAGTAATAAATGGCTACATCAAGGAATCGGCATTGAAAAGGCGAGCTTTGCTTTTTCCAAAAAAGAGATATGTCTTAGTAGTTTCCTCATTATATTTTGATTTCTATTAATAAAAACTTTTTCAGAAATGACAAAAAATAATTGTTTAAAACAAAGCACTTTAACAATTTACATAAAATGAACATCAGGACAGCCTTTAATAAAATTCTCCTTAAAGACTAAACAAATATTCGCCTATTTACAACTCATAAGGAAAAAGGATCGCATACCCAATTTCCAAGAAATGTCAACTCTTTGCCTTTGGGTAGGCAGCGACAGCAAAAGAAATGTTAAGGATTTCCACCAAATGAATAACATTAAATGAGGACAATGACTTAGGTTTTGTTCAAGGCAAACATGATGAACTAAGGACATCTTAAAAATGTCAAAGTCTGAACGTCAATGACTTTGTTAAACACGGAGAATATTCTCAAATGATGAAAGAAAAATATTGTGGATTTACTTGTAAACAGCTTAAAAACTCAATTGAAAAAAATACAATTAGAAGGGGTTGGCGTTACAATGTAACCATGCTCATGAAGTAAGTGAACACAAAGAAATTATTGGAATTCATACAGTGAAATAATTATTATCAGAATTTTATTTCCTTAAATTCGTAATTAATTATTAATAAAATATATGACATTTCCCAGCGAGTACGGTTGCTACGCAATTTCTTTTTTAGAACAATTTAATTAAGTAAATATTTAGGGTGAGGTAATTGTGTAATTGAATTATTTAATTTCTAATGATTAGCCTCTTTAGACGTTTTTGAACGAGCCCCATTTCATCGATCGCCTATAGACGTTATAACGCTAGTATGCTGTATTAATGAAATTAAATTATTAATGCTAGTATTAATGAAAAAATTTAGCATAGACGAAGCATACATTAGAAAATTGGAAAATAGAAAATTAATGAATACACTTTGATAAATTCCCATTTTTTTATTCCCTTAGCATTTATGCTAACGAGGGTATATAGTAAATTTCAAATATCCTTTACAATTCCAATGAAAAAAAAAATGTTTTGCTAGCCCATCCGCGATTTAGGGTACATAGGTTTAAAAAAGTCCTGGTTTCAAATCTGTTCACGTTCTCAAAATTGGTTGCTGCGCGCAAAAGTTATTGTGAGTTTTATTCCCTTGTAAAGAAAAAAAAAAATATTTAAAAATTCGCTTTTTGTTGTAATAAAAAAATGTATACATACATCGTTAAGAGCATTTAATATCTATCCGTAAGTACTTAAATATTTGTTAAATTTATTTTTATTTTCGTGGAAAATCAAGTATAATGAAAAAATCTTGGAGTAAATTTTATTTATTATAACTCAGAGTCCATAAAAATATCTAAAAAAATAAATTAATAATGCGTACATAATCTAGACAACGCGTAAAAAAATGTGATACCAAAATTATAAAGATTGAGTTATTAACCTATATAATACAGCAACAACGAAAACTGTCATCGTGAAAGTATACTTGCTTTCTGTGATAAACAATAGAATTAAGAAGTAGGGAGTAATATTGAAATTACAACCAAAGAAAAAACACAAAAGTTAAAAAGCCCGTAATTCGCAAATTCTTAAAAATCAGATGAGGCGCATGCGTTTTTCGGATACAGCGAGTGCATCTGTATCAATATGTATTAACCGATTCATGTTTCATTTAGCGGTCAAAGTGTGCCGTCAGTTGCATCTTACATCTTCAAAAAACCTTCAAGTGGGTAAAACTTTCGCGATGTGCATATGCCTGTAAGGGCATCCGATTTCAGTGAACGCCTATTACAAATACGTAAATATAACACACAGATTAGTCAAGAACCGCGGATGTGCCACCACATTCTATTTTGGATTAAATTCGAATATAATTAATATAATATAAATATCATAAAAATAAAAATATTATAATCTCGTATAAAGGTTTCCAATTATGTAAACATTTTCAAAGAAAATCGCGGTTCAATGCGCGGAATTGTCAAAATAAACTTTTGCAAATTTTCCTATTTTCAAGTTAACTATATTCGTCGTGTTAGTGAATGGATTCCAACGCGGAGGAGCTCATTAGATCTGGCGCGTAAAAAAAAAAACTAAAACCACGCTTGGTTTAAGGTTACCTGTGCGATAGTTGTAAATTTTAAAGCAAAAAAATAGATTTTTTTTAAGAAAATTTACGCATCAAATTTTTGACTTCGGACTCCTATCACTAAAAAGTTCTACAATCCTGCATATAGTTTGGATCATTATCTGGTTGCGTCCCCTAATTATAAGAAAAATAAAAAAACTCCGAAATCAAAACTTCAAAATGTCAGCATATATTGCAGTGTATATATCGAAAAATCATACATTAGAACCATGTTGTCCGAGTTGTATTCTTTAATTTTTTCCTTGAGTACAGGTCTGAATGTTGCGTGGTTTGGCCAGAAATCAAGAAAGAACCCACAAAAAACTTGTTTACTTAACACATTATTGCCCATTTTTTATACCCTCAGCATTTATGTTAACGAGGGTATATACACATTCATACGGGCAAAATGTGTCTCTTCGAAATAATGGTTTTAGACCCCAAGTATGTTTGGACGAAATCCGTTTCAGACAATTTGGACTTGATTTAGCCATGTCCGTCCGCCAGTCTGTCTGTCTATTCAAAAATGTTCGGAAAATTTGTGCGCACTATAACTCTCGAAGGGAGTAACCGATTTGGTCCATACTTTGCACATGGTGAACCGTCTACCAGGCTTAGATGAGGTTTCAATATGTACTCAATCGGTTCACTCCTTCGGGTACCGCTAACACGAATTTTCGGATAAGTTCAGTTTAGGACCTGCTCTCGTATCGATTCGATTTTTGTTGTAACAACTAGTATTCACTGCCCCCCCCCCCACATAGGACGCTAGAAGTTTCATCAGGAGCAAGTCTATACTACCTGAGAAAATTGCCTGAAAGGTGCAAAAAACCCTATGACCCCGACTGTAGTGGTTGAAGCGCAAGACGGATCTGCCGATTCGGTCCAAAATTTGGCCTTCGTAACATTTTGTCCAAACTAGGTTTTAGTTCGAAGATAAGCCATATCGGTCCAATCTTTCAGGTACCTCCCCCACAAAAGTTCAAAAATGTGACCGATTTGGTCCATACTTTACACATCCTAACATATCAACCAGATATACATATATCAGGTTCGAATATGGATTACATTTGTCCACTCGTTTGGGTACCACCCACACAAAATTTCGGATAAGTTCACTTTAAGACCTGCTCTCGCATCACTTTGATTTTTTTTTGAAGCAGCTTGCATTCGCTGCCTCAATTACAACGATAAAAGTTTTGTCAGGGGCAAGTCCATACTTCTTGAGAAAACAGGCCGAAATATGTAGTGGTTGGAGAGCATGACAACTCTCTGTATCTTCTAACAGTTTGTCCAAATTTAGTTTGACTTCTAAAATGATCCATATCGGTCTTCTACTTATTGAACCTCCCCCACAAAAGTTCAATATTCGTGTCTAATTTAGGGTCTGTTCAAAGATCCTTTGGAAATGTATAACGATACTGTTCGTTGTGGTCCTGTTTACAACGATATTATGTTTTCAGTGGACAAGTTCATGCTTCCTGACGTACTGGTCAAAAACTCCGTCCGTATGTCCATCTAAACCTCGTAATCAAGATACACGTTGCCATTTTCATCGGATCTTCACCAAATTTTGGGTGTTAAATGAAAGAAGCCTATTGATTTTGGTGACGGTCGGATAATATTCAAAGGTCGGAATGCGCAAAAAATTTTGGAGAAAAAGTCAAGGTTTTATTTAAAAGCGAACATCTCCGCTTCTATAGGGGTATACCAAAAGCAAAACCTGGCAATGAAAGTAGAAAATATCACTTTTACAAAGATGAAAATTAAGTTGGTGTAGGTGGTTAAACACCGGAGAAGTCGTAATAGTCGCTAATCCAATTTTTTTTTATTTTTGCGATTTTAATTGTATTGACGAATGTCACTGTTTTGGTTGGGGACCTTCCAAAAGCAAACCTTGATGATAAACATAGAAAAGCCCGCATTTATAATGGTACAAAGTAGGTTTTAGTAGGTGGTATAACAACGAAGATATCGCAATAGTTGGTAATACATTCCTTTTTTAATCGCGCTGTTTACGCCGAGCGTAAAACTGTTTTAAATGTTCATTTAAAGTCTTAGCATAAAAATCCCCAAATACATCTTCGTGTAAAAACGCAATGAATCGTATTAAAAGTAACCAAATACTTTAAGTACAATTCATTTTAGATACTAGCCATCTTGCAAATTTTCATTTCCGTAAAAATAAATTTTTATACTTCTTCTTATGCAACATCTTGAAATCTACTAACGTATTTCAAGGAGGTAACATATTGTTCCGAATAAAATTCACAAACTCCAACGAATTGAGATCTGTGTGTCATTCTTATTTTGTTACGTGGGTTTAATTTGATCCAATGCTGTGAGCAGACAATTAAAACGAATAACATTGTTTTCTTTTGGTATTGTCTTTGGCTCGAGAGAACCGTCAGTCCATCTCTCTACATTTGTTCAAAGTAGAATCAAACTACTTGGAAGCAAACACGCGCTAAAGATAGGAAGAAGCATAATGAGTTTGGTGATGGTCGGATAATATTCAAGAGTTCCCAATTGAGTTAACAAAATTTGTGAAATGCTTGTGATGTCGAAAAAGACTCTAGGATATCCCAATTTATGGAACTTTATTTCCATGTCAGATATTTCTGCTTTTGTTGGACATATTCCAAGGAGACAGCTTGTCCTATTTTTCAGTGCAATGGAAATGTGCGAAAATAATTATGATACCAAAACCAAGAAAACCTGTTATCATCGTATAGGCCTATAAGTTTATTGTCCATATTTGTTTAGAAAGCGACTTTTTCCGATTCTTAATAATATTAATGTTATACCAGATCATCAGTTTGTATTCAGAGAATATCATGGGACACCTGAGCAGTGCCAAAGACTGGTGAAGGTTATAAGAAATTGTTTGGAATGTAAACAGTATTGTTCTGCTGCCTTTCTGGATGCCAAACAAGCGTTTGATATGGTTTGACATTAAGGCTTGTTATATAAACTAAAAATGTAATTACCTGATCCTTTTTATTTATTATTAAATTCATATTTGAATTCAAGAACTTTTTATGTACACATCAATGGTGAAGAATCTAATTTTGGTGTCATTAAAGCTGGTGTGCCACAAGGTAGTGTTTTAGGTCCTGTTTTATATATCCTTTATACAGCAGATATGGACGTAAGAGACGAGGCTATGATTGCTACTTATGCAGATGCTATATACTGCCTTTCTTGCTATTAACGATGATCTTTCTTCAGCTACTGACTTACTCCAAACGCATCTGAATGATATCGAAAAATGGTTCAATACCGAAAAATCTGTGCATGTCATGTGCGGATTGTGTTAAATATCTCGGTCTGCACCTTGATAAAAAACTTAACTGGAAAAATCATACAACATATAAGAGATAGCAACTAGATCTGAAGACTAAAAGAATGTTCTGGTTTCTTGGTCCAAAATCAAAACTGAACCTGAATAACAAATTACTACTGTATAAGACGATTCTTAAGCCTATTTGCACATATGGAGTACAACTTTGGGAAACAGCCAGCAATTCTAATATTGAGATACTTCAACGATATCAATCAAAGACGCTTAGATTGATTACGGGTGCTCCTTGGTTTCTTAATAATAACGCGATTCATAGAGATTTAAACATTAATACAATTACAGATGAAATTAGTAAACTTAGTAATACGTATTTTAACAGATTAAGTAACCATTCGAATGTATTAGCAATCAATCTATTAGATCATCTGTGTCATCTAATAGATTGATAATAAATTAGAAGACTGAAACGAAGACATGTTTTAAACCTCCCATTTATTTAATGAGTTTTATAAAATATATAATCTGAAATTAAAATTGTAATCTGTATTTATTGTTAAATCGACTGGGGTTTAACAATTCTGTTATATTGTAGTAATTATTAAATTTGCTGAATGTTTCTTGTAAATAGATTGCAAATAAAAAGAATAAAAAAATAAAAAATGATTATTGCCTTAAGACATTTGGTATAAAAGCCAGATAGGTGAAAACCTTAGTATTTCCCTAAAATAAATGTTAAGTGATAGCTTATGCACAGGGGTAGTGGTGTAGGGTATCACATAGACGGTCCCGTCCCTACTATAGCCTTTGTTCACTTGTATCATTCTATTCTTGTAATAAAAAGGATACTGTAAATACATGTCAGTGTATCAGTGTTTACCTAAGGTATATCAACTTACTTAAGGCATGCTTAAGACGTTTGCTACTCCACAGGAATGGATTCCCAATAACAACAGCATGTAATATCGACACCTCCAAATAATAGTATGCTAAGTCTAAAAAGTAAGTTTTGCAGGAGAAGCTCTCAAAGTTTACAGTTTTCTTTGACCTTCACTACTATTCTGAGTAAACATTTGTTTATAACTTCTGTTCGGATTGACCGATCATTACCAAAATTTGACAGAATTTAAGTTAAAGGACGTAAAATGCAAAAATGTAAAGAACTTGAAAACATGCTAAGTCGACTTAGCATACTATTGTTTGGAGGCGTCGATATGTTCTTTGGACATATGTATGTACTAGCTATATCTGTATTTGATATAGCACAGTAGCAGACAATCATATTTTTTTTGTTTTGTGTGTTCTCTGCTGTTTTATTTCGCATTCGATGTTCTTAAGTCCTTACAATACTCGAAATTGATTTGAAAATAATCATTGATGTAGTTTATCGCAACGTAGTAGTCATCTGTAAAGCAAATGTGGTGGTAAATGTGTTTTACATTTATCACTTAACAATTTATTCGTGTATCATAGCGATGTAACAGATGGTTGCTACTGATTGGATTTCTATCATATCATAAACAGATAAACTTTAAAATATATTTTCTTACTTCAAAAAACTCAATTTAGAATTAATGTTTTTCTTTACTGGTAATGAAGTTGACACATTTAAAATTGTCAAAATATAAGCGGGTTATTGAAACAAATATTAAGTAAACATAACAAAGATATTAATAAGACATATGTATATATGTATTTTTAAATCATAACTTACTTTTCTAACTGTCAATTAAGGTTTTCTCTTCTTACAGGTAATTAAACCTAAAGAATATTTGAATGTATCTCTTGCAGTGGAAGGTAATATATGCATGTAAGTTATCATAAACTTTTACCACAGTGAGTTCAAAACAAAAAAATAAAACAGAAAATTTTAATATCATCATTATTTGTTAACCTTGTGTTTCAATATTATTACAAACATTCTATTGTTTTCCTATCATTTTTCCATTTCAGGTAATTAGCAGGGTTCAGGTGAGGGTTTATCTTTCATTTTATAATTTTATCTTCTACGATATCCGGTGAGAATCATTACTTGAAATGCTCTATTTTATACCCTCAGTATTTATGCTAACGTGGGTATATATAACGAGGGTATATATAAATATTCATTCATGGACGATATCTATAAAAATCTAATTACGATTATCAGAAAATCAATTACAGCCTATAAAGCTGTATCTTCTGTCAGTCAAACCGAAATATTCGGTATTTTATAAATAAAAAATAGTGAGAGACAACATGGTGCTCTTGAAGCAACTTTAAATGGAAGATGCTTACACCTCTGAAGTTGTTATCCCTATCGAAATAGAGCTGAGGAAAATGTTGTAGCTGTAAAAATTCTCTACAAGATTGACCTTTATGATACTTTCGTATGTTTTACAATTTTTGAGATATAGAAATTCAGGTAACATTTTTAGGGTGTTTTAGGTTAGGTTTCTCGTTTTGCACGAAAACGGTAAGTCTCATCGAAATGGGAATAGAGAAAAAATTACGAAAGCCAGTCTTGTACAAAATTTTCACAGCTATAAGATTAGCTGTAAAAATTTTCTACAAGACAGGCATTCGTTATTTTTTCCTAGGTTGTAATATTTTTGAGATATATAAATTTAAGTTGGGAAATTGCAGTCTTAACATTGTTTTATAAGGAGACGATACAGTTAGTGAATTGTCACTACTTGAGCTTCTACGTCTCAAAAATGTTAAAGTCCACGAAAATATCATTAAGGACAATCTTGTAGAGAGGAAGGGATAAATTCGAAATTTTAGCTATTTCGGTGGGATAAAACTTTAATCAAAACGAGGACCTATACCGATAAGTTACTGCAGAAATGCCTTCAAGAGAGACAAGATACCATGATATTTCGGTTGATTATTATGCTTAAAAACGATCAAAATATAGGAAATCTGGAGGTACTGTTCTATGGGGCTATGTAAAAAATCTGGACCTTTCAGGAACATTCTATACGGGATTGTTTTATACCCCCACGAATACTAAACACCAAATTTAAGCCATTCCTAGTAATATGCCGCTAAAACCTAGCAAAATTTAAATACTCCGAGCTGTATCTTGATTTCAACAGACTTAGATTTATTTTAATGATGATCAAGAAAATGTACCTTTTAGGTTCTACGACGAAGATTTTGATGTGTTACACATTGTTAGTTATACCCGCCATCTTATGGTAGAGGCTATAATTAAAGGAATTTTCTATCACAAATATGGAGTAACCAATGTATGAGGATTATGCCAAAACATCGTCTTATCTATATATATAAAAAAGGATGATGTTAGTTACTACACTTATAACTCAAGAACGGCTGAACAGATTTTGACAATTCGCGCCAATTCGGAATGGTCTTATGGCAGAAAAGGATAAAACCTAAAAAAATCGCGAAAATATGCGAAAAATTTGCAAAAATATTTTTTCAACAAAAGTAAATTTTTCCACAAATTTCTATCGAGCATCGCGTTTGGAGTAAATAAATGTTGGCACTTATTTGCACCTACTGTGAGGGTCCATTGTACGCCACTGTTTTGTCAATTTTTGAAAGTTGTACAGATTTTTTTTCACAATCAAATCGATTTTCATTTATTTTCAAGCGCCTTTTTAGGAAATTAACAGCGAAAAATGGATAAAAGGGCTTAGTTTAGAGTTCGTAAAGATTAGTGGTGGTTTCGGTCAGATACCAATTGAAAAGATTAAGATGATAACGCCGAAAGTGGTTTCCACAGTTTTGTGGAAAAAGGTACAAATCCACAAAATTGGTGGGTTATTTGAAAAATCAAGAGCTCCGAGGTAATTTCATTGGAAGTGAAGTTGTGGCATATATGTATACTTTTAAACCGTAGGTAAAAACATCTTCGAAAGATAAACTTCCGATGTATGCGGTATAATATTTAAGCTGTACCAGATATATTTTGATACAGCTTAGATCCTGTCATGATACAAAAAAATGATGCCCCCACTGTAAAAAGAGTATGAATTCAATCAGTTAAGTTCCCGCAGAGTTGGAAGCAATTACAAATGGAAATACATACATACAAACATACATATGTACATTGGTACTGTTGGTACACTGTATGTATGTCATTCGAAAAAAAGATGATATTCAAAATTGGAAAAAACAAGAAATCGGAGGTACTGGAGATTTTTTGGTCGAATTATCTGACAAGTATTCTTTATCGGCGACATAAGTAGGTACATACTTATTAATCGTAATTAGTTTTTGATATTAATTTGACTATGTTATTTACGTCAAAATGAAATATAGGGTGACCAAGCAATCGACAACAGTCACGTGTTAGTGTGACAAGACTTTAAGCATCCGAAACACACAAAGAACGGCAACTAATAGAATAGCTCTGTCCATGTTACCAGAGCCATTGCATCTAATACCGAATTTGCAATGTACAATTCTGGAGATCACGTTAAATAGAGAAGTCAAAAAAAAAGTAAAAAGCGTTAAGTTCGGCCGGGCCGAACTTTTTATACTCTCCACCATAAAATATTCTGAACTAAAACGGAATAATTATATTCTTTCCTGTCCACAATTTTAGGCGGAGATATTTTATGACCACTGATACCTAAATAAGGTAAACAACATAAAAAAGGTATTCAATCGGTAAGGAACCTTATATCGGGCTATATAAAAGTAAAAATCGGGAGGTACAGTTATATAGGGGGCTATACCTAAACGTGGACCTATGTTAACATTTTTAGTGGAGATATTTTGTGACCACTGGAAACGCCAAACGAGAAATTACAGGTAGTTCGGTCAAAAATTTTAGTTTAAATCCACAAAATACCGAAAATCGGGAGGTACCGTTATATGGGGTAAACATGGACCTATGTTGACAGTTTTTGGTGGAGATGTTTTGGGATTACTAGAAACCTTAACCGTCAAATTACAGGTAGTTCGATCAAAAGTTTTAGCTAAATTCCTCAAAATACCAAAAAATCGGGAGGTACCGCTATATGGGGGCTATACAAAAACATGGACCTATGTTGACTGTTTTTAGTGGATATACTTTGGGAACCACAGGGAACCCCAAACCTGAAATTACAGATAGTACGGTCTAGAAATGTAATCAACAAAATACAGAAAATCGGAAAGTACCGTTATATAGGGGCTCTACCAAAACATGGACCTATGTTAACAGTTTTTGGTGAAGATATTTTGTGATTACTAGGAACCTCAACTGTCAAATTACAGGTTGTTCGGTCAAAAAATTTAGCTAATATCCTTAAAATACCGATAATCGGGAGGTACCGTTATATGGAGCCTATACCAAAACATGGACCTATGTTAACGGTTTTTGGTGGAGATGTTTTGTGACCACTGGGAACCCACAACATGAAATTACAGGTAATTCGGTCAAAAATGTAGTTAAAATCCCCAAAATACCGAAAATCGGGAGGTAGCGTTATATGGGGTCTATACCAAAAAGTGTTCCGATATAACCCAAAATATAGGGCTCTACCTCAATTATTGCGAACGCTAGAGTGATTACAACAGACGGACAGGCGGACATGGCTACATCGTCTTAGAATTTTATCCTGATCAAGAAAATATATGCTTTATATGGTCGCAAATGATTAGTTCGATGTGTTACAAACAGAAAAACAAACTAAATATACCCTCCATACTATGGTGGAGGGTATAAAAACAGACGAAGGTGGTTACCTGATAACGATCGGATCAAAATGGGTACATTGGTTAAAATGGGTTAAGTGATTAAAACGCAAATTTAAATAAGCACTATATTCAGCATTAAATTCAAATTCATATTCAATTGCTTCAGTGAAATATCGTGTTCAGTGGTGGAAACAATAATTGCAGAAAACCATCGATTATGAAACGAGTAGGGCGTTATGATATTATTTTGCTTGAACTGTGCTACCAAATATTTTTTATTTACATCGCAAAACGTGTTATTTGCTTAGTCCCGATTTAGAGTTACCTAATTTTTTTTTCGCGGCTATTGTCAGTTTATACGTGAGAGAGTCGAGGAAAATAGAGACACTTTGCCTCTCAGTACCTTCTCTCTTCGTCAAACTGACAATTGTCTAATGTACATCTGCTTCAAAGATCGTCCTAAACAGTTCAAAACAAAGAAATATTTGCCATTGAACAAGGTGATAGCAATAATAGTATTATAGGTTTGAACCAAAGCCATAAAGTTTTAGTATTACTTTAAATCCAGAGGTAAATACTAAATGGATTAAACCAAACAACGGGCCACCACCGCGGCTAGTTTTTTATATAAGAAAAACTTTAAAAATGTCAGAAAATTACAGAAAGCATAGGCGTAGTATCATCTGTTGTTTTCATACACAACCATCACGTTTATTCTATATTTGCATTCATTATTGACTATCAACAGGCAGAGTGACGTATGAGTAACAAGTGAAAGAGTGCATGCAAAAATGGCAAACGTATACGCTCCACTGCCATTTTCATAAAAGTTATACATTTAAAATTTTAAATGGAAATAAAAAAACGTATTACTTAATAACATAAATAATAACATTTTGTGACTATTGCATATGGATGCCAACTGAGAAAATAATAAATGAATTTATTTATTTAACATGTTGCGTGAATTAAATATTTGATTAAACGATGCAGCAGATACCGCTGTTTAAAACAACTCCGGTTAAATGTCGTTACTGTATATAGAGATTTCTAATTGAAATCGGACACTTTAAAAAAGTGGTTTTTGATTTCCTTAACTAAATTTAAATGATGTGTGAGGTGTATACACCTGGGAAGTTTTTGCGGATTCTGAAACTACAATGATCACAGATGAGAAAAATAAAAAAATAAAAAAAATCGCCGGAGGGATTTTTAAATAAATCGCGGTGAAAGTTCACATTTTTAAGGTTTCTTTTAGGCTTACACGATTTTGCTTGGAAATCGCAAGTCCCATCGAAATGAGGTTAAAAAAATACTGTTTCAGAATCCGCAAAAACTTCCCAGGTGAAAATGGTTTTTCTTTAAAGTTAATTAAGCCGCACCGTACATGACACTGTCTTATAAGGAAGCAATACTGTCAGTGCATTGTCTCAGTTTGAACTTCTATATCTCAAAAATGGTAAAACCTACAAAAATGTCATAAAGGTCAATCATGTAGAGAATTTTGACAGCTACGACATCTTCTTAAGACCCATTTTGATAGGACTTGCGTTTACCAATCGAAATCACGCAAAACCTAAAAAGAAATCTCAAAAATTCGAACTTTTACCGCAATTTATTTAAAAATACATCCGCGGATTTCTTTTTTTTTTTTTTTTTTGTTTGTTGATTTTTCTCATCTATGGACATTGTAGTCTCAGAATCCGCTAAAACTTCCTAGGTGTAAGCCCATTTCATTTAATGTTTGTTAAAGCGCACCGTGAGCCGTTAGATAACGGAACTACTGTCTAACATAAAATCGTGTTTTCCTTAATAGTTTTGGTTTGTTTATAAAGAACAACGCTTAGCTTCCATGCTACAAAATTTCGCATCTATGATAGAAAAGTATTAAAATCATGATGGTGGAATTCCAAGTTTTTTTTGTGCATGCAAATTGCAGCGAGGTACGTGGTTTTGGTATTTGATATTTGTTCTTTTTTAATACAAATTTTTAATTTTTTGAAGAAATATATATGTATGTGGGGATTTCTGAGTGAAATCGGACACTTTTTCAAGATGAGGTTTTTGATTTCCTTTATTTTTTGCTGTGGCGATGCTGCTGATTAACAAAACATTTTAGTATATTTTCAAATTTTTTTTTTTGGCTAACGGTTTCAGAGATATCGCGCCTTGAAAAA
This sequence comes from Musca autumnalis, assembly GCF_047663935.1. Lineage (NCBI taxonomy): Eukaryota > Metazoa > Arthropoda > Insecta > Diptera > Muscidae > Musca > Musca autumnalis. The sequence continues at coordinate 251,978,864 of NW_027411866.1, forward strand.
TTCAAATTCTGTAAAAACTACATGCGAAGAAATACTCATAACTTCTTTAATATTGGTCCAAATGGGATCATCTTTTTTTTGATTTGTTTGTTTTTATCAGCTATGGAAAGAAATATTTAAAGAAAAATGCACAGTGGGCTTCAATGCAATTTTCGGAATTTAATATTTAAAATAAATTTTTAAACATGATTGCACCCTTCGATTTTTTCAAAAATATTTTATGTTAAACTACGATCAATTACAAAAATTTTAAGCCCTATGTGGTAATGGGATTCGGACGATTACTATTTTTTCTGAATTTTTTAAAATTTGTCAATACAATTTTTCCTTTATACCATTGTCCAAAATTTATTATTTTATTAAAAAATTAAAAATTTCATTTATAAATATTTGTTTTGATTTTATATTTATGAATTTATCTCAAACATCTTAAAAACTGCGTCATTTTTCGATTTTGAAAATGCATCAGCGAAAATTCCATTAAAGACCACTGTGGATTTTTTTCTATTTTGTATGATAAATATATAATATATAATGATAAAAATGTACTCTTAGCTTCAAAAATACAGGAAATACAAATTTTGAACAAAGGTATTAAGGAAAAATTGTATTGACAAATTTTAAAAAATTCAGAAAAAATAGTAATCGTCCGAATCCCATTACCACATAGGGCTTAAAATTTTTATAATTGATCGTAGTTTAACATAAAATTTTTTTGAAAAAATCGAAGGGTGCAATCATATTTAAAAATTGATTTTAAATATTAAATCCCGAAAATTGCATTGAAGCCCACTGTGCACCTTTCTTTTAAATATTTCTTTCGGTAGCTGATAAAAAAACAAACAAATCAAAAAAAAGATGGTCCCATTTGGACCAATATTAAAGAAGTTATGAGTATTTATTTGAACATAGTTCTTTAAAAATGCGATAATTTCAATAGGCGATATCTCTGTGCCGTTGGTCAAAAAATAATTTTAAAATATACTAAAATGTTCTGTTGGCTAGGAGCATAAATTGAACCAAAAACAGTTGAAATCAAAAATTACTTTTCTCCGAACTGTCCGATTTCACTTGGAATTCCCCATGTATAAGTGGATAAAATGGTCCATCTGTCCATTACGAAATAATGAAAATAATATATAATGTGTAGCAATCATGCATACATATATTCCCACAACACCCCCGAAGGAACAAGATAGACTTCGCAATCATTTAAATAAGTTCCGCGAAAAACTATTGCCCAGGGGAAGTGGTGTAGGGTATTTTATTGTCGGCCCCGTCTGACTATAGACCTCTCTTACTTGTTTTTATTTAATAAAAACATTAAAATAGTCCCCGAATGACAGCCTCTTCGTGGTGTCATATGTTGTTTTCATATACAGCAATCACATTTATTTAATATTTGCATGAATTATTGACTATCATCAGGCAGTGTGACGTATGAGTAACAAGTGGAAGAGTGCAGGCAAAAAATGGTAAACGTATACGCTCCATTGCCATTTTCATAAAAGTTATACATTATGTATGCTTTAAACGACAACATCGCATTTAAAATTTTAAATGGAAATAAAAAGCGTATTATTTAATAACATAAATAACAACATTTTGTGACTATTGCATATGGATGCAAAATGGAAAAATAATAAATGAATTTATTTATTTATTTAACATGCTGCGTGAAATAAATATTTGATTTTTGTTTTTAATCCTTTAAGAAAGTATAAAATTTTTTTACAGCAGATGCCGCTGTTTAAAACAACCCCAGTTAAATGTCGTTACTGTATATGGAGATTTCTGAGTGAAATCGGAAACTTAAAAAAGTGGTTTTTGATTTCCTTTATTTTTTACTATGCTGGTGCTGCTCCCCAGCAAACATTTTAGTAAATTTTCATCGCGCTTGGAAAAAGTCGAATTCTATAAAAACCATATCGCTCATTTACTCAAAGAGTGACATAACTCAAAAAATGCGTTTTCTGAGTTAGCAATTTCTATTTTTTCTACGACTTCTACTTTATCTTGTGTAAAATTTTCATACTGATATCTCAAAAACTCGACGAGTTACAGCTCATTTACTACGAGTTTCGCATAATTCAACACAAATGTTTTTTGAGTTTATGAAGCACAAAAACACTTCAAATCTGCTTAATCATGCACAGAAATTTAGCACTGATAAATGGCTATCTGGTTGCACAATATGGTCCAAGTAGTTATTTTAGTTTTAGTGCAATAATCTTTTTAATTTGGGAAGTCAAATTTCAATCGCCAACTTAAAACGCGTTTTTCTCGAAATTTGATTTTTCGAGATGTGTCACTCTTTGAGTAAATGAGCGATATGCAAAGAAACACTCATAACTTCTTTAGCATTGGTACAAACAGAAAAAATATTTTTTGTATGTTTTGTTTTTTATCTGCTGTCTAACAAAAACAGGTGCAATTTTAAAACAATAAATCAACTAATGATTATAATTTTTGATTTTTTGTATTAAACTACGATTAATTACAGAAATTCTATTTGGCAGTGTGATTCGAAAAAATGCTCTTTTTCTTATTTTTTTTAATTTGTCAATAAAAGTTTTTCTTTATACCAGTGTGAAACATTTTTTATTTGGTACCTGTTGATATAAGTTAGTTCATATAAGTTGGCACATTGGATTGGCAGTGTGTTAAAGCTTAAGGTTTTTTTTTTTTGGATTTCATCTGTCGGCATATTTTTAGGTTTACAATTTTTTCCCTTGGTGGGGAGTATAGAAAGTTCAGCTCTTATTTATTATTGGGTTTATTTAATTTCAAATTGTCAATATTCGCTCCAAATAAGTTGTGCGTATTTTTTGTCTACTAAATCCCTGATAAACCGTTAAAAACCCTAAATCAATCCAACCATCTTATTAACTCATACTTTGTTTTTGTTGGGTTTTCTAGTATTGAATTTAGTCGATGTGGCGTTTTTAACTGTCCACATTATATCATAGAAAAACATAAATTTTATTTAATACTTTAAATAAGTACTATCTATATATATAAAATTGAAATTTGTTTGTACGTTTGTTGGTTTGTTTGTTTGTGCCTTTTAGACGAGAAAACCGCTGAACAGATCTTACTGAAATTTTTAGGGTACATTGCTGCGTGGCCTGGAATGAAAATAGGCTATATAATTTTTTGAAATTTCGCGTTGATCTGGAGATATAGCATCAAAACCGGAAATACCTCCAAACAATTTAGATTTTGTATGCAAATATCCTTAGAACTGTTACAGATACAATCTCCAAATTTTGTATATGTGACGGAATTTGATGATTTGGTTGACGTAGGGGATGAATGACACCAAGCAACGGCCTTGACCGGCTTTAACATGGCAAAGCCCAGGATTTATCTTGATCCCTCTTTCATCTCAAGTGGACACTGACCTCCCCGTGGTGTCACCTGGGGAACTGCCTTTAACACCCGTTAAAGGTAGTGAGCTAACATGTGCCGCGCGTTCACCCATAAGAACGTTAAAAACTTGGGTTTGGGCGTCGGGTTAGTAACCCTCCCCTAGAAAAAAACAGCCTACTATGAAAAAACGAAAGAAAAGAAAAACAAACCCCTCTAAAGTTGACGAACCCCGCAAACGTTTTAAGAAACATGATCTGCGAATCTGCACCTAGAATGTTCGCACTCTTTATAGAGAAGGTGCAGTCTTCGCATTGAAAAGTACAAGGCCGATATTACTGCCATACAGGAAATACGATGGACTGGGAAAGGCGTCACAACAACACCTAAAGGTGACGCACTGTATTATAGCTGCCATGACGTAAAGCATGAGTTTGGTTGCGGGTTCGTAGTTAGTCGGAGACTAAAACATCTGGTATCCAGCTTCACCCCAGTGAATGAACGACTTGCTGCAAATCGAATAAAAGCTAAATTCTTCAACATCAGCTTTATTTGTGCTCATGCTCCCACTGAAGAAAAGGACGAACAGACCAAAGATATATTTTACGAGCGCTTAGAAGAAACATATGACCGTTGCCCTGCCCATGACATTAAAATCATTCTAGGCGATTTTAATGCCAAAATTGGAAAGGAAAAAATCTTTGGCCCAACAGTCGGGAAATTCAGTCTCCATAGTGCAACATCTGACAATGGTATGAGGCTGATAGACTTTGCTTTTTGATTTAATCATCTCGATATTCATAAGGGCAGCTGGCTGTTTCCAGATCAAAGAACAAGTGATCAAATTGATCATGTTGTGATAGATGGAAGACATTCATCGAGCGTGTTGGATGTACGATCGTTCCGAGGCGCAAACATAGATTCGGACCATTACCTCGTTGCAGCAAAGGTACGTACCCGTCTAAACGTTGTAAATAAAGCAAGAACAGACACAACGCGGAAGTTGGACATCGATAGGCTGCAAACACAACAGATAGCCACAGCATATTCCACTCATCTGGCCCATTTGCTTAACGCGAGCACTCCTTGTCCCGATAACATAACAACACAATGGCAAAATATTGCCCACTCCATGCAAACAGCCGCAAAATCCATTCTTGGATTCCAGAGACCTCCACAAAGGAATTCATGGTATGGAGTGTCGTGCTGCTACCGAAGAAAAACACGCGGCATATAGATCTACTTAACAATCAGTAGCAACAAGTAGTGCACGTGAGAGATATCGGGAGAAAAGGAGAGAAGAGAAACGTCTTTTCCGCAAGAAAAAGAGATAAATGGAAAAGCGGGAGTTTGAGATAATCGAGATATACAGGAGCCAGAATGAAGTCCGAAAATTCTACCAAAGAGTGAAACATCAAACAGATGGCTTTGGTATAGGCACATCCTCCTGTAGAGACCAACAAGGTAATCTGGTAACAGATACAGATAGCGTGCTCAGGATATGGAAGGAACATTTCTCCAATCTGCTAGTATCCAATAGTAGTGAAGACGATGATACCACAGATCCAATCCCAGAAGATGGTATAGAATGTATACCGCCCGGCTAAGATGAGGTAAAAACAGCAATAAACCGGCTGAAGAACAATAAAGCAGCAGGCACCGATGGCGTACCAGCCGAGCTGTTTAAAACCGGAGGCGACGCGCTGATAAGGTTTATGCATCAGCTAGTTAGCAGCATCTGAAAGGAAGAACGCGTACCCGACGATTGGAACCTGAGCATCCTGTGTCCCGTCATAAGAAAGGAGATAAGACTTTATGCTCCAACTATAGGGGCATAAGTCTTCTCCCTATTGCCTATAAGATAGTGTCAGGGATATTGTGCGAACGACTAAAGCCAATGGTCAACGAAATAATTGGACCATACCAATGTGGCTTTAGACCTGGCAAGTCCACCATTGACCAGATATTTACCCTGCGGCAAATCCTGGAGAAGACCCAAGAGATGCAGATCGACACATTTCACATTTTTGTCGATTATAAAGCAGCATTCGACAGTCCCCTCCGATCAAAGGTATTCCATGCAATGTCTGAATTTGGTATCTCCGCAAAGCTCATCCTGTTTTGTAAGATGACTTTAACTGATACTAGGTCCTCAGTTAAAATTGGAAAGAACCTCTCCGAAGAATTTTGTACCAAAAGAGGTTTCAGACAAGGAGACAGCCTTTCGTGTGACCTATTCAACATTTTGCTGGAAAAGGTAATACGAGATGCAAATGTCAAAAGAAATGGCACAATTTACACCAATAGCCACATGTTACTTGCCTATGCTGATGACATAGACATCATGGGACGATCAGTAAAGGAAGTAACTGATACCTTTAGGAAGGTCGAAGCAGAATCTGCGAAAGTGGGTCTGGCGGTAAACGGCGAAAAGACCAAATTGATGGTGTCGACGCGCAAAGCGTCCATAGAGCTCGGACCAACTGTGGAAGTTGGTACCTACAATTTTGAGGTAGTTAAAGACTTCGTCTACCTCGTTACTGCCATAAACACAACAAACAACATCAGTTGTGAAATAAGAAGAAGAATTGTATTGGCCAACAGATGCTACTATGGTCTAAGTAAGCAATTTAAAAACAAAGCCACATCTCGTCAAACAAAAATAACACTATACAAAACGCTGATACTACCCGTGCTAATGTATGGCTCCGAAGCATGGGTACTTGCGCAAGCAGATAAGGCAGTGCTTGGTGTGTTTGAGAGGAAAATTCTTCGAAAGATCTACGGGCCGATTTGCGTTGACGGTGAATATCGACGTCGTATGAACCACGAGCTCTATCAGCTATACAAAGACATGAATATAGTTAAACGTATCGAGATGCAACGATTGCGTTGGCTAGGCCATATCATGAGAATGAGCGATGATAAACCCGCTAAAAAGGCGTATGAATACATGCCACATGGCGGTGCACGCAGAATCGGCAGGCCTAAGCTTCGATGGAGCAAACAAGTGGATAAAGAAATGGAAAGGCGCGGTATTCCAAAAAGTCAAGCGAAAAACAGAGAGGAATGGAGATCTTTTCTTAGTTCGGTCTATGGAACAAATGTTCTGTAATGGGCCAACTAAGTAAGTAAGACGGAATTTGATGTAGAAATAAATTTACCAAATTATATTCAAATCGGTTCAGATTTGGATATAGCTCCCACATACATATATTTTCGGCCGATTTCCTTATTTTATGCACCAAACACGCTATATGTGTCCAATTTCGCTGAAATTTGGAGGATCTGACGAAATTTTTTCTAGAAATAAAGGTGCTAAATTATATAGAGATCGATCCAGATTTGAATATAGCTCCCATATATATTTTCGCCGATATCCTGTATTTTATGCACCAAGCACGCTATATATGTCCAATTTCGCTGAAATTTGAAATGTGTTACAAAACTTGGTCTAGAAATAAATGTACCAAATTATATCGAAATCGGTTCACATTTGGATATACCTCCCATATATATTTTCGGACGATTTTTCGCATTTGATGCACCAAACACTGTATATATGTCCAATTTCGCTGAACTTTGGAATGTGTAACGGAATGTGGTCTAGGCATAAATGTGCCGAATTATATCGAAAACGGTTCAGATTTGGATATAGCTCCAATATATATTTTCGGCCGATTTTCCACATTTGATGCACCAAACACGCTGTATATGTTAAATTTCGCTGACATTTGGAGGGTCTGACGGAATTTGTTCCAGAAATAAATGTGCTAACTTATATAGAGATCGGTTCAGATTTGAATATAGCTCCCATATATATTTTCGGCCGATTTTCTGTATTTTATGCACCAAGCACGCTATATAGGTCCAATTTCGCTGAAATTTGGAATGTGTTACAGAACTTGGTCTAGAAATAAATCGGTTCAGATTTGGATATTGCTCCTGTATATATTTTCGGCCGATTTCCTGTATTTTATACACCAAACTCGCTATTTATGTCCAATTTCGGTGAAATTTGGAATGCGTAACGGAATTTGGTCTAGACATAAATGTGCCAAATCATATCGAAATCGGTTCAGATTTGGATATTGCTCCTATCTATATTTTAGGCCGATTTTCTGTATTTGATGCTCTAAACACGCTATATGTGTCCAATGTCGCTGAAATTTGGGATGTCTGACGGAATTTGTTCCAAACATAAACGTGCCAAATTATATCGAGACCGGTTCAAATTTGGACACACTACATATGTCCAATTTCACTGTAATTTGAAAGCGTGACGCAATTCGTTCTAGAAATAAATGGGACAAATTATAACGAAATTGGTTCAGATTTGAATATAGCTCCCGTATATATTTTCGGCTGATTTTCTGTATTTTATGCACAAATGTGACTGTGAGACGGGATTTGGCCTAAAAATAAATTTGACAAATTACATATATACCCATATATTTTCGGTCGATTTCATGTTTTTGTTATGTATGTTCAATTTCAATGAAATTTTGAAGACTTAGCAGTCAGTAAAAGTCATCATTACTTACAGAAGTACTTATAGTCGGTAAGGAATTGACCAAGGCTACAACTATTATGTATCATGTCTTTGATAGACTTCTTAAGATTTATGTTTTATTATGATATATCTAAATCATTAGGAATACTTATAGGCGAAAAGGCTTTCGGAGGAGTGTTACCTCTTGAAACATACAAAAATACCATAGTAGCTCCATAACAACCCTGAATAGGTATATTACGCCTTCATATTTCCTATATTTATTCGTTAAAATATTAAAAACGTTAAAATAATTCTGACATTCCATTATATTTTATCGTAGTCGGGGCAGCAAAGCGCACCGGGTTCAGCTAATACTATATGTATTATATATACTATATATTTTGTGAACACAAGTAGGTCCTTGTAAATGTACAACATATTTCCTGACTTCCATGGGTTAATGTGATACTTTATGGTATTCCTTTATAACATATTGTGTGCAGTCATATGGATATCATTTGGTTTTAAATATTTCTTCCATTTCTTTATCATTCAAGTGAGATGATTTTCATGGTGACATTGTGAATTTAGTTGCATTTACCTTTTCATGCTGAACAAAGTGTGCAAATGTCAATAGAATATTATTCTCAAGTTAAAATTAGTTGATGATACAATTTTTTTTACAAATTATTAAGTAAATTAACGCACATATTGTTATATCACTGCGATATATTCTTGTGTAAATAGTTTTCTATACGCTTTGCTGCTTCACATCACAAAGTGTCAAACTTTTCTGTTTATTCATCCAAATATTTCTTGATATCCTTGTAGTTGATTTTTCTGAGCATGAAACATGACCGCATGAAGATAGAGAACTGATCCAAAGCATACAAATATCTCCGGTCTCCTTTATTTCATGTTTTTCCTGGTAGTCAAGTGAAACAAATCAAATTTAGCACTTTATGATGGCAAGTTAACCGGTACATATCGTCTCGAAAAAGACATTTAATGCTTCGCCACAGTATGATGCGTGGATATGTCAGTGGTACTGCTGGTTACATTCTGTTTCGATACCAGAAAAGTTATGCAAGTGGAAAAATATTTTCACATCGTTAGCAAGGGAAAACTTAACCTATGTAAATTGGATTTTATAAGACTGAATAATGCGACGTATATGTCTTACTTTAACCTATTTAAATGGGATCCAGAAAAATATGGCATCAAAAATTACATTTAAACTTGTGTCTGGCTCCAAATGTAGTAAAAATTTTAATATTATTTGGATCAGACATCAATCAATATATCTTGTTTAACGATATTGTTACATTGTGATAACATTTAAAGAGTTTGTGAAAAATTACATCATAATGCATTAAAATATATTAAGTCTGTCCTTGCACTTGATAATTTTTACTAAATGTTGCTGAAACACATTTTTAGCAACTTTTCTATTATAGAATTGTCAACTTTAAAAACATTTGTAAAAGGCACAGCTATTATCGAGTACACTGACAGGCATATTATAAAAACAAAAGCATGCAAAGTTTTGTGATTAGAAACGAGTAAAAAGTATCATCCACGGACAGATCAATTGTCCATAGTCCATTATGGAAATTGATCTTATTTTGGGAGTCATAACTTTTCGATTGATACTGCGCCCACTAGTCATTTCAGTTGGTCACCGTATAATTTTTAGGCCAGGAGGCATGGACTTATCCACCGAAAATATAATATCGCTGTAAACAGGGTCACGACGAACAGCATCGGTATACATTTCCAAAGGATCTTCGAATAGGCCCTAAACTGCACTTAGACAAAAATGTTGAACATTTGTGGGGGAGGGGGAGAGAACCGATATGGACCATTTTTGAAGTTAAACTAAATTTGGACAAAATATTAGGAGATCCAAAGTTTAAATATTGGGGGGAAGTACCGGAAGTTATGGACTGGCATTGCCCATCTTCGACATGAACCTAAGTTAGGACAAAATATGAAGAAGTCCAAATTTCGGACCGAATCGGCCAATCAGTTCGAGGGTTATCATGCTCTACACACGGTGACATACTTCTCAAGAAGTATGGATTTGCCCTGAGAAAACTTTTACAGTCGTAATTGAGGCAGCAAATGCAAGTTGCTTCAACCAAAATCAAAGTGATTCAAGAGCAGGTCTTAAACTGAACTTTTTCGAAATTATGTGTGGGAGGTACCCGAAGGTGTGGACCGATGTAACCCGAAGAAGTGGAACTATTGAATCTATGTTGGAACCTCATCTAAGTCTATTAGATATTTCACGATGTGCAAAGTATGGACCAAATTGGTTACTCTCTTCAAGAGTAATCGTGCGCACAACTCTTCCGAACATTTTCGAACTTTTGTGGGGGAGATACAGGAAGGAGTATATATATAACCCATCTTCGAACTTAAACTAAGTTTGGACAAAATATTACGACAGCTAAATTTTGGACCGAATCGGCAGATCCGTTCGAGAGTTATCTTGCGCTCCAACCTCTTCACACGGTGTCACAGGGTTTTTTTTTTGCACCTTTCAAGCTATTTTCTCAGGAAGTATGGACTTGCCCTTGATGAAACTTGTACCGTCGTGTGGGGGGGCAGTGAATACAAGTTGTTACAACAAAAATTAAAGCGATTCGAGAGCAGGTCCTAATCTGAACTTTTGCGAAATTTTGTGTGGGTGGTACCCGAAGGAGTGGATCGATTGAGTCCATATTGGAACCTAATCTAAGTTCGGTAAAAATTTAACGATGTGCAAAGCATGGATCAAATCGGTTAGTCCCTTCAAGAGTTATCGTACGTACAAAATTTCCGAACATTTTCAAACTTTTGCGTCGGTGGTACCGGAAGGAGTGGACCGGTGTAACCCATTTTCGAACTTAAACTAAGTTCAGACAAAACATTACGAAAGCCAAATTTTGGACCGAATCGGTTGATCCGTTGGAGAGGTTGTCGTCACTGAAAGATGCTGTTGAGCTTTTGAAAGCCATGTTTTGGAGGAGTACCATTCGGAGCGCTGATATCATAGCTCTTGCTTCGTTTCTTGGCAGCTATGGCTGAACGTAATCAGCTGTTTTGTATACATGAGATAAAATTTCTTTCGCTTAAGTAAAATCAGAAACATTGGTATGGTCCAATTAGTTCGTTGACCATAGCCTTTAGTCGTTCGCACAATATCCCTGAAACTATATTGTAGGCAATTGGGAGAAGACTTATGCCCTACAGTTGGAGCATACAGTCTTATCTCGTTTTTTGTCGACGGGACACAGGATGCTCAGCTTCCAATCATCGGGTACGCGTTCTTCCTGCCAGATGGTGCTAACTAGCTGATGCATACATCTTATCAGCGCGTCGCCTCCGGTTTTAAACAGCTCGGCTGGTAAGCCATCGGCTCCTGCTGCTTTATTGTTCTTCAGCCGGTTTATTGCTGTTTTTGCCTCTTATTGCCAGGTTGGATACATTCATTTCCATCTTCTGGGATTGGATCAGTGGTATCTTCGTCGACTTCGCTACTATTGGATACCAACAGTTTGGAAAAATGTCCTTTCCATATCCTTAGCACACTATATGTATCAGTTTTCACGCTCTCGCTTTTTCATCTCCCTCTTTTTACTGCGGAAAAGATGTTTCTCTTTTCTCCCTATACCTTTCTCGTGCGCTACGTGTTGCTACTGATTGTAAAGTAACCCTAATATGCCGCATTCGGTAGCAGCACGACACTTTTGGTCATACCATGGATTCCTTGGTGGAGGTCTCTGGTATCCAAGTACTGATTTTGCGGCTGTTTGCATGGAGTGGGCAATATTTTGCCATTGTGCTGAAATGTTATCGGACGGGAAGTGCTTTGATTAAGCAATTGGGCCAGTTAAGCGGAATATGCTGTGGCTATTTGTAGTGATTGCAGCTTACCGATGTCCAACTTCCGTGCTATGTCTATTCTTACTTTATTTGCTACGTTTTATATACCGTGTTGTGTCTGTTCGTACTTTATTTGCTACGTTTAATCTGGTATGTACCTTTGCTACAACAACATAGTAGTCCGAGTCTGTATTTGCCCCTCGGAACGATCGTATAGCCAACACGCTTAATGAAAGTCGTCCATCTATCGTGATCAATTTGATTACTTGTTCTATGATCTGGCGACAGCCAGGTGCCCTTATGAATATCGAAATGCATAAATCTGGTACTGCTAACTACCATGTTTTTTGCCGCAGCAAAGTCCATCAGCATCATTCCGTTGTCAGATACTTTACAGTGGAGAATGTTGGGCCAAAGATATTCTCCTTTTCAATTTTGGCATTAAAATCGCCTAGAATAATTTTAACGTCATGGGCAGGACAACGGTCATATGTTTCTTCTAAGCGTCGTAGAATATATCTTTGGTATGTTCGCCCTTGTCTTCGGTTGGGGCATGAGCGCAGATAAGGCTAATGTTGAAGAATTATGCCTTTATACGTATTGTAGCAAGTTTTTCATTCACTGGTGATGCTTTAATTTCCGATCAACTACAAATCCGCAAACAAACTCATGCTTTGTGTCATGGTAGCTATAATACAGTGCGTCACCTTTAGGTGTCGGCCTTGTACTTTTCAAGTACATCTCTTTAAAGAACATTCCATGTACAGGTTCGCAGATCATGGTCCTTAAAACGTTTGCGGGGGTCATCGGCTTTAGAGGGTTTTGTTTTTCTTTTCCTTTGTTTTTTCATAGTACGTTGCTTTTTTCTAGGGGAGGGTTACGAACCCGGCGCCCAAACTCAAGTTTTTAACGTTCTTATATGTGAACTCGCGGCACATTCTTTTACGGGTATCACTATCTTTTACGGGTTTAAAGGTGACTACCCCAGGTGACACCATGGGGAGGTCAGTGTCCACTTGAGATGAAAGAGGGACCAAGATAAATCATGGACTTTGCCATGTTAAAGCCGGTCAGGGTCGTTCCTTGGTATCTTTCATCCCATACGTCACCCTTGGAGACGCATACGAAAATCTCTCATATACATTGGTGAATTAGAAGAAAACATTTAAGTAATATATGGATGATGAAGAAGTAACTAATGGATGACAATAATAATGAAAAATCATGTTTGAAATAAATCTTAGGATTGGAGATTTCACAAAGTAGAAAAAATTAATTAAATTATATTTAATACATTTTTAATAATGTTTATAATGTGTGACCAATATAATTTTTTTAATAATAAATTTGTGATAAATTTTTCCAATTCCAGTTAAGGTATGTGATTTTATATTTACCGAATTATAAGCGTATAAATACAAGTCATTCTAAGCAAAACAATTAAAGAATATTAAGAAGCTTTTTTGAAGTTGTGATTCAAATCACGACAGACATTGTTCAATATTAATCAACATACATATATTACAACCAATACATGCAACATTTTTAAATATTCGAAAATGAAACGTTTATTAAGATATCCTCTTTTAGGTTCTTAAGTAAATTTAATATTTTCCTAAATTATATTCAGATGTTCAAGAATGTACTAATGAAAGAACAACATATGCCCAAAACGAAGGGGACGAAAAGCCAATCCAGCCAACATTTTCCACACCAAAAACAAAAAATAAATTTCCATAATTTTTTTGGTATTTATACCTCATGGTAAGCTATAAAACTTGGCTCGCCAACTACTGAGTGAACAGAAATCCACCCACACATGCTTGCACAATGTACAGCGTTGCTACAACTACCAATGTGTTAAATATAAATAAATTACCATCGGATTTTGCCTTTTTTGCTTCTTCCATATTTTTTCTCTTTTTTGAAATCACTATCGCCGATGCGATTTTATTGCACTTTGCTTGTCTACGTGAAAATTCAACTTAAGCTCAGAGCACGGCATGCTTGGATAACTAAATCTCAGTACCACCCACCACCCATGTGTTGTGGGGAATGAGCCAATATAATCAACAGCTTACTGGCTGCCCAAGGACAGAACTGTAGCAGTGGCAGTCAGCTGTTGTCGTAGACCTCATGGTGTGGTTATGTATCTCATGTAGCAATGTTTGTATGTAAGTTAGTGTATGTGAGTTGTTACATAGCTTTGGGTATTAAAAAGGAAGAAAATAATGTTGTAACACTGGACGTGGATATGTTTGTTGTTGGACTCGATACCCACAATGGCTTTTAGAAGCTCATCAGATAATCGTAGAATGTTCAGTTTGAACTTCATTCACTTTAGCATTTGTTCGTTATTTAACAAACATTTGTTTTACTCAGTCCTAAAATGTGTCTGTGTATGGGCGTGTGTTTTAGCAGTAAGGAAAATAATGTTACAGAGATACATAATTATTTATAGCGTTTTTTTAGGCGGAAGAACAGTGTTAACAATAATCGGGGAACACCTTCTTGTAACAGAAGTTCCAGAAGACGCAAAAGTCTTCTCGCGGAAGACAAATGGACTTCAAAGTATTTACATAGAAGACCATCAGGTCAGCAGACCACCAAGTCTTATATTACAGAACCCATCAGATCCTCTTTAATAGTCGAATAAGGTATTCTTATTAAAGACCACAAGATCTTGTTATATAAGACCACAAGGTCTTCTTATAAAAGACCACAAGGCTTCTTATAGAAGATTTTAAGATTTTCTTATAGAACACTACAAGGTCTTCTTATAGAAAACCATAAGGCTTCTTATAGAAGACTCCAAGTTCTTCTTATAGAAGACCACAGGATCTTCTTATAGTAGAGCACATGGTCTTCTCACAAATGACCATAAGCTCTTCATATAGAAGACGACAAGGGCGTCCTACAGATGACCACAAGGTCTTCTTACAGAAGTCCACAGGGTCTTCCTGTAGAAGACGACGAGTGTTTCTTACAGATGGTAACAAGGTCTTCTTATAGAACACCGCAAGGTGTTCTTACAGTAGACCACAAAGTCATCTATATTTTTGAACCCTGTTCAAATTTTTCTCTCCTTAAACAAATGGCTTCCCTTAAGCTGTTGTGATTTATGGCAATTTTAGACTTTGGCATTTACTGAATGTTCAATTTAACATTTACAAACCTGAGCTGTAGGAAACGTATTTATCCATCTTGTAACTGTTTTCCTTTTGAACTTGGTCTTCATACAGAAAACCAAAAGGTATTCTTAAAGAAGACTGCAAGGTGGTCTTAGATATGACCACAAAGTCTTCTTAGAGATGATAACAATGGTCTTCTTACAGAAGTCCACAAGGTCTTCTTAGAGACCACAACATTTTTTTACAGATGAACACATGGTCTTCTTATAGTAGACCACAAAAACTTTTTATAGAAGTCCACAATGTCTGCTTCTAGAAGACCACAAGGTCTTTTTATTGAAGCCCTGAAGGTCTTCTTAAGTCCGAGAAGTTTAGTTTCGTTTTGTTTACATTCGTGAGATCACATGTGTGTGTGTGTGAGTGTGTCATTGACCATAACGCACGGCAAACGTTTCCCAAAAATACTTGTCGTTTCGGTGGTGAATGAAACAACTCGGCAAAGCATAGCCGAAGTTAAATTTCACCAATCGTACGGTTTCCATCTTTTTACGTTGAAAAGTTTGTGTTTTTGTTTTGATTGTGAGAATGAAACGATTCAGAGAAGCTGAAAAGTTTGTGGCTTTGTGTGATTGGTACGGGAATCGTTTTGTTTCTTTCCTTTCATTGGTTCTTAAAGATGAGCACAAAGTCTTCTTATAAAAGCTAATATCTCGTATATATGTTTTTGAACCCTGTTCAACTTCTTCTTTTCTTTCCTTAATCAAAAAACTTCCCTTATGCTGCTATTATTTATGGCAATTTTAGTTTTTGGCATTTACTGAATGTTCAATTTTAACCTAGAAACGACTAGCAGTCATTTACAAACAAGAGCTGTAGGAAACGTATTTATGCATCTTGTAACTATTTTCCTTTTGAACTTGGCTAGATACACACAAGTTAGACGGAGTTACACAAGCAAATTAAAGCATTGGGAATTGTTGTCCTAATGACTTGCAAAAGTTGGAGTCACATATTTGTTCATTTGTTTCAACGTTTATCTTCTTTTTTACATCCTTTGGATGTTTATTTGTGTGGTTGAGGTTTATATTGGTGGCTTTGTTAAGTGAGACCAACATTTACACCAGCTGGTTGACAGCTGGAATTTGGAGTAATTTTCTTTTAAGCTTAGGGCAAATTTTCGAAATTCTTTTGCCGTGGGACAAATTGCATGCAATAAAGGCCAAAAGAAATGTATCGTATTTTAAGAGCTCGCATTTTCTTCATCTTCTTTGAATATTTTCTGCAGACACAACACCCTGCATTCTGCTGGAGCAATTTAAAATTTAACGAGCCATTAAAAAGGATGTAAAAATGCTATTAAGTTTTCATAAACACCTAATTTGATTGCTTATTGCAGTTTTTGTTGTATTTTTTAAACAAATTGTTAATGTTGCATTTTTATACCCTACACCACTATGTGGAAAGGGTATTAAAGGGTGTTTTTTAAGTCCGATAGAACTTGAAATTGTAAAAAATAACACAAACAATTAAATTGTAATCAAAAATTTTTTTTATTCGAAAGATCAATACGTGACATTAACATTTGAAAATGATTTCGGGCATATGGGCACCGCGGCTGTTCTTGACGAAGTGCATTCTGGACGTCCAATTTTTGGCCACTTTTTCGAGCACTGCTGGCCGTATGTCACGAATAACACGAACAATGCTGGCCTCCAAGGCATCAATTGTTGCTGGTTTATCAGCATAAACCAGTGACTTCACGTAGCCCCACAGGAAATAATCGAGAGGTGTCAAATCGCACGACCATGGAGGCCAATTGACAGATCCACTTCTCGAAATCAACTTATCACCAAATTTTGATTTCAATAAGTCGATGGTTGCGTTCGCCGTATGGCACGTAGCGCCATCCTGTTGAAACCACATCTCCTCCGGATCAATGTCATCCATATTTTCAAACAAAAAATCATTGATCATGGTGCGGTAACGATCTCCATTGACCGTAACGCGAGCTCCGGTCTCATTTTTGAAGAAATAAGGTCCGATGATGCCACTAGCGTGAAAACCGCACCATACGGTGCATTTTTCTGGATGTAATGGAGTCTGTAGGGTCTCTTGTAGATTGGTCTCACTCCATATGCGGCAATTTTGCTTATTAACAAACCCGTTAAGCCAAAAATGCGCCTCATCGCTGAACACAATTTTTCGTCTATAAGTTGCGCGAATCGACGGCTGATTTTCAGAGTAAATTTGGATAATTTCGTAGCGTTGTTCAAGCGTGAGTCTCTTCATGATGATTTGTCAGAGTATACTGAAACAAATAAAAAAAAAGTTTCATCAAAATTAAATTTTTTGTGTTACTTTTTACAATTTAAAGTTCTATCTAGCTTAAAAAAACACCCTATATAAGTTTGTTTTGGTAAAAATTCATGTAACACCGCGAAATATTCGTCGGAGACCCCTAATGTGGTATACCAATCTTCATATCTCGGCGAGGTAAAGCGATTTTGAGATGTGTGTCCGTCCGTCCGTCCGTGTGTCCGTCTGTCCATTATGAATTGTAACCAAACTCCAGGCCGCAATTATGGACCGATCGTCACGAAATTTGGTATGGAGGTCGGTTTCACATCAGAATAGATCGCTATTTTAATTGGTGATGATCGTGAAATATTTAGCGGGTAAAATGGACCAAAAACATAATTTGTATACTATTTTGAAGATACTTTTGTATGAAAAATAAAAAAAAATATATTTTTGTCTGTATTTTATTTCCTGAACTTCCCCCTAATGCAAATTGCAAGAACTTGTCTGCTAGATAACGAGCCTACTGCCTAATATATAATGGGTTTTGTGTAGAGAACCACATTTTCCAATTCCCAGTTTTTTCATTATTGCAAATTACATGGTGCCCTAGCGTATTAATTGTCCAATTGGATTTTTATACATACATGAGTCGTTTTGCCACCTGTTTTCAAAACAATCTCTAACCAGGCAACATCAAATTTTCAACCGTGGCAAAGTACCGTTCAGTAATGTTGGCGACATTTTCTGAGTATTTCAGCCATGTACAACTTTCGGACTCGGAGATAAGCTGTGAGTCCCATATCATTTAGCGAACATGAATCGGGGTACATTCACTCTTTGATATAAGAGAAGTCTTATTTTTCTCTTCTGGGATGTTTTTGAAACAATTATTATATTATTATTTAAGCTTTGTGTGATATGGTACCAGAGTCCACAACGTGTTGTTTTTGTTCCATAAAAAATGTTGATTTGTGGAAAGCCAATCCCCAGGTATAAAGGTGTAGGGTATCACATGGTCCGCCCCGTCCGACTATAGCCTTGGCTTACTGTTTAATAATCATCAAAAAGTTTACATCCAAAATTGAATATTTTTGTTGTTGTAACAGCATTTTATGTGTTAATTTTTCTGCTCAATCTGGCTATGGGTGTATCTCCAGTTCTAGGAATGTACCTCTATCTATGGTATGTAACCACAGATCAGTTGAAAAGGTGCAGTGTATCGTGCAGGCCTGTGCCGCATGCAGGACAGATGTTTTTCACAGTGTCATCGATACTTGTCATATAGGAATTTAGAAGGCTGCACCATTCGAACGTAGTTGTGCGAAAACCACTCTGGTTTGTTGTTGTTGGAACAGTGTTTATTATTGTATGTTTGTGTGTTTGTTCTTCTGCTCAATCTGGCTCTGGGTCTATCTCCAGTTCCAGGAAAGTGGCTGCTTCGATGGAATGGAGTTAGATGAGTAGGTTTGGCAGGGCGGTTGAAAATATGCTGTGTTGTTCGGACCCATGTCGCATACTGTCCTGAGAGTAGTTGAGCCAAAACTTCTCTGGTTTGTCGTGGCAGCTGACGCTCCTCAGCTGCGATGGATGGGGATGTACTCCGAGGACATTATTCACACTATGTTTGCTTATGCGTCCGTTTGTCCGTGTGAATGCTATTTAAGCCTGCTTGATATGCCTGTTGATCTAGGGGTTCTTTCCTGTATCGTTGGATCTCTGCCTCTAGATCGTGGATATTCTCCTTGATTTGCCTGATTGTTTCGGACCTACCCTTTTTCCTCGCGTGGAAAAAGGTTGTAAGATTGGTTAAATAGGAGTTCAGTCTGTCGCAGATGTCATCAGGGTTTGTACCTGACGCCAAGATCGTACTATCATCAGCATACGTTACGATCTCAATGCCGTCTGTAGGTGCGGAATACAGGAGAAGTAGAGCTTAACAGTTTAGGAGATATTAACCCACCTTGGGGAACTCCCTCTTTCACTCTACGGGTCTTGGACTTCTTGTTCCTGAATTCCACGTACCACTAGCGTCCACACATAATTGATTATTACAAACTTAATCGGAGAGTGGTCTGCTCGATGTTCTCAAACAAGGAGTGCTTGACAGTATCAAAGGCTTTTGATAAATCGGGCGCCACCATCGTTCCAACGCCAATGTTCTATCGCATGGCTTGCTATGATTGAGTCCTCGAGTGCTGGAACCCATGCTAATGATCGGCAACTGGATAGCTACTTCTGACGCTGGGCAGGACAAAACCTCAAGGGTATTTGATACGGGCGACAAAAGCGAAATTGGTCTGTACGACTCA
This sequence comes from Musca autumnalis, assembly GCF_047663935.1. Taxonomy (NCBI): domain Eukaryota; kingdom Metazoa; phylum Arthropoda; class Insecta; order Diptera; family Muscidae; genus Musca; species Musca autumnalis. The sequence goes on from NW_027411866.1 coordinate 251,998,339, forward strand.
CCTTTGCTGGTATCCTTGCCTGATTCTGTAGCGGGACCACCCTGCCCACTTTCCAGACATCGAAAGCGATGTGTTTGGCAAGCGACATGTTGAGACGCCAACTGCAACTGCAAATGCTGATGAAAAGATCGGGTCCTTCACGACTTCATTTGAAACATTGCAAAAGATCCAGTGAAATCATAGCATTTAATGGAACCATTTCAATTAAATTTTGCTGGGACTTATAGAATACCTTAGGGTTTTCTTATAGAAAAGCACAAGGCTTCACATAAAAAACCCTATGTTCTTCTTATAGAAGACCACATGGTCTTCCACACATGACCATAAGGTCTTTATATAAAAGACAACAAGGGCGTCTTACAGATGACCATAAGGACTTCTTACAGAAGTCCACAATGTCTTCTTATAGAACACCACAAGGTGTTCTTACAGATGACCACAAAGTCTTCTTATAAAAGGTGATATCTCCTATAATTTTTGAACCCTGTTCAACTTCTTCTTTTCTTTCCTTAATCAAAAGACTTTCCTTAAGCTGCTGTGATTTATGGCAATGTTGAATGTTCAAGTTTAACCTAGAAACGACTAGCAGTCATTTACAAACATGAGATGTAGGAAACGAATTTATCCATCCTGTGACTGTTTTCCTTTTGGACTTGGCTAGACACACACAAGTTAGACGGAGTTACACAAGCACATTAAAGCAAAGAAAATTGTTGTACTAATGACTTGCAAAAGTTGGGGTCACATACTTGTTCATTTATTTAAACGTTTATCTTTTTCGCATCAGTTGGATGTTTGTGTTGCTTGGTTGAGGTTTATATTGGTGGCTTTTGTAAAGTGAGACCAATATTTACACCAGCTGGTTGACAGCTGGAATTTGGAGGAATTTTATCTTAAGCGTATGGCAATTTTCGAAATTCTTTTGCCGTAGGACAAATTGCATGCAATAAAGGCGAAAAGGAAAGTTGTCATATTTTAAGAGCTCGCATTTTCTTCTTCTTCCTTAATTATTTTCTGCAGACACAACATCCTGCATTCTGCTTAAGCAATTTAAAATTTAACGAGCCATGACACATAAAAATGTTATTAAGTTTTCATTAACACCTAATTTGATTGCTTATTGCAGTTTTTGTTGTTTTTTTAAACAAATTGTTAAGGTTGCATTTTTTATGGTGAAATCATAAAATATAGATTTTTATAGATTTTTTACAGATTGGACTTTTTTTATGACATTAACTTATTTTATGCAGACATTAACGCGATCAATCCCAAAGGAAGAGAAAAATGTTTATTTGAAATATTTGAAAAAAAAAATTGGAAGTATCTCAAAAAAGACAAATATGATGACAAAAAAAAAACAGAATTTCTTCTATGAGAGATTAAGAGAAAGAGAATTTATGGGTTTGGTCAATGAAACACTCAATCATTGCAACATTATTTTGCACTACAGCGTTTCCAGCGGATCTGTATACAAACAGGCGAAGGCAGGGACGAAGGCAGTGGGTTGGCATAGGTGACGCCTAAGCACTTTTGCGGATAATTTGAAGAAGTTTTGTTCTCGCATTTCACTGAATACGAGGGTCACTAGAAAACTGTTTGGCCTAGGTAACACGCCGTGTCGCCAGGCGTCATTTGACATTTTTGGAATGTTTAACAGTTTTTGTCTAAGCGTACTCAGGACATCTTCTGGCGATTGCTGCTATTTATCGGGTTCATGGTTCCATCCATTCCATTTTTTGAAGAACCGCCAACGCATTTTTTCGAAATTTTCTTGCACCGATCAACACGGGATCCAGCGAGAAAACCCCTATTGTTGCCGTCAAGCGTCCATGATATATCAAATTTAAGTTGGTGGAAGAAATGCCCAAGTGTGCCTATATCTCACGGTATAGAACATGGCGGTCTTGCATTATCCGCACGGCTTAATTTTTTGCTGGCACAACGGCCGATTTTGGGAGACCCTCTCGACCTTCGATTTGTAGCGAGTGTCGGCCACGATTGAATTCATTAAACCAGTTTTTCATAGTCCTATAGGATGGTCCTTTATCGACATACAAAGATTTAATTTGATCGATGCACTCCTGCCTGGAAGTTGTGAACAATTATCGGACGAAAATGCCCACAAGTAAATTCCATTTTTTGCAAAGTGATTTTTTCAAGTCACTGTAAATAACCTTACTGGGAACTTATGTACAAAATTTGACGTTTTGAGAATAAAATAAACAACAAATGAGTAATAAGTGATAATTTTGGGGCTCCGCTTTGTCGTCCCGCTGGCTACCCTGATTTTGATTTCTGAGCTATAGCCGTTAGAAATCCCATTCTCATCGATGACTATAACAGTGCTTACTTGCTTCAAGTTAGTTAATTTAATATATTCAAAATTATGCTCGTTGCTTTAAAGTAATAAATATCCAAAAATCTGGACTTTCTAATCAATTGCATTACATGATTACATGATTTTTTCATATACGTGAAATAAAAAAATGGCATCTTTATGACAAGTCAAAAGCATAGCGGGAAATATCAAATTAAAAAATAAATAAATCATAAAACTTGCTCAGCATACCTGAATAATGTTGGGTGAATGGCGAGGAACGAATAACAACATTTAACTAAAAAATAACCACAACAATCCACACATCAATAACCTATACAAATGCACATACATATATATTTGTGTGTCAAGTAAAAGTTAGCACTCGTGTATAGTTCGTTAGCACATCAAGAAATAAACGGGAAACGGGAAGCTAAAACTAACTTTCATACCTTCAGGAAGTACAACATACGCATCCATAAAAACCGAATATGAGTTCAAAAGAAATAAAACATCAACCATGGTACAGTTGATTTGCAGGATATCATTGTTGGTTTTCTTCTCTCCTTATAACATGTGTATACCCATGTACAGCATCCAAAGTGTACACGTAATAATAATCCCATGACATCATTATTGTCCTTATGACACCCAACCGTTCATTTCATTATTTCCACGCTTCTCTTTTAATATCTTTACAGTTGAATGGTCGAGGGATGTTCAATTCAGAAAACCCCTATAAATACTTTTTCAACATACCTTATTGTGTTTGTGTTACCGTAACGCTCAACAATCAAGATAAGAAAGTGGATAACCAGTCATGTGGTATGACGACGATACAGATGTAGTGGAATGGTGGTATGTTTAAAAGCCACAGTCTGTTATTGCTTTTGGTTTAAAGTTCAATTCACTTTCGCTAATAAGAAAAATTATACGAATGTATAAATTGGTTACAATATATAATATCGAGTTATTTCTGTTGTGATGTCTCTATCCGGGACTGCGTGTCAACATTTACACTAAACAATGATCTTAATGCATTTTTTTCTGCTGCCAGACTAGGAAACTAAGGAAGCCGAAAAATTAGGAAGGTATGGTATATATATGGTAAATGGTATATACATTTTCATGCGGAAAAAATATGTCTCATTGAAATAATGGTATAGACCCCAAGTATATTTGGACGAATTCCGTTTCAGACAATTTGGAGTTGCTGTAGTAATGACCATCCGTCCGTCTCTCTGGCTGGCTGTATAGAACAATAACTCTCGAACGGATCAACCAATTTGTTTCAAAATTTGTCCTTCTTAGCAGTTTGTCTAAACTTGTAACGTGACCATTACATTTATTCCTTTTCCTTAAAAATATTTTATTCATTATATGCCCCACCTTAATGTGCATATTTCTACGAGTCCCGCCATCTATGAATTTACCATTGGTCGATACATACTCTGCAATCTTCATAAAATACCCTCAGTCATAACACTGGATGTAATGGAATTATTTTACTTCGATGCATATAAATTAAAATTAATAATTCTCATTCGCTTCCTTTTGCTACCCACATAAGTATTTCGGTTTTGGAAACCAGAAGTCGTGAAGTGCTGGAGTTAACCGAGGATACACGAAGTTGACGTGTGGCAGTGTCCGCAGTCGCCTGGTACCCAACATAACCGAAGCTTCCTGCGATTCGTTCGCTTCCGCGATTCGTTCGCTTCTGCGATTCGTTCGCTTCCGCGACTCGTTCGCTTCCGCGACTCGTTCGCTTCCGCGATTCGTTCGCTTCCGCGATTCGTTCGCTTCCGCGACTCGTTCGCTTCCTCGACTCGTTCGCTTCCGCGACTCGTTCGCTTCCGCGACTCGTTCGCTCTCCTCTAAATACGATCGTCTTCTCGTTCCAGGCTGACTAAACCTAAGGGGCCCAATGAGAACCACCAAGCCAACTGCCACAGCCGAATCCAAAGCCGAGGGTCACAACACGACCACATTAACCCGAATATAACAAGCCGAGTCGCTTCAACACGACTACACCAAGCCGAGTAACATCAACCCGAGTCGCTTCAACACGACCACATCAACCCGAATATAACAAGCCGAGTAACATCAACCCGAGTCGATTCAATACGACTACAAAACCCAGAAGCCAAACAAGCCGAGTAGTTGGGTGCGAGTACTACAGCCGAGCATCAACGTAACGACCACTACCACTGGGTACGTTCAAGCCAACCCCGCTACAACCACAACTTTACCAACATCACTATTTCTCGTGTCGCCCGAAGACGATTGACTACGAGCCCACAGTAAAGTTCCACCCAGCTGAGACGAATAACCACCATATATAATTGTATTTATCACATAAGTATCCACATGTTAATCATAAATTAAGCATCAAGGGTGATAATAAAGAATTGAATTGTCATCACTCGTGTTTTCACTTAAGGTTTCGTGGGTCCTTGAGTTGACCCTGGCTGCGACTGAACTCACCTCAGCCTTAGACAAACCCTCGTTATAAACTTTAAGTTTGAAGATGAACATATCGGTCCACTTCTTCAGGTACCTCCCACACAAAAGTTCGAAAATGTTCGGAATCATTGTGCGCACTCTAACTCTTGAAGGGAGTAACCGACTTGGTTCATACCATGCACATCGTGAAGTTTCTACCACACATATATGAGGTTCCAACATGGACTATTGGTTCACTCCTTCGGTTACCTCCCCCACAAAATTTCAGAAAAGTTCGGTTTAGAGCCTGCTCTGGAATCACATTGATTCTTTTTGTAAACACTTGTATTCGCTTTTCAAGGGCAAGTCCTTACTTGCTGAAAAAATTGCCGGGAAAATGTAAAAATCCTACGTCACCGCGTGTAGTATGTGTGCGGTCCAAAATTTGGCCTTCGTACTATTTTGTTTAAACATAGTTTAAGTTCGAAGATGGACTACATCGGTCCGCTCCGTCGGTTACCTCTCCCACAAGAGTTCAAAATGTTTCGTTAAAATTAATTGTGCGCACGATAACTCTCGAAGGCAGTAACCGAGTTGGTTCATACTTTGCAGATCGTAAAATTTATACCTGATATATATGAGGTTCCAATATGAACTCTATCGGACAACTCTTTCGAGTACCTCCCTCACAAAATTTCGAAAAAGTTTTTTTTCTTTTTTTGCAAGAACTTGTATTCGTGGCCCCATTACGGCGGTACAAGTTTTGTCAGGGCCAAGTCCATACTTCCTGAGAAAATAGCCTGAAAGCTGTAAAAAGCTCTACGGCAGAATGTGTATTGCCTGAAGCACACACAATTTGGCCTTCTTAATATGTGGCCGAATTTAGTTTAAGTTCCAAGGAGAGCCATATCGGTCCATTCCTTCCGGTACCTTCCCCTCAAAACTTCAAAAATTCACTAGAATGGTACGCACGATTATCTTGAACGGAGAAAACGATTTGGTCTAAAGTTTGGATCTCCTAATATTTTGTCCAAATTTAGTTAACTTCGAAAATAGTCTACATCGGACTTCTCCTTCTGGTCCCGTTTACAGGGTTATTATGTTTTTCGTGGGAAAGTCGTGGGAAGTTCTAAATTATACGGTGACTAACTGAAATTAAATGACTCCCAAAATAGGATCCACTTCCAAAATGTCGATCCATTCTTTCAGTTATGTCCTCCGCAATACTTTTGAGTTCTAATCCAAATACATAATTTTCGACAAGCTGATACGTTCAAAAAGGGCCATAAAATCTGAAAACTCCATAATACATATATATTGGGGAAAAGGATTTTGGTTACGTAGCCGGTATTCGATTCGATATTGTCAATAGATGAAAGTTTCAAGTCACACAGCCTGAGGGTATATCTCTGTCGACAAAGCCGTATCGTACTTTTTTACTTGTTTTATTTGGAAAAATACGTAAGATTTGGAAAGTTCTGGAGAAAGAAATAGCTATTTTAGCGAAATCCAAACTTAAGTGATCTAGAAATTTTTACGCAAGCTAAAGCATACGGTTTTGCTTAAAGATGCTATATATACTTTTATACCTTTTTTATTTTAATGAAATTATTCCGGAGAAATCTCATTATTTATGTTTTTATACCCTACACCACAATATTTAACAGATTAAATTAACTAAAACTTTAGGCCGAGGAAGATGCCTTAAAATTTGGATAATGATTTGATATTTTTTAGTCGGTAAATCGACCGCTACTTTTGTGAGGGGAAAGATATGTGGGCTGCAAAAAATCACAATTTTACCGGATATGACAAAATCTCAGGATAATCAACTGAAATTGAGGATAAAATCATTTGATATATGGGGTATGATGAAGCATGGTTCAACATTGGTGTTTTCCTGCAAGGAGCAACTCAACCAACCGCCCTAAATATTCTAATATTCCAGAAATGATGATGTTATTGGTTTTGGGAGTTTCATCAAAATATGGAGCAAAATATGTCATATTTAGACTGTTTTAATTTGAAAATAAGGTAATCTTACTAATATTTGATCTAAAATTTACCACAATAAGGTGTTTTCTCCACCAATTCCAGCATTGTTGGTTGCGTGGATTCTACCTAGATTTTAGGTAAATTTCTGGGTATTTACCAATTTTTACCCAATTTACCCATTTTAATGGGTGTTTACCATTTGGCTTTATCATTTTCCCATCTCTAACGATCATAGCTCTTGCTTATTATTATGTTTTTCCGAATATCACCTCTCTCTCTTTAAATTGTCTGGCATTTTTAATTTTAACTGAATACACTTTCCTAATTGAAATAGTCATTGAGCAGACCATTATTGTGTTTGTTAACTATTTCGCTATAAAAAAAACGGTAATTATGATAATGTCGAAAACATGAGTTGATGTTTTACACTCTCCCGAAGTTCCAAAACCCCTGCCCTTTATGCCAAAGACTAAGGGTATAGCTCTGTCGGCAAATCCGACTGATACTTTTTAAATATTTTTCTTATATCAAGGACGGTTCACTTTCCCCCAAAATGGACGTATGCAAAGGAAAGCTGAAATATGTTTATTAATATTTTTTATGTTTATTACTATTTTTTATGTTTATTAATATTTTTATTTTATACGAACTGGTATTTAAGCACTGTTGATCACTGGGTTGAATTGATTCTCTTAAAGTTTAAATTTAGAATTTTGGGAGTAAGTGTGTGACAATGGTAAACGCACAGAAAATTCTGTGTTCGAAACTCTGCCAAGGCATAATCACACTTATAAGCGGTGGTTAAATATTAATTTAGTATATATTTGCCAAATTTTCTGAGTATTTTAACTGTGAGAAACTTTTCCATATACACTGAATAGGTTTGAATTTTTTTCTTTTTATATGTTAAGGTATCTTCTGATGTGTTCGTATTGCAGATCCATACTATTTAGTTTTTGAAAGTACTATACTGTGCCAATATTCCCAAAAAAAAACTTGACGGTGTTGCCATATTTTCGGAAAATATCCCAATTATAATGAAAAATGTACAAAAAAGTGTCAAATTTTTGCGATCATCAAAATAGGTTTGAATCAAACAAAATTTGAAAAATTGTACTATCCATGCAAATATTGCGCAGTTTAATAAAATGGAACATTCTGATAAATCCTACAACAAATTTGGCCCGCTTTATTTAGAACGTGGGTTCAATTCTCAACATGGAAAAGTTACCAACAACTTTCAGATAAAATCAAGAAATTTTCCAACAAAAAGGTTTTCTAAACCAGCTTTAAATGACTTTTTCTGATCTATTCAATTGTAACAAATAGAATGGTAAGTGTAAATACGTTGGAGTCCTGTGGACAAACACATATCCACACAAAAAAAATTAACCACAAAAATTGAATTTGGATAAATATGCGGTTACATACCAATAATATAATCTTTGATTTGTTGCAGTAAAATCAAAATGTTTTTATCTTTTTAAAAATCACTTTAAAAAAACACTAAAATGAAATTTTTTTTTGAAATATTTTTATTCTGATGTTTTTTTGGGAAATCCGAAAAGTGAGTGTGATTCTCAGACAGGAACCAAAGCAAATTAAATAAAACACTGTAATAGTCACTCAAAATACTATTTCTATTTTCCCCAAACACAAATAAATAGTTTAAGTTTGACTAAAAATTGTAACCCTACGGGGAACCTGTAACCCCTATAGGGCGCGTCCCCAGGTGGCGGATAGGGGAATGCTTCCCAGATATGGGTGGTAAGACGGAAATCAAATACGTCTCGTGGACCAACAGGTGGCTGCGTCTGTCTTCAGGTGAAGCGGCAGCAAACAGCGTCTGAACTCCATGAGGAGCGGCTGAAAAATAGATGGAAAACTATAAACCCTTCAGAAGGCAACGGGAAACCACTGAAGTAATTTTCCCTTGAAAACCATACAATATGAACAACACAAACCAAAACACACGGCCCTCAGTCTCCGTCCAAACGAGGGTGCTAAGAATCCCCGGAGGTAAAAACAACCAAAAACTAAACATTGGAACGTGGAACGTCCGAAGTTTATACGAAGTCGGTAAATTAAACACACAATCAATGAAATGAATCGACTTAATATTGATATACTAGGTGTGAGTGAAACCTGGTGGACAGAATGCGGTGATTTTCAGTCCCAAAATGTAGTAGTATATCATTCAGGAAACATGGAAGGGATACACAGGAGAGGTGTAGGCATTATTGTCAAAAGAAACATTGCAGACTGTGTAATTGGATCTATCCCAATGTCTGAAAGGACTATGATGATAAAAATATCAGCAAAACCCTTGAATTTAAATATAATCCAAGTATATGCCCCTACATGTGATGGAAATAATGACGAGGTTGAACATTTCTATGAAGAAATAAGTCAATTATTAAACATGACGAAATCACATGAAATAACAATAGTTCAAGGCGACTTCAATGCCAAAGTGGGGAATGATGAAGTAAATGGTATAACTGGAAGATATGGACTTGGCGAAAGAAATGAGAGAGGAGACAGGTTAATTCAATTTTGTCAAGAGTTTAAGATGACCATCACCAATACAACATTTCGACTACATCCCAGAAGGCTTTATACATGGAGATCACCCTACATGAAAAACTAAAAGAATCCGCAGGAGTGTATAGGAAGGCATCACCAGCAGTACTAACGGATGACAACAACCAGCCCATTTTCGAGACATCATAAAGGATCAATGGAAAAACTATATTGAACAATTATTCACTGACGACCAACGATCAAGATATGACCAGGACATAAATACTTTTATAACAGGAAATCCAATCACTAAATTCGAAGTGGAATATGCGATTCAATCACTAAAGGACAAGAAATCAACCGGACCTGATGAAATTCCTTCTGAAATCTTAAAACTTATAGATGAAGACAACATATCACTCATTGTACAACTTTTCAATCATGTGTATGATACTGGTCAATATCCAAACGATTGGTTGAACTCAACTTTCATTGCGATACCGAAGAAATCGAACGCAAAAAAGTGTTCTGACTACAGGCTTATTAGCCTTATGTGCCACATATTAAAAATGTTTTTGAGAATAATTCACAAAAGAATATACGCCAAATGTGAAAGCGCTATGGGAGAGTCACAGTTCGGCTTCAAGGAAGGTATGGGTACCAGAGAAGCCCTATTATCCCTTCAAGTACTGGTACAGAAATGCCGGGAAGTCCAAAAAGATGTTTATATATGTTTCATCGATTATGCAAAGGCATTTGATACCGTCCAACACGACAAATTAATCGATATACTGAGGGAAATAGAAATACCGGAAAAAGAGATCAGATGCATACGAAATTTATACTGGCACCAAAAGGCAAGAATTGAAGTAAATGGAGATCTGACAGACGAAATTCCCATATCAAAAGGAGTCAGGCAAGGGTGCATATTATCCCCGCTCCTCTTTAATATATACTCCCAAAAAATATTTCAAGAGTCAATTGAAGGAGAACGGATCGGGATAAGAGTTCAGAGTAAAATTATAAATAACATACGTTACGCTGATGATACCATAATTATTGCTAGCAGTATAACTGGACTACAACAGCTCCTAGACAAGCTCACTCTCGTAAGCGAAAAATATGGTATCAAAATAAATATAAAAAAGACAAAATACATGGTTGTAAGTCGAAAAGATGTAAGTTGTGAAACGCCACTAATTATTAAGAACGAAAATATCGAACGTGTAAAATCTTTTATATACCTTGGCGTTTTAATTAACGATCAATGGAACACATCAAACGAAATTAAGCGTCGAGTGGAGATGGTCAGAAACGCCTTTTTTAAATACAAAAACACACTTACCAACCACGAAATAAGTCTCGCAACCAAGATTAGATTTGTAAAATGCTATATTTGGTCTATATTACTATATGCTGTAGAAACTTGGACCATCAAAAGTGCAGATCAAAATAAAATTGAAGCTTTTGAAATATGGGTCTATCGAAGAATTCTAAAGGTGCCCTATGCATCGCACACTTCAAACCAAGAAATTCTAAGACGAATGCATCTCGACAGACAACTCTTCCACACTGTCAAATCAAGAAAAACCGCATACCTTGGACACTTGATGAGGAATGATAAATACAAGTTTATGCAATGTATTATTAAATGTATTATTAAATGTACCATAGAAGGACAACGACCAAGAGGCAGAAAAGAGATATACTGGCTAAGTAACATCCAAGAGTGGACAGGATACAGATGTGAAACAAATCTGCTACATGCTGCTAAAAACCGAGAGCTGTCAATAATTTCATAATATAAAATATTAAAACATATTCAAATGTAATACTATAACATTGTATGGTCGCTTAATATCCGAAAAACGGATCCGCAAATAAAGAAGAAGAAGAAAAATTGTAATTTTTAAAAAATGAAAATGAAAATGATGTGATATATAAACCTTCAAAGCAATTCGCTTCGAAGACATCCACTAATGCAAGTCATTTGGAAATACCATACGGAAGCTATCCGAGTTATACCCCTAGAACTCGCTTCGCGTCGTTAATAGGTTCCAAAAACCTGCAACTTAAAGAGAAACGAGGTAAAGTGTCTACAAGGAACATCGGTACGTAAATAACACAAAGGTATTAGGGTAATAAAAAACCAATTACGAATTAGCTTTTTTGAAAGGGTGTAATTTCTCAGAGTTAGTTGGGCACAGCTTTATTTTTCATATTATCACTTTGTTACACATCTACAAAATCGCTTTATCTCTTCGAGATATAAATACCACATTAGGGTCTACGGCGGTGTTACATAATTTTTTCCCCAAAACAAACTTATAATACTCTTTTCACATAGTGTTGTAGCGCATAAAAAGTCTCCTCTTGTCTCTTCTGAAGTGTTTGTGGGAACTGTGTTAATTTAGTTCTACATTAGTTGAATAAGTTCTTACATATTTCATCAAATGTTTGAATATTTCTGTTATTCACTTCCGTCACATTAAAATCACATTACATTACAGAACAGCTAATTTGTTTTGTTTCTCAAAAAGTTAATTAAAAGTTTCTTAGTCACACATAAACCTAAATAGTCTCACAGGAACCAGACACATATTTAAACACATAGACACACATCAAATGTTATTTCCGGTTTTCGTTAAGCCAAATCACAAATATCCTCTGTGTATAAGAGTAATAAAGTCTTACAAAAACACAGTCTCCAAGAAATATCATACTATGATTACTTAGATCCTCATATCATTGCACAAATTCAAATAAACAATATGTTGCGTAAATCCCACAGAATGGAGTCGTGCATACATTTACATGTGTGGCAAAGACAATATTGATTGTTAGCTTTGGCGTATTTACCAAAATAGAACTTAGGTAATGACATTTTCTTGTTCGCCTCTGCGAAAATTGATGTTAAATATATTAAGAAGAACAACATCTAATGAGGTCTCAATACACAGTATAGATATGTATATCCAGGCAAAGCATTGTTGACTTCATACCCGACTTATATTCGTATATTTTACATGAATATTTTTAAATAATTTCCGGTTAATCTTTGTAAATTATTAAATGAAAACTCGATTTTTTACTTATTATGGCTTGAGTGTTTTAACCGCAAGAAAAAACTCAAAATAATTCAATTGATAATAATAATATTTCTTCTTCCTTTTATTTCAGGTACAATAATCACAAGAGTCATGGTATAAGTACACAAGGTAACTGAAATTAATATCTAGCATTACATAATATACATATTATGTATATATTTGGGTGCCACCGTGGTGCATTGGTATGCACATTTTCTCACTTGCATAATAACAAACATGTATACACAAAAAAACTTTATTTATTATTGTCTTTTTAGGACGGAGGCCATTATTTATGAAAGTTTTTAAATAATTAATTGAATTAATCGAGCTAACATGGCCTAAGGAGTTTTGTATTGAAAAATGAATTCTAGCGGGATACCACACACTCAACCATTACGCTACGATCGTTTGCTGGTGGTTTTATTAGCCAGCTCATCAGGCGTATTTAAGTGTTAATGGCTAGAAGACAAAGGCTGATTTTGATAACTTCTATTTAAACAACCATTTTTACAAATTTGTAGATATGAAGTATTTTTTGAAGTCTTTTCTTTATCAAGTCACCCTAGTGTCTTGTCTAGGAATCATTTTCTCAATACATACACATGTACAATCGAAGGGTGGTTTCCTTCATGAATTGTAATGCCTTCAGCTTCTGAAGTTTTGTTGATATCATGTCGACAAGTTTGTTGAGTTTGCTGAGGTTTGAACCTGGGTCCTCTCCAACAAACAGACAATGTTGTCGAGGTCTTAGCGTTCTAAGCCACTGCCAATATATCATATCAACAAACTTGTCGACATGATATCAACAAAACTTCAGAAGCGGAAGGCATTACAATTCATGAAGGGAACCCCCCTTCGATTGTACATGTGTATGTATTGGGAAAATGATTCCAAGACAAGGTTGAGTGTGTGGTATTCCGCTAGAATTAATTTTTCAATACAAAACTCCTTAGGCCATGTTAGCTCGATTAATTCAATTGATTAACAAAAAAAACTTCATTCTGCCATTCGAATCGCTTCGATGAGAAAACTTTTTTTGTGATAGAGAGAAAGTTAGCGTCAATTGTTCAATTGTTAAACTGTACTACATTTATGTTTAAATTCAAATATGTTATTATCGGTTCTTATGTTTTGTATGCATATGCAGGTGAGGTGACACTAACTATAAACTGTTTGGCGGATACTTTGCGCATCATAAAATTTATACTAAACCTATCAAGTTCCAAGAAGGTCTACATAATATTTTTACTTAAGTGCAGTTTAAGTTACAGCCACAAGTTAATGAGAATAATGACAAACATACATGAATTCGGGTTCGAACTGCATCCACCATATTCTTATTATTTATTTTATTTTATTTTTTAGCTATAACAGAGGTTGATTCACTCAAAATGCAATAATTCATATACTTAAGATCCGACAGCTGCCAAATGTATTACCTTTCCCACTTCACTAGTCTCTTCAAGTACACTGCCGCTTACTTGAATAGAACCCCCCTGCAACATTTTTTCCAACCTCTATTTTATCCGAATTATACAAGATATGAAGTTTTTAAGTTTTATTATATTATATATATTTGTATAAGAATTATGCTACGAAAACAAAATAAAGTCAAAAATTTAAGTAAAAAAGTTGGCTCATTTGAATAGAACCCCCCTTTAAAACTTGGGAATACAGAAAGATTGTATTAGAATATCGATGCATACTCACTCTATATTGAAAACGAAGTACTTTCAGTAATATTCAGTAAAAGTATATCCCTCCTGATTAAGGATACACCCGTATATCCTGCTTTGGCAAGGATTCTTTAAATAATCAGGTGTAATGCCCAACAAAGCTTGCTTTTTTAATTCAACAAGTTTATTTTTGGAAGCGTGTTGTCTCCGTTAGTCGTCATTCCCAAACATTTTATGTGGGTCCGTATGTTTGAAATAAAATCTCAATGTTGTCCTTTCAATTATTTGCTATGGCCAGAACATTTTCAACATTTTGACCCCTTTAATATTATCATATTTCAAAAAGTTAGTATAATTTCGGTTATATCCAACAAATATCAATCAAGTTCTAGATTTTTTTTTAATAAATTTTGGAAAGGTATTTAAACAAAAATTTTGTTTAAGGATTTTACTGTATTTATTCCTTTAGCAGTGAAGAAGCAGAAAAAAGAGTTTCGCAGGTACACATATACCACAAGACTATGCAATATTTTTCAACAAAATTCCAAATGTGGTATAAGATGTGCTCTTTCAGATGAATAAAAGAACGACTTAAAAATATTGGTAGTTTCTTCGAAAAAATTTACCAAAAATTTGTTTTTTGGGTCTGCACAACTAGCGGTAACCCCTTAATCGAATATTTAACATCCGTACATATGTATGAGTAAAGCTGTAAACAACAAGCACACAATTTGCCTATCACTTGTAAAGCGATAACATCATTTCACAATATAATTGCCAATTAATGCAGAGCGAACTAGAAACTTGGGGAAAATTAAACACAGTTGAAATCACTTAATTTGCATAAGGGTTCTTAAGTTCTGCCACAAATATGGCATCAAGTAGCATCACACGCCGTTAATAAATGTTTATGACATTATAAGACTGTGCTAAATGTCATCGGCATTAAACACCAACACAAATACAAAAGTCAAAACATAGTTTGGCAAATTAGTTACAGAATATGAGCTTTTTCAGGGGGAGGGATGGAGTTGACAATCCTATCTATCCACCATAATAATCCTAGCAATTGACATCCATACAAAGCACTCGGTGCATGACGGCGCAAATTACCAATTATCATGAATTCGTTTGTTAAATAGTTCAAAGTTAGAATTTCCACGACAAATAGATATGCCTGCCATTACACCAACATTCCGATTCGCACATGTAATGCGTTATATTATTTACGTATTATTTACACAAGAGAAACTGCTAATTAAAATATTATAATGTATTTATAGTAATGAATTTTTACATTAAAATACTATTTGGCTAATAACGGAACAGTCGTCAGTCATTTTAGTTGGTGTTGAATGGCTTTTCCGAAAAAATATATATGTATTATTATACTCAGGACGACAACGACTCCCAACGGTAAAAATTAAGACAATTCGGGAACAATTCTTAAAATAAAGGGGAGTTGACCCATAACCTTGATCAATGTTAGGAAGACACATTGAGATGTAAAAAGTCTGGTCCTAGATATGTTAATGGATACATTTTTTAATGAACATATCGTCTTTTATTGTCTTTCATAACAAACAACCGAAACAATTCTTTTCACTAGCTTTTAGAGGTTTAGTTGTGTCAGCAATTTCAGCATAGAATTAGCGGCGTCAACTACATCAGTGTTGAGAAAAAAGACAAACAGCTCTATATGAAGTTATTACCACAAAAGCCAATGTCATCATCACTGATAAGTGATAAAAAATAGGGCCACATTTATCTGTTATTTAACCAGCAAACATGCCGTATGTATCTTCTTGGTATTCAATATCCACTTCATTTTTGCAATGATCCCTGAAAATTCCTAAGGATTTATCTCAAAATAGATGAATTTAATGACAAACAATGTTGTCGACATATGGTCAATATGATTATAGTTTCTATAGTTTATTGTGTGCGAGTGTGTATGTGGTATGTTTAACTTGTCATTTGTGTGATAAGAACTTGTAAGCCCACATACAAACAAACCAAACGTTTAACGATTACTTTTATGACATTGTTTTTCTTGCTACTTCATGTGCTCCGACAAAAAAAAACATTTCCTATATTCCCAAGAAAAGTTTTCAAATAAAGGAAATTTGATTTGTTTGTCCAACTAAAGTTTGATTAAGTTTTGCAAATATTTCCCTTAAAGATTCTGTTTGAGAAGATTTTTTGTGCAAACAAAGTATATAGGAATGCAACTTGCACTGACAGTGGTAAACCATTGTTTCCAGATGACGTCATTTTGCAATTGAGGAACTAATTTTATTGCCTGTTTTTTTCCTGTTTGGCTTTTAGGTAAATATTATACGATTGTGATTTCCAAAACAAACAAATAACCCAAGTTCAGTGGTGGTGGGTGTTTGAAAAAAAAAAATTCTTTAAAATCTTCTTTAGTGGGAACTTAAAAAATATTCTTTAACAAGTAAAAAAGTATCAGTCGGCTTTGCCGACATAGATATACCCTAAGCCTTTGTGAAGGCACCCTAAAGAGAAGACCGATTTGGACAAAATGTTATTAGATCTTTGGATCCCCTTGGACCAAATCGGCATGTCTGTTTAGGAAATATATTGCGTAACATTTTAGTGAAATTTTGTTTTAACTTTTGTGGGGGAGGCACCCGAACGAGTGGACCGATATGGCTCACCTTCGAACTTAAACCAAGTTTGGACAAAATATTACGAAGGCCAAATTTTGGGCCGAATCGGCTGATCCTTTCGAAAGTTACGGTGCGCTCCCGCTACTGATGTCGTAGGGGTTTTTACAGCTTTCGGGTCATTTTCTCAGGAACTATAGATTTGCCGCTGAAAAAACTTGTGCAGTCGTAATTGGGGAACTATAGACTTGCCGCTGAAAAAACTTGTGCAGTCGTAACGAACACAAACTGCTACAACAGAAATCAAAGGGATTCGGGAGAAGCTCGTAAACTGCACTTTTCGGAAATTTTGTGTGGGAGGTACCCGAAGGTGTTGACCTAATCTATGTCTCGTAGAAATACTTCGATGTGCACAGTATGGACCAACTGGGTTACTACCTTCGAGAATTACCGTGCGCACCATTTTAGCGAAAGTTTAGAACTTTTGTGAGACAGGTACCAGAAAGAGTGGACCGATATGGCTCATCTTCGAACTTAAACTAAGCATGGACAAAATATTACGAAGTCCAAATTTTGGACCAATTGGAGGGTTATCTTGCGCTCCAACCACTACATGCAACTTTTAGGCTATTTTCTTAGGAAATATGGATTTGCCCCTGATGAAACATGTTCTGTCGTATATGGGATAGCGAATACACGTTGTTACAACAAAAAAACTTCAAAGCGATTCGAGAGCAGACCCTAAACTGAACCTTTACAAAATTTTGTGTGGAAGGTACCCGAAGGAGTGAACCATTTGAGTCCATATTGAAACTTTATTTAAATCTGGTAGACATTTCACGATGTGCAAAGCATGGACCAAATCGGTTACTCCCTTCAAGAGTTATTGTGAGTACAAAATTTCCGAACATTTTCGAACTTTTGTGGGGGAGATACCAGAAGGAGTGGACGGATATAACCCATCTTCGAACATAAATATTACAAAAGCAAAATTTATCGTGCGCCCCAGGACGGGCATGACTAAATCAACTCCAAATTGTCTGAAACAGATTTCGCCCAAACATACTTGGGGTCTAAAACCATTATTTCGATGAGGCACATTTTGCCCGTATGAAAGTGTATATCGGCTTTTTTATTTACTTATGTTGAAACTGAGGTATGGGGTATTCTAATTCGCGAATTGTTGTAATATTCCATAACTTTTGAACGCATTTGGGTAAAATAAACTGTTTTAGCGCTATTCGCCGATGGATTTCTTAAAATTATAATTTGAGCGAAAGCTGTGGTCATACTAATGTAAAAAATAGGAAAAATCGTTGAAGCAAACGAGTTTTTTAAGTTAATTTTCAATACAATGTAGAGTATAATGTTCAAAGAATAAGTTAAAGAACACACTTCAGAGATGAAGCTTCTAATGTATGATTTTTTAATATAACCACTGCATCAATCTCAAACGGACATTTTGAAGACTGAAAAATTGGGTTTTTTGAATTTTTGCTCTAATCTGGTCGCGCAACTGTACTCGTTAAAAAACTGATTATGAGATTGTAGTACTCGCGATTACGCATTTTTTGATGTATAACTCGGGCGTGTAGCCTTCAAAGGTTTACAACAATCTCAGCTTAAAGTCGAAATTTTTGTGCGTATATTTTTATTAAAAACTGTTTTTTTTTTATTCAAAATTTGCTACTGCCATTGGATTGTTGGTGAAACCCGCGAGAACTTAGATTTTTTACGTTCTGAATCTGCATTATTTTAATGTTATACCACAATTGGAATTTCTTGTGATTTAATATTATGTTCTAAAAATATTCGCCAATAGGAAAGCTATAAGCGAAAATTTTTTTGCAACGGAATATCTTCATTATTGCGTGAAATTTGGACGAAAATGACGAAGAACTCAAACATTTTTTCTTCAACCTTTCCTATAAAACTATAAAAAATAAAATTAGAATAACATGATTTTTATTTTTTTCGTCATATTTTCTTTGTATTTTTGCAATTAACATGAATACTATAGCTTCAAACTTCACGACTTAGGTTTCATTTTATTCCTCACAATGTCTAGATGCTGCTATAATTTTTTTATAAGTATAAGCGCTATTGTTTCAAAAATATGTTTATAAATACGTGAAATTATTTAACAATTTTAATTTCTCGCGAATCAATTGAAAATTTTCAATTTTTTGGCATCATCGCAAAGGGTGCTAATTCAATTAACGATAACAGGATATAACAGCTTACTATATTAAGCCGCGATTTTTTAGAATTTTTTCGTATTAGCATAATTAAAACGGTCATACATTTTCCGCGCAACGATCAAAGTTGGTAACGAAAACAGATTTGGAATGACGATTTTTTTTAATCTATGTACCAAAAATCATAGATGTAGTATCAACATTTTTGTTTGATTTTTTGAAATGGAAAAGATGTTTTTAGACATTTTTCCTGACATACCGTCGTTAGCATAAATGCTGAGGGTATAATAACTTTTTTCTCTAAAACTTATAGTTTTCCTCAATCGGGCCTTCATTTAAAAGTGCAAAAAACGTTGGAGGGTAATATAGGTGGATTCTCATATGTCAACCCCTTGGTTTTTGATTGAGAAAATACTCTTACAAATCCCTGTATTTGTATGAATCTAACATTTATGATAAAACTTTTATTTCAATATTTAAAATTTTCATCTTTTATTGGGGGAGGCATTATAAAGCAATTAAAACTATAATTGATTTGTTCATTGATTCGGCAGCAAGCTCTTGCTGGTGCCAGTAGCACATTTAGTATATGCCAGCTGTGCACAAGCATAGACTTCTGCAGCATGTCCCATGTGTTTAAAGAGATTCAAACTGTTTGCCTGTTGGTGTCATCTTGACATCTTGTGATTGATGTCTATTTATTTTACAGAATGCAAATTTTAATTGCCATCAAATTAGTTATGCAGAACCCATAATTTGTTTTAATTAGAAGTTTGTTGTTTATTTATGTTTCAATAGAAGTGTAATTTATTTTTGGTTTTCGTTTAGGTTTTAATTTTTGTAAGGTGTCAATTTTCTACTTCAATGGCCAATCAATGAGTTTTAAATTTGCAAATTGATCCTTTGAATTAGTAATTAAAATGTTGAAATTTGAAGATAGTTTTGTATTTCTTAGAAGAATGCAAATGTCATCTACAAAATAAATTGATAATCTAAATTGTATATACCTTAATTACTCTTTAATTAGCTCTTATTATTTAAAATTTGTAAAAGAACAGCTACACAAATGTAATATCTGGACATGGTGGCGTATTTTACTGAGTTATTATAATTCATAAATCATACGCTACAAGTGTCCGCTAAATAGATCTTGAATAAGAATTCTTATCAATAGATACTTGAAAATAACGACAAATGTTTCGGTCCATTTTAGCCAATAAATATCATCCGTTCGCATTGTTTTCCATTGTATCATAATCCTTATCTTCTTATTCACAACATATAACAATTATTACTTAGTTTAATTTGAAATCCTTGTTAAGCAAAAGTTTTACACCGAAGAGCCACAATTGTCTGATGATCACTTACCGCAGAATCAACCACAAAACACCGCTACCAATGGCAACATGCGAATTGAAATGCCTCCAACTCATGCATGCACACCTAGTTAGTGTTCGAATGTTAGTGGTTGGTGTATGTGTGTGTAGTGGTAAGGTATGGGTGGTAAACCAAAAGTCATCATATTACTGGAAATGGTAAGGCAATGTGGTTTACAGTAACGGATATTGTTGCTGTGGTGAAAATCGCATGGAATTACAAACTTTCTCAAACAATATGTACACGTATTTATGAATATATGTATGTACATGTGTACAAAATACATTTGTATAGCTAATGTTTAATAATTTATATAGTTTATAGTAAAATATTATGAATATTCTTGTGGTTTGTAGTACAGTTTGAGAGAAAATTTATTCAAAATAATCATAAAGTAAATAAGAGGAATTAGGAACATATTGTCAATAAATCTAATGAAGGCACTTGAGCTACCATTTACCTAGACAGTAATTTAACTAATTAAAATAATTTACTATCAAAAAATGTCCTAAATGTTGAAATATGTATTAATTTGGTATTCAAAAAACAACATATTTTCCACATACATTTATGGGAGGGGGACATGGCAATGCTTCCTATACATCAAAGATACTTTTCTTTGATTAATAATATTGCACCCTCAGCACTAAAACAAGTACGAAAATTTAAATGGATAATCTCAGCTAGTATTTGGAAGATTGTTTTTGTTTTTTTTTTTTTTCAAAAATCACATTGCGGAGTCTTTTTAGAGTCATTTTGGTGATCAAAAACTGATTAAGTCGCTTGTATGATCAGAAAGGGCTCGAAGCTGACTCCCTCCAATGATTAAAAAGAGTTCTATTTAAAATACAATAACAAAATGTATAACAATCGAAAATAAATCACTGAGGCGTTTAAAATGTGACTATTATTTCCTTTTTTATTGTCATATCTTGATCATCTGAAGATTGAAAAATGCTTAATCAGAAACAGATCATGCAATTGTTTGAAAAGTGATTATAATTATGTATCTTCTGATCATATTTTGAACAAGTAGGTGATTAAACACTTATTGTTTTGTTTTTTTTTTTTTTCTAAGCATAACAGTTTGATCTATATAATTCTCATATACAATTTCCACAAAATTCTAATATAAATGTCACGTATAATATTAAGAGTATCGACAAACAAAACACATGTTCAGCATCTTCTGGCGATTGCTGTTATATTTCGGATTCATACGCATAGTTTCATGATACGTCACCTGGATCCATCTTATGAAAGTATTCTGAAGCACCACGATCGTATTTTATCGAAATTTCTTGCACCGATCAACACGGGATCCAACGAGAAACCCCCAATTTTTCCGCCAAGTGTTCATGCAGTATCAAATGTTAGTTGGTGGAATAAATTCCCAAGCATGCCTCTATCTCACGGTACATAACATGGAGATCTGGCATTATCCTTTCACGCGCGGCTTATTTTTTCCTGGCACAAGGGCCGTTTTTGGAAGACCCTCACGAACTTCGTTTTTTGTGACTGCCAGCCACGATTGAATTCATGAAACCAGTTTTACATCATTTTTTTCAAGTCACTGGAAACAACACATGGTCGTATGTCAAACTGTCCTGAGTACGCTTAGACTAAAAACTATCAAACTTTCCAAAAAATGTCAAATGACGCCTGGCAACACTGCGAGATGCTTAGGTCATACCTGTATTTTGTTTGATCAAATTTCATCGCGTTGGGGAAATAATTGGATATTATTGGACACACGACCTTTTCCTCGTATAGTTTCGATTTTTTGTTGGGACTTACGATCTTTTCTTCAATATACGGATTTTTTTAAATAAAACATTCATACTTTACTCAAAAAATATGGAAAGGGTATCATAAGTTTTTTGATCAATATTCATGTAGCCTGGCGAAATATTCGTCGCAGATCCCACTTGCCATTTTTCATATCTTGACGATATAAAGCGAACAAGGTATGTACGTCCGTCCGTCCGTCCATTAAAAATTGTTATAAAAACTCCCATTATTTTTTAGTGATTATCGTAGGGGATGAAATGGACCAAAAACCAATGGAAGATGATCGGATAGTACTTGGCTGCTGAAAATTATCATATGGTGTTAAAAATAGTCATGTTTATTTTTTTGTGCATATTTTAATTTATGCAGGACATATTTCCGTAAAGTTGCTAAAAATATATTGAAAAGTACTTTTGACTTTCCCTTGATGCAAATTAAAGAAGCGGTTATATAACGGAATTGCCAAGTATATACGTGGGTTAGAACTGCATTGTAGTTATTCCATTATTAATTGTTTGAGGTAAACTCTCCCACTGAAAAGATCAGTTCAAACCATTGATCTCAAATTGGCATGCTTTTAAAACCGCACAGATAAGTCACTTTTGTATTATCGAACAGATCGAATAGGTTTACAGAAGAGAAAACATTAACAAATGTAATATTCAAATACATACAAATGCATGAACGGGTTATAACGGACTGCTTTGCAAATGCCACAAACAATATAAAATTAGAATTTTTCACAAATTTTGCAATATGCGTGGTACTTGAACACATACATCATCATAATTGGCACCAATGAAAAGGCCAGGAGTCCACCGTCATAATCAGAGAACTTATTAAGCAAAATAGCTATCAAGTTTACATTTTCTTTACAAAATAAATAATTAAATTATTAAATTGAAATGATCAGATTTTTAATGAAAAGTTCGGTCTAAGGCTGCTTCTTTGTAATGTACCCCAACAATGGGTGACGTTTATCATTATATCTAAACTATATCAGCTGCAGTATTCATTCAAAATACAACTGTAGCCTTACGACATTTTCGTACTCAAATTTCCACATTTTGTGGACTTATGACCTTTCCCGACAGGGGCAAAACGAGTAGAAAAACGCGAGATAATACCATTTTCTTTATATCATACGACGTGTTTTGACTTGTACTATCATCCTGTAACAAAAACGCGATTTCCAAAAAAAGTGGAAAGGTTGGTTTTCAAGTTTAGTTTTCGTAAGTTGTCCGAAATGCCCCCTGATTTACTGATTAAAAATTAAATTTGGATATTTTCCCACAAAATTTAAGGTCAGTTTTACACGCTAAATATGTACTATCCGATCATTATCAAGAATTATTGGCACTATCCTTGACCAAAACTATTACCTTGTGCAAACATTTGTCAGTATTGAATTATAACTGCGACCTCTAGCGTGGTTAAAATTATACTGTCCACAATTAAAAC
This sequence comes from Musca autumnalis, assembly GCF_047663935.1. Classification (NCBI taxonomy): domain Eukaryota; kingdom Metazoa; phylum Arthropoda; class Insecta; order Diptera; family Muscidae; genus Musca; species Musca autumnalis. Next base: position 252,021,838 of record NW_027411866.1, read on the forward strand.
TGAGGGATCCCTGTATATACTAGGCTGTAAATCTGTTATCTGACCACGTACATCAACATTATTAACATCAATGGAAAAATCTAGCGTTCCTTTTTTTATATATAACTTTCATGAATTTGACATAGTTTCACACAAAAGTTGTGGTCTATTTAACCCGCTAAATATTATCTGATCATCACATTAAATTGCAAATTAATTCTCAGCCGTACACTTAAACCTAACATAAAATTTCGCTCCGATCAGACTACCATTGCGACCTACAGAGCAGCTACAAAATTGGATAACAATTTTGTTTTTGGTTCATTAGATTGGTCCATAATTGCGGCCTATAGCGTGAATACAATTTTTAATCGACGAAAGGACGCACATCTCAAAATTGCTTTATCTCGTCGAGATATGAATTTTGGTATACCACATCTGGGGTCTACGATGAATATTTCGCGGTGTTACATGAATTTTTCGAAAAACAAACTTATAATACCCTTTCCACATTGTGGTGTAGGGTATTATAAACGACATTTTTATACCCTATACCACAATGTGGAACAGGGTATTATAAGTTTGTTTTGGTAAAAATTCATGTAACACCGCGAAATATTCGTCGGAGACCCCCAATATGGTATACCAATCTTCATATCTCGGCGAGATAAAGCGATTTTGAGATGTGTGTCCGTCCGTCCGTCCGTCTGTCCATTATAAATTGTAAACACGCTCCAAGCCGCAATTATGGACCGATCGTCACGAAATTTTGTATGGAGGTCGGGTTCAGATCAGAATAGATCCCTATTCTTATTGGTGATGATCGTGAAATATTTAGCGGGTGAAATGGACCAAAAACATAATTTTTATCCGATTTTGTAGCGGCTCTTTAGGTCGCAATAATAGTCCGATCGCCTCGTAACTTTAAATAAGGTAAGAGTATATGACAAAGAAGAAGCTTGCAATTTGAGATGGCGATCGGATAATATTTAATAATATTTTGTGTGAAAATTGTGAAAATTTGTAAAATACAGCTTATATCTTAATTCCTGGAAGTGGCATTCCATACAAGTGAGATATACTTGAAAGTGGAACGCTTGACCTTTCAACTGATGCCAATTATGTTGGTGTGCATGATCAGATAACAGAGTTACAGCCTAATATATTCCGTTATTTGTTTGTAGTGTAATAATAAACTCGCTAGAAGTCGCAATTATACATTTATAGTCACGAAAGTTTGCACCGGGTAAGAGTATAGGTCGAAAAAGATGCCTACAATTTTGAATGATGATCTGATATTCTTTAGCGGGTGAAATGGACCATTACTTTTGTATGAAAAATATAAAAAATTTATTTTTTGTCGATATTTTAATTCCTTGAGGACATATATATTTCGCTAAGTAGCCTTGTCGAACGTGTAAAAACTTTTAAATACCTTGGCGTTTCAATTAACGACCAATGGAATATTTCAAACGAAATAAAGCGCCGAGTGGAGATGGCCAGAAACGCCTTTTTTAAATACAAAAAAACACTTACAAATCACGAATTAAGTCTCTCAACCAAGATAAGATTCGTCAAATATAGGTCTATCCTATTATATGCCGTAGAAACTTGGACCATCAAAAATGCAGATCAAAAAAGAATTGAAGCATTTGAAATGTGGGTCTATAGAAGAATACTTAAGATACCCTATACATCGCACATTTCAAATCAAGAAGTTCTCAGACGAATGCATGTCGACAGGCAACTCTTACACACGGTCAAATCGAGAAAAATCGCATACCTTGGACACCTGATGAGAAATGACAAATACAGATTTATACAATGCATTATTAAATGCAACATAGAAGGACAACGACCAAGAGGCAGAAGAGAGATATACTGGCTAAGTAACATCCAAGAGTGGACAGGATACAGAGATGAAACAAATCTGCTACATGCTGCTAAAAATCGAGAGCTGTTTATAATTTCATAAAATAAAATAACATAACATGTACATATGATATATAAATGTAATGTATACTATTGTATGATCGCTTTATATCCGAATAACGGATCCGCAAATAAAGAAGAAGAAGTAGCCTACATATGAAAAAAACTACTGACCTTTCCTCTGATGTAAATTGCAATAAAGTGTTTGCTAGATAACGGGCCTACTGCCTAATATATAATGGGTTCTGTGTAGAGAACCACATTTTTATCCCATGCTACATATTGTCTCTCCAAAAGTTTATGTAACACCACGGAATATTCGTCCTAGACCCCTTATTTGGTATGCCGAAATTCATATCTCGACGGAATAAAGCGATCTAGCGATGTGTGTGCGTCCATTAAAAATTGTAAACAAGCTTAAGGCCGCAATTATAATATATAGTAACGAATTTTTTAAGGAGTTTGGGTTCGGGCCAGAATAGAAATGATTAGTTTTTGGTGATGATCGTGAAATGTTCGGGGGATGAAATGGACCAAAAACAAAATTTTAACCAGTTTTGTAGCGGCTCTGTAGATCAAAATAAAAACCCGCAAAATTTTAAACAAAGTTTGAGTTTATGATGAAGAAGAAGCGTACAAACCAACGTGAAGATCAGATAATACTTAGCGGGTTAAATAGACTGAAACTTTTGTGTGAAATTGGTAAAAATTTCAATAACGTAGCGGTTAAACAACGGAAGTAGTAGTACTACATACATAAGTGGGTTTCATTACATTTTAGTTTGTGTGAACTAAATTTTCCTTTCCTGCTACAAAAATGTCTTTGTCATGCAAGATAACTTTTTGGTTTTGGTCATAAGTATTATACATTACATCTCTGATATTTGATAATTAAATTATCACAATCAGTGAAAAGAAGTTCCGTGGAGAGCGATTGTCCAGGGATAGTGGTATAGGGTATCCCATGGTCGGCTCCGTCCGACTATAGACTTTTCTTACTTGTTTATTTTTACGAACTTTTGAATTTTTTATATATGTTCCATATTGCCGTTTTTAAATACCTATAACACACATAAAAGTGTGGTTGACATAAAGAATTTGTATCTATGTTTGGTCCAGATTATTCTTCAATTACCAATGAATTACTTTTGATCTTTGCTTGGGCATTTTATTTTACGAAAAATCGAAACATTAATATTATGGTCCTCGGTATCTTTTTCAATAATAATTACTACTAACAACCAGACCCCACATTGGAAAACCAATATCATTTCTTGTGAATAAAGACAATAAATAACCACTATCACTAATAGTTACCAGGCAGGTATTTCAATGTCGATTTCTTGTAGTAGGAATATTACAATGACATTTTTCAGTCCGATTGCATTGTTACCACACAAAGGAAATTACAGCGAATATCATGTCTACTTCATTCGCCATAGCATTGGTTTTTAATTTACGTAATTTTGATTTTCATTGTAAATTATAAGAACCAAAATAGAAGTACACATACAAACTCGACCAATATTTCCATATAGGAGACCACAGGCACGAGCCATGCTCATGCAAACCTTTTTGCCTTTCCGTTCATTACCAACCCAAGCAAATCTTCATGGTATTTATGTCCTTGAAGTAATTCACTGTTAGGTGTATTTATGCAATTAAGTGCTGATGTGTAAAATTTGCGTAGTGAACAATTCAGTCAGTCGTCCGTCAGGGCAGGAGTGCGTTTTACATTCTTGTAAAGGCTGAGTTCCGTTTTTTCATATGCTTGGCAAATGACTGCAAATGTCTGAAGTACTATGTTTTTCAAAACGTCACAATTGCGCATGTTTAACGCAAGTAAAAAGCAAAAATGCATCATTTTTATTTCTGATGCATTTAGTTGCATTTTCGAGGAACAATGTACGAATGTGCAACTGAAAGTTTAAAAACTTTCATCTGAAATCTGACGAAATATCAGCCAAAGTTTTCTTTTGGTGTAGTGTTTCCAAGCATTTGTCGTATACTCGGCAAAGACCCCTTATATTTACAGTTTACTTCTTGCCCTTGCTTTTGTGCAAATGTGTCATTTACAATAATGGCGAGTGTGTGTATGCGTTTTTACGTGCATCTGTAGTTATGTCAGTTTTGTCATAATAACCCAAGGTATTTCAAAGATATTGCATTTTGCGTTTTTGTCAGTGTTGAGCTGGAAACATGTTTGCAGGTGAGAAAATTTAATCTGACTATCATAAAAAAGTTTTTGATGTATTGTAGAAAACATTTAGATTCGTTCGTTAACAGAATGAAGAATGGTGACGCAAGGAATCTTTCGATTTATACGTACATATCACTCCATGGCATATGCGATCATCATTGAAAGATCTCAAGCCTGGATAAAAAAAGAGGAGGTGTTTAGGCGTTGGATTCGTAAGCCATTCTACTAAAAATCCCCCAAATGTTGACTACAATAATATTGGTGTAATATCAATGCAGATGTCCATGAATTTCAAATAATGAAATAAAGATATTCACCTTTTCAACATTTGCATTAAAATCGACTAATTTAATGATAATTGTGAAAAAGTTAATTTCTTTTGACCAATAATTCGAAAAAATGTAGACAAGACTGCATGTTCCCACTACAGAGACATACATATGTCTGAACAGTGTGTTATGTGAATGACCCAAATCCAAGACCAATGATATATCAATGCCTCTTTAGACCACCATTGCACAAGTCTTTACCTTAGGGTAAATACTGGAGAAGATTCGAGAAATGTAGGTCGGCACATACAATCTATTTGTCGACCATATACACGGTGCTCCTGAAGCAACTTTAAATGGAAGGTGCTTACACCTGGGAAGTTTATGCGGATTCTAAAAACTACAATGTTTATAAATGAGAAAAATAATAAAAACGCCGGAGTGCTTGCCCCTAAAAAACTCTTAACCTCGTAATTGAGGTAGCGAATGCAAGTTGCTTCAACAAAAATCAAAGTAATTCGATAGGAGGTCTTAAAGTGAACTTATCCGAAATTTTGTGTGGGAGGTACCGGATGGAGTGGACAAATATAGTCCATATTTGAACCTGATCTATATCTGGTAGATGTATTAGGATGTGTAAAGTATAGGCCAATTTGGCCACTCCCTTCAAGAGTTACCGTACGAACAATTTTTTCAGGGAGGTACCTGAAGGAGTGGACCGATGCGGCTTATCTTCAAACTTTAATTATGTTTGGACAAAATATTACTAAGGCCAAATATTGGACCGAAACGGCAGATCCGTTCTAGAGTTATCTTGCCCTCCAACCACCTCACACGGTGTCATAGGGGTTTTTTGCAACTTTCAGGCTATTTTCTCAGGAAGTATGGACTTGCCCCTGATGAAACTTGTACCATCGTATGGAGGGCAGTGAATAGAAGTTGCTAAACTGAAATTGTCCGAAATTTTGTGTGGGAGGTACCCGAAGGAGTGGACCGATTTAGTCCATATTGAAACCTTATTTAAGTCTGACACATATTTCACGATGGTCAAAGTAAACTAAGTTTGGGTAAAATATTACGAACGCCAAAATTTGAACCGAATCGGTTTATCCGTTCGAGAGTTATCGTGCGCTCCAGCCAGCCAGACAGACGGACGGGCATTGTTCAATCGAAACACATTTCGTCCAAACATACTTGGGGTCTAAAACCATTATTTCGATGAGGCACATTTTGCCCGTATGAAAGTGTATATACCCTCGTTAGCATAAATGCTGAGGGTATAAAAACGACGAATAAATTTTGATCTTTATTTTTAGGGTTTTTTAGGTTTTCACGGTTTTGCTTGAAAATCGCAGGTCATATTGATATGGGACTGAAGAAAATGTTGTAGCTTTGAAAATTCTCTACATGGTTGACCTTTATGATAATTTCGTAGGTTTTACCGTTATTGAGATATAGAAGTTCAAATTGGGACAATGTATTGACTGTATCGCCTCCTTATAAAACAATGCAATTTCCCAATATAAACGTTTATATCTCGAAAATGGTACAACCTAGGAAAAAAATACCAAAGCAAATCTTGTAGAAAATTTTCACTGCTAAAAGATTCTCTCAGGTCCTATTTCGTGAAAATCTAACAAAAAAGCTCAAAAATGGTAAAACTTATGAACAAATCATAACAGCCAATCCTCTAGAGAATTCTCACAGCTACAACATTTTCTTTAGCCCCATTTCGATAGGACTTGCGGTTTCCAAACAAAATCGCGAAAACCTAAAATAAACCTAAAAATGTGAATTTTGACCGCGATTTTTTTTGTTGTTTTTGGATTTTCTCACCTTTGAACTTCCCAAATGTAGGCGGTTTTCACTTAAAGTTATTTAAGGCGCACCATGTATGAACTTTTTTTATAAGGTAGCTATACAGTCAATACATTGTCCCAATGTGAACTTCTATATCTCAATAACGGCAAAACCTATGAGAATATCAGAAAGGTCAATCTTGTAGAGAATTTTCATAGCTACAACATTTTCTTTAGCCACATTTCGATATGACTTGCGATTTTCAAGCAAACCGTGAAAACTTAAAAAACCCTTACAATAAGTGACGAAAATCCATTCGCAAAATCGTGAAAAGCTAAAAAACCCCTAAAAATGTCAACTTGAATTGTGTTTTATTTGAAAAGCGCTTCGGCGATTTTGTTTTTGTTTTTTGATTTTTCTCATCTATGAACATTGTAGTTTTAGAATCCGCAAAAACTTCCCTTCCATTTAAAGTTGCTTCAAGAGCACAGTGTATAAGGCTGCTTTCGATAGTCCTTGATGTGCACAGGTATTCCAAGCCTCATCTCTGTATTGTCTCATATGACTTTGTAGGATAACATTTACCATTAAAAATCAGTTTAAATACGAATGAAATTTTCAAGCTGTTTTGTAGCAGACTACGTTTCAGATACGGAGACAATCATGAATAATGTTATCTTTAATATCCTTCTGGAAGGGTCGTACAAGGTTCGGAAAGGAGAGTATACTTGTCTTGTCATACCACAAGGTTTATTGGGTCCTTATGGAGACCCGGACGTGTCTGAACTTATTCAAGCAGACAACAAAACCACGTTACGTGTGCAAACGCTTACTTTAGGGATATTACAGAACAAACATAAACAAAACTTGAGTTCTAGCTGGTTTACAATCGATGTCGTTTCCTGATTTCGTAGACGTTTCGTGATTTCAAGCCAAATCAGGCAACATTTTCCATGATATTGCATACAAAAATGAAATCCTCTCATTTCGTAATTTAAGCGAAATCAACATCCACATCACAGTACCCTCTTTTGCCTAAAAAAGTACCAAAAGCTTCAAACAATTTTCCTTTGCAAGTTTTCTGAACTCTAATGCACAGGAGTACAAATAAAACAAGTAGATTTGATGAACGCTGAAAACAAAATATATTTCTATTTTTAAAATGTCTTTCTTAAATACTTCCATATTTAAATATTGCAATGGTGCTAAAATGAGATTTTTTTCAGAATGGCTTAAATATGCGCAAATTATTATGATTGGATCTGATGTTGAAGACTTAAGCGCATAAATCACCAACAGTTATTATGTTCCGCAAAAGTTCACAACTTTTAAAAATTGAATGATCTTAAAAATTATTATAAGAAATATGCATGAAAGAAGAGATGTACCACAATTATTAAAGAGTGAAGATACAAATAGAATTTGAAATTTTTATAAGGTTATCTTGTACGGAGAATATATAAAAAATAAAAACTCTGAAAAATATAACTGTTCGCGGAAATAATTTTATTTTAATGTTCACATAATTTTACAGTATTCGAACATGTACTTTTTTGCTTTCATTAGTCCGAGTTTAATCGATTGGTGCGTTGAATTGGTTAACCGCAGAAAGTTGCGGATGGTCATAGCGAATGGGGAAAGCAATTTTCATATTTTGAGTTTTGGGCAACTTTTATCCTATGTTCTACCGTAATAATAAACAAGTAAGAAAAGTCTATAGTCGGACGGAGCCGACCATGGGATACCCTATACCACTATCCCTGGACAATCACTCTCCACGGAACTTCTTTTCTTTCTTTCAGAGATGTAATGTATAATACTTATGACCAAAACCAAAAATTTATCTAGCATGACAAAGACATTTTTGTTGCAGGTAAGGAAAATTTAATTCACACAAACTAAAATGTAATGAAACCCACTTATGTTATACTACTACTTCCGTTGTTTAACCGCTATGTTATTGAAATTTGTACCAATTTCACACAAAAGTTTCAGTCCATTTAAACCGCTAAGTATTATCTGATCTTCACGTTGGTTTGTATGCTTCTTCTTCATCATAAACTCAAACTTTGTTTAAAATTTTGCGGGTTATTATTTTGACCTACAGAGCCGCTACAAAATTGGTTAAAATTTTGTTTTTGGTCCATTTAATTCCCTGAACATTTCACGATCATGAGCAAAAACTAATCATTTCTATTCTGGCCCGAACCCAACCTCCTTAAAAAATTCAGTTACAATCGGTAAACAATTGCGGCCTTAAGCTTGTTTATAATTTTTTATGGACGGACACACATCGCTAAATCGCTTTATCTCGTCGAGATATGAATTTTGGCATACCAAATAAGGGGTCGAGGACGAATATTTCGTGGTGTTACATAAGTAGAGACAATATGTAGCATGGGATAAAAATATGGTTCTCTACACAGAACCCATTATATATTAGGCAGTAGGCCCGTTATCTAGCAAACATTTTATTGCAATTTACATCAGAGGAAAGGTCAGAAGTTTTTTCCCATATGTAGGCTACTTTGCGAAATATATATGTCCTCAAGGAATTAAAAGATCGATCAAAACTAAAATTTTTATATTTTTCATACAAAAGTAATGGTCCATTTCACCCGCTAAAGAATATCAGATCATCATTCAAAATTGTAGGCATCTTTTTCGACCTATACTCTTACCTGGTGCAAAATTTCGTGACTATTGATGTATAATTGCGACTTCTAGCGAGTTTGTTATTACACTAAAAACAAATAACGGAAAATATTAGGCTGTAACTCTGTTATCTGATCATTCACACCAACATAATTGGCATCAATTGAAAGGTCAAGCGTTCCACTTTCAAGTATATCTCACTTGTACGGAATGTCACTCCCAGGAATTAAGATATAAGCTGTATATTGAAAATTTTCACAATATTCACACAAAAGTTTTGGTCCATTTAACCCTCTGAATATTATCCGATCGCCATCTCAAATTGCAAGCTTATCCTTTGTGATATACTCTTACCTTGTTTAAAAATACGCGTTGATCGGACTGTTATTGAGACCTACAGAGCCGCTAGAAAATTGGATAAATATTATGTTTTTGGTCCATTTCACCCGATTACTATTTCACGATCATCACCAATAAGAATAGGGATCTATTCTGATCTGAACCCGACCTCCATACAAAATTTCGTGACGATCGGTCCATAATTCCGGCCTGGAGTGTGTTTACAATTCATAATGGACAGACGGACGGACGGACGGACACACATCTCAAAATCACTTTATCTCGTCGGGATATGAAGATTGGTATACCACATTGGGGGTCTCCGACGAATATTTCGCGGTGTTACATGAATTTTTACCAAAACAAACTTATAATACCCTTTTCCACATTGTGGTATAGGGTATAAAAATATGCTACATTAGATTCTTACAAAATTCCCCAAATTTGAATTTCTATTCAAAAAGTTGAAATTTCTTAAGCCCACTGAACCTCATATAGTATTTCATCTGTAAGTGCCATCAACAACAGTACCAATTCAATTGCAAAGTCAATGGATTTCTGCAAACAATTCGAATCGATTCCAGCTATTACTTCCTGTTAACTTTGTTTTTAATAACCTGTCAATTTTCTTATTTCTGATTGTAAGGCTTCTTTTTGTTCTTTGAAGATAGATGGAACAAAGTTTATATGGAATTTTTAACAACTTGTGTTGTACACACAAACACTACTAGAAACATTTAGAAGCTTATTGTTTGATTTTCGATGATTTTTCCAAGGGGTTTATAATTGAGAATAATAGAAAACATTGAAATTCATCCATTGAATACCTACAACAAATGTGTAGTCTGCAAGATATAATATATTTAAAAAAGTGGGCGTGGTCTGGTATTGTAGCTCCGAACATGTGTCTAGGGTACACACAACCGCATTGCCTCCCAAAAATTTATGCTGAACCCGATATTATCATAAGTTTGACTTATACATATACCGTTTAAAAGAAAGGCGTGGGAAGGTACCCCATCTCCTCCGAAATTCATAAAATACACATCCGTAATTTTTTAATCCGATGCATGCGTAATTTGTCGTAATATCGCATAGGGAAGGTACCCCGCCCCCTCTGGAATTCAATAAAATATGTTGCCTGGACTTGGGCGTCAATTTCTTTCACCCTAAATGCGCACAACAATTTACAAAGGAGTTCTAAACCAGGCATTTCCAGTAGTGAGAAGCATTTTCGGATATCCAAAGTGGCAATTTCATCACCATTTTATAAACTTTTGTACACTTCGAGTAATCAAAACATAAATTTTTTCGGATATCCTGGAGGGGCCGTCATATTCTAAAATGTATGGGAATGGCTTATGCGTAAAATATTCGACTAAAGGAGACAGTACGCTTCTAAAAATAAACTTTTTGAAAGAAAAAAAGCTAGCTTTGTTAGGCATTACACCTGATTATTTAAAGAATCTTTGCAAAGCAGGATATACTGCTGTATCCTCAATCAGGAGGGATATATTTTACTGACTATTACTGAAATTACTTCGTTTTAATATAGAATAGTGAATATGCATCCATATTCTAATACAATTCTATTCAAATGAGCCAAATTTTTTACTTCAATTTTTGACTTTATTTTGTTTTCCTTGTATAATTCGTATACAAGTTGGATTTGAATGCAAATGAATGACTAAGTTTATTGCAATTCGGAAAAATTGAGGTTGAAAAAATGTTGCAGAGGGTTCTATTCAAGTGAGCGGCAGTGTATGTCTCAATAACACATAAGTGGGTCATTTAACTATCGTTCTTTGATGACACAGGCGTCAAAAGAAATGTTTCAACGAATAAAAGCTTTTCGATTTAAAGTGCTTATGTAAATTCTTAAAAATAGTTTGTATTCAATGGCGAGAAACGGTAACTTTCACACTAAGTAATTGGCAACAACATTCACAACGAAAAAGGAAAACAAAACTTGTTTTATAAAACTTTCTCATTTTATTTTGATTAAGCAAATAGTTGAAAGAGTTTTCCGGAAAGCTTCAAAGGTGTTCATAACTAAAATACACAGAAAAAGTTTTTACTTAACTTTATCATATAGATATGCTTTCAACAAATATTTCTTTGAATTATTAAAGACATGCCTTCTCCTCTGTCTTTTTAAAAGTTACTTACATTAGAATTTCATCTCTTTTTCATAGCAGTTTCATGGAAAACAGGCAACATCATGCTGATGTCTTTAATTTGAAATGTCTTCATTGAAAGAAAACGGAGAAGAAAGTTTCACATAAGTTCGCAACAGCGAATGACAATAATAATCATAAGCGTTAGAAACCGAAGCAGTGGAAGAAAAATAACAACCTTGAAAATGAGGCATAACTGATTTTAAGAAATGAAAACAGCAATTCCAGTCGATAAAAGCCTGAAACGCAAAAACAGCTGCCTTTGTTGCTGTTGCTGCTGCTGATGAAACAAAATGGCAAACAACACAACATAATCAAGTTAACGCTATAAATGAACACATCACTTAACCAAACAGCAAATATTTAGTCGCCTATATCCACAACGGAGCAATCGACAGAAGACAGAAACGGTGATTTTATTTTGGAAAAAATTGCCATAAACCACGCACAAAATTTCAAAACCAAGCAACCTTAAAACCACGAGGCTAGAAAATTTGCAAACAAAGCGCGCACATACAAACACACAGAATAACTCAACATGGACCACACTCATAGCAATTTCCAGCTGCATCAACAACACCAACATCAACAACAGACATTACCCACACAGGCACAAACATTATCCTCATCGTTGGTCATTGCCTGTGGCGAATGTAGCAATATGAAATTTGCCATTGGCAAAAGCCGTGGTGTATCCACGATTGCTTCCGATGGCCTGAATACCACCACGCCTCCCGATAATCTTTTCGAAATAGAACTAGAGGTCGATTGGCCTTTAGAATGAGTTGTATGCATGATTGTGCCTGTCTTCATTGGTATTATTGGATTTGCCGGTCTGTTGGGAAAGCTTTCGGTCATACTTGGTAAGTGTAGAAGCTCGTTGACGGATACACTCATCACTGTACGTGAAGTGTTGTCTGTTTTTTTAAATACACCTGTTAGGAAATTAATAAACAAAATTTTTTATCAAATGTTTTCTGCGCAATGGGGTTTATTATTTTTGCAAAAATAAAGGCGAAATAAACTGGGTTTAAAGCGAGTTATTTTTTTAATATTACATTAATGCTGAAAAAATTTAAATTATACTAGGCGATTTTAATGCCAATATTGTAAAGGATAATATCTTTGGCCCAACAGTCGGGAAATTCAGTCTCCATAGTGAAACATCTGACAATGGTAAGAGGCTGGTAGACTTTGCAGATGCAAGAAACATGGTAGTTAGCAGTACCAGATTTAAGCATCGCGATATTCATAAGGGCACATGGCTGTCGCCAGATCAAAGAACAAGAAATCAAATTTATCACGTTGTGATAGATAGAAGACATGCATCAAGCGTGTTGGATTGGATGTACGATCGTTCCGAGGTGCAAACATAGACTCGGACCACTACCTTGTTGCAGCAAAGGTACGTACCAGATTAAACGTAACAAACAAAGTGCGAAGTTGGACATCGGTAAGCTGCAATCACAACAGATAGCCACAGCATATTCCACTCAACTGGCCCAACTGCTTAATCAAAGCACTCCTCGCCCCGATAACTTATCAGGACAATGGCAAAACATTACCCAATCCATGCAAACAGGCGCAAAATCCATACTTGGATACCAGAGACCTCCACCAACGAATCCATTTTATGATCAGGAGTGTCGTGCTGCTACCGAATAGAAAAATGCGGCATATACGGCTACTTTACAATCCGTAGCAACGCGTAGCGCACGAGAGATATCGCGAGAAAAGGAAAGAGATGGAAAAACGGGAGTGTGAAAAAATCGAGATGTACAGGAAACAGAATGAGGTCCGAAAATTCTACCAAAGAGGCAAGCATCAAACTGATGGCTTTGGTACAGGCACATCCTCCTGTAGAGACCAGCAAGGTAATTGTGTAACTGATACAGATAGTGTGCTCAGAACATTTTTCAAAACTGTTGGTATCCAATAGCAGCGAAGACGACAAAGATACCAAAGACCCAATCCCAGAAGATGGTATTGAATGTATACCGCCCAGCCAAGATGAGGTAAAGACAGCAATAAATCGGCTGAAGAATAATAATGCAGCAGGAGCCGATGGCTTACCAGCCGAGCTGTTCAAAACCGGTGGCGACACTCTGATAAAGTGTATTCATCAGCTAGTTGGCACCATCTGGCAGGAAGAACGAGTACCCGACGATTGGAGCCTGAGTATCTTGTGCCCCGTCAACAAGAAGGGGGATAAGACTGTATGCTCTTACTATAAGGGTATAAGTCTACTCCCTATTGCCTACAAGATCGAGTCAGGGATATAGTGCGAACGACAAAAGCCTATGATAAACGAGATAATTGGACCATACCAATGCGGCTTTAGACCTGGCAAGTCCAGCATTGAACAGATATTTACCCTGCGGCAAATCCTGGAAAAGACCCAAGAGATGCAGATCGACACCTACCACCTTTTTGTCGATTATAAAGCAGCCTTCGACAGCCCGCTGCGTTCGAAGGTATTCCAAGCCATGTCTGAATTTGGTATCCCCGCAAAGCTCATCCGGTTTTGTAAAATGACTATAATTGACACTAGGTCCTCAGTTAAAATAGGAAAGAACCTCTCCGAAGAGTTTTGTACCAAAAGAGGTTTCAGACAAGGAGAAAGCCTTTCGTGTGATCTCTTCAACATCCTGCTGGAGAAGGTTATACGAGAGGCAAACGTCAAAAGAAGTGGCATAATCTACACCAATAGCCACATGTTACTTGCTTATGCTGATGATGGGACGATCAGTAAAAGAAGAAACTAATACCTTTATGAAGGTCGAACTAGAATCTGCTAAAGTGGGTCTGGCAGTAAACGGTGAGAAGTCCAAATTAATGGTGTCGACGCGCAATACGTCCATTGAGCTCGGCACCTCCGTAAACACAACAAACGACATCAGTTGTGAAATAAAAAGAAGAATTATATTGGCCAACAGATGCTACTTTGGTATAAGTAAGCAGTTTAAAAACAAAGCCACATCTCGTCAAACAAAAATAACGCTCTTCAAAACACTGATACTACCCATGCGGTTGTATGGCTCCGAAGCCTGGGAACTTGCGCAAGCAGACATGGCAGTGTTTGATGTGTTTGAGAGAAAAATTCCTCTAAAGATTTACGGACCCATCTGCGTTGACCGTGAATATCGACGTCGCATGAACCACGAGCTGTATCTGCTATACAGCGACATCAATATAGTTAAACGTATCGAGATGCAACGATTGCGTTGGCTTGACCATATCATGAATGAGCGAAGATGAACCCACTAAGGCGTATAGATCCGGACCGCTTGCCGGTGCACGCAGAATTGGCAGGCCAAGTGGATGAAGAGATGAAAAGGCGCTGCACAGTGTCACGACCGTGGCCAAAAATGGTAAAAACTAAATACTTCGTTGAACAAATTTATTGATGGGGAGTGATAGGAAACATATTAATTAAGAAGAATCTGAATTTTGGTACTGATACGTGAAGTAGTTTTTGTTATATGAGGATATAAATCCCACAATTTTAGTTAATACGTATTTTTGTGTGTTTTTTTCTAAATTTAATAAATTATATTATGCGTTAATATTTAAAATTTAGAAGTAACGGTCGCTGCAGAAATGTTTCCTAAGTGCTCTTGGGATGTAATAAACTTGGCTACACTTTTGTTTGCATGTAAATATCATTCATATGGTGTTTACATTTACCCAAACATGTATTACTAAGTTTATTAATTTTCTGAAGCAAATTTTAAATTGAGTGGAGTGGGAAAAAAATTGTATAAAAGTGTATATCGATATTTTTTGCTGTGTGAGTAGTAAAAAGTGAGTACTTTAAATATATAAAGGTCCCAGCTGCAGAGGTTTGCAGACGAATGTGTCATTTGTGTTTTTCAGCGACCACCTCACTGAGAGGATACCCCTTTTTTAACAAATCGTTTTGCGGTGTTGGCTATAGCGCGAAAACGAATTAACCGATCATCATATATTTTTGTGGGCTTATTAAGTGCATAATTATCTTGTTTTAAAACGAGAGAATTTTAAAAATATCAATTTTAAAAAAAATTGTGAACAGCGAAAATCAAAATTCGATTTTTTACAAAAAATTTACTGTTTTTGACCACTAACACTGTGCAGCAGCATTTTTGGGGGGTGGACAATTTCTTTTGGAGATGAAAGCCCTTGATGAGTATACTAAGAAGCCAAAAGGAAATTTTCGCCATAGGTCAAGTTTCTGAGATATCGCGCGATGAAGTTTTTGATTTTTTCCCTATAATACTTGTAAAAACAGCTCCATATCTCTGTTTGGCGTTGTTGTAGCTTCGTTTTGTGGTGACATGTCTTCAGTGAAATCGATTGGCGAATCTTTTTGTAGAACATTACATTCTTCTAACTCAATGTCTTTCATGTCCTTTTCGTCGTTTATTTCTTGAACCGTAGTGAAAGTACCACAAGATGAGATTTTTCAGCATCCAAATATTCTACAAAAATGTTGCTCAGAAGATTTTAGGTACAGTTCCCTTTGACAACTAATCGATTTTGTCCCGTTTTCATTGTCCTTTTTGACATTTAATCGGGTTTGGTTCAGAAATAAACTATGTTTTGTTTTTCTGTATATTCGTCATTGGGTATTTATTGGTATGTACACATAACTATTGGTTATTGCTTATGTAGACATCTGGGGGGCTTCTGAAATTTTTACCACAAATAGCTCTTGAAATGACACACACGTTAATAACAAATTTTCTTGGAGGATAGATCCGGTTATCTCAATTTTGGAACCGGATATTCCGACATTAAAACGGATTTTTGAACCGGTTTTAAGTAACCGATTAAACTAATATGTATACCGTTAAAAAGGTTATAGAGTTGTCAATCAAATTAAATTAATTCGCTTCTGAAAACTTTGTTAGTTGCAATTCTAGAACAAAAAAACCGTTTTCTTAAACCGCTTTTAAGGAAAAATATCAATACGCGCAAATATGGAGATCAAAGGCTGGGGGGCGAACAATTCTTTTTGGCGATGAAAGTCGATGAAGGAAATATTACGAACCCGGAAGGGCAGTTATGCCGTAGGTCAAACTTCTGAGTTATAGCGAAATGAATTCTTTCTTGACAAACTATACATACCTACATGACAAAAACCCTAACGAAATTTGATCGCGCCATAACTCAGAAGTTTGACCTACGGCATAACTGCCCTTCCGGGTTCGTAATATTTCCTTCATCGACTTTCATCGCCAAAAAGAATTGTTCGCCCCCCAGCCTTTGATCTCCATATTTGCGCGTATTGATATTTTTCCTTAAAAGCGGTTTAAGAAAACGGTTTTTTTGTTCTAGAATTGCAACTAACAAAGTTTACAGAAGCGAATTAATTTAATTTGATTGACAACTCTATAACCTTTTTAACGGTATACATATTAGTTTAATCGGTTACTTAAAACCGGTTCAAAAATCGGTTTTAATGTCGGAATATCCGGTTCCAAAATTGAGATAACCGGATCTATCCTCCAAGAAAATTTGTTATTAACGTGTTTGTCATTTCAAGAGCTATTTGTGGTAAAAATTTCAGAAGCCCCCCAGATGTCTACATAAGCAATAACCAATAGTTATGTGTACATACCAATAAATACCCAATGACGAATATACAGAAAAACAAAACATAGTTTATTTCTGAACCAAACCCGATTAAATGTCAAAAAGGACAATGAAAACGGGACAAAATCGATTAGTTGTCAAAGGGAACTGTACCTAAAATCTTCTGAGCAACATTTTTGTAGAATATTTGGATGCTGAAAAATCTCATCTTGTGGTACTTTCACTACGGTTCAAGAAATAAAGGACGAAAAGGACATGAAAGACATTGAGTTAGAAGAATGTAATGTTCTACAAAAAGATTCGCCAATCGATTTCACTGAAGACATGTCACCACAAAACGAAGCTACAACAACGCCAAACAGAGATATGGAGCTATTTTCCCAAGTATTATAGGGAAAAAATCAAAAACTTCATCGCGCGATATCTCAGAAACTTGACCTATGGCGAAAATTTCCTTTTGGGTTCCTAGTATACTCATCAAGGGCTTTCATATTCAAAAGAAATTTTCCACCCCCCAGACTTTGAGTTCCATTTTGTGTCACAGTGTAATCGGTCAAAAAAAATTTTAAAGGAAAGTTCTCATATATAAAGACAAGAGTTTGATATATTCAATATGCTCACAAACAATATGAAGACTAAACACCAAATTTCAGTCATATCGGGTGGATATTGAGGCCACAACACTCAAAATACCGAAACTTTGGAGGCATGGTTCTATGGGGGCTATAGGAAGACGAGGACCTATACCGACATATTTCTGGTGGAAGGTTATAAGTCCCCCAACGGAGACTTAATACTAATTTTAAGCCATTTCGGTGTGATAATCAGGCTAAAACCTCCAAAATACCGAAAATCGGGAGGTACCGTCCTATGGGAGCTATATGAAGGCGTGGACCTATGCAGACAAATTTCAAAGTGAAGTTATAATGCCCCCTACGAAGACTAAATACCAAATTTCAGCAATTTCGGTGTAATAATGAGGCTAAAATCTTCAAAATACCGATAATCGGGAGGTACCGTTGTATGGGGGCTATATCAAAACGTGGACCTAAGCCCACAATTCTCTGTTGGAATATTTGATACATCTGCCGAAGACTAACCACAAAATTTGAATACTTTCGGTTGGTCATTGTGTCTAAAACATTCAAAATACCGAAAATCGGGAGGTACGGTTCTATGGGGGCTATATCAAAACGTGGACCGACCAACCCAATTTTTTTGTCCTGAAGATTGTATGTCAATAATAGGTACTTGTACCAAAATTGATGCACCTACGACAACTCCTTCTATTTTTGGCCACAGTTAATATGAACTCGCGACATTGTGCGCTGTATTCCAGAGTGCAAAGCAACAAATAGAGAGAAATTGAGATTTTTTCTTAGTTCGGCCTATGTAATGGGTAAGCTAAGTAAGTAAGTTACGCAGACCATAGTCTAGTCAACATTTGGGGAACTAATAGTAGAGTGGCTTACGAATCCATCGCCTAAATACCCCCTCTTTTCTCTTCCAGGCTTGGGATGGGCAAAGGCAGAGTTCACCTTTTAGACCGTTGAATGATGATCGCATATGCCATGGAGCGATATGTAAATATAATTCGAAAGATTCCTTGCGTCATCCATTCTTCATTCTGTTAACGAACTTCTCCGAATCAAAATGTTTTCTACAATACCAACCGTTGACACTCCAAAACTTTTTTATGATAGTCAGCTTAAATTTTCTCGCCTGCAAACAATTTTCCAGGTCAACACTGACAAAAACGAAAAATGCAATCTCTTTGAAATACCTAGGGATATTAAGACAAAATGGGGTTATTTGCATTACTGTCCCATTGTCCCCTGTTAGTTCAATGTAGCTTGGCGTCGTTGACATAACTACAGATGCACATAAAAACTCATACACACACTCACCATTATTGTAAATGACACATTTGCACAAAAGTAAGGGTAAGAAGTAAATTGTAAAGATAAGGGGTCTTTGCCGAGTATACGACAAATGCTTGGAAACACTACACCAAAAGAACAATTTGACTGATATCCGTATCGTCAGATTCTTTAATGCTTTTAAACTTCGTCAAAATATGTCAGTTGCACACTCATACATTGGCAACTAAATCATCAGAAATAAAAATGATGCATTTTTGCTTTTTACCTGCGTTAAAAATGCGCAATTGTGACGTTTTGAAATACGTAGCTTTGCATTTGTTAAGTATTACGGCGCTATGAAACACAATACTTCAGACATTTGCAGTCATTTGCCAAGCATATGACGATACGGAACGCAGCCTTTTACAAGGATGTAAAACGCACTACTGCCCTGAAGAACGACTGACTGAATGGTTCACTACGCAAATTCTACACATCCGCACTTAGTTGCATAAATACACCTAACAGTGAATTACTTCAAGGACATGAATGCCATGAAGATTTGCTTGGGTTGGCAATGAACGGAAAGGCAAAAGGATTTGCATGAGCATGTCTCGTGCCTGTGGTCTTCTATATGGAAATATTGGTCGAGTTTGTATGTGTGTTTCTAATTTGGTCCTTATAATTTACAATGAAAATCAAAATTATGTAAATTAAATACCAATGCTATGACGAATGAAGTAGACATGATATTCGTTATCATTTCGTTTGTGTAGTACCAATATAATCGAACTGGAAAATTTCCTTGTAATATTCCTACTACAAGGAATCGATATTGAAATACTTGCCTGGTAACCATCAGCGACAGTGGTTATTTATTGTCATTATTCACAAGAAATGACATTGGTTTTCTAATGTGGGGTCTGCTTCTTAGTAGTAATTATTATTGAAAAATATATACAGAAGACCATAATGCTAATGTTTGTTAAAACAAAATACCGAAGCACAGACCAAAAGTAATTCCTTAGTAATTGCAGAATAACCTGGGCAAAACATAGACACAAATTCTTTGGAATCTTCTTTCTCTCAACCATGCTTTTATGTTCTATTCTATTTTCAACATCATTATTAGTATGTGTGTGTTATAGTTATTTAAAACGCCAATATGGAACATTTATAAAAAATTCAACAATTCGTAAAAATAAATACCGCGAAATATTCGTCGTAGACCCCCATGTGGTATACCAAAATTCATATATCGACGAAAGAAAGCGATTTTGAGATGTGTGTCCGTCCGTCGATTATAAATTGTAATCACGCTACAGGCCGCAATTATGGACCAAAAACAAAATTTTTATACAATTTTGTAGCGACTCTGTAGGTCGCAATGGTAGTCTGATAACCATAACTTTTGTGGGAAAAAATATCCAAATTTAATTTTTAATCATTAATTTAAATGTGGGGGCATATTCGGACAACTTACGAAAACTAAACTTGAAAACCAACGCTTGACCACACACTTGATGTAAATTGATATAATAATATAGCGGTTAGATAAATGAAAGGTGATTACGACTAGGAAGTTTTTACAGATTCTGAATCTACAATGTTCATAAATGAGAAAAAAAAAACAAGTAAAATGGTATCAGTCGGCTTTGCCGACAGAGATATACCTTCAGCCTGTGTGAATTAAAATACGTTTTTCTCGAAAAAAATGTATGTAATTAGGGGGGGTTTCAAAATTTTGGGCGTATGACCTTCCCGACAAAAATATGTACTAGGATGAAAGCTCAAAGCTTCGAGAGTTGCCATGTTCTCCAGCCGCTACATATGGTGCCATAGGGATTTTTTACACTTTTCGGGCTGTTTTCTCAAGAAGTATGGACTTGCCCTTGATAAAGATTTTACCGCCGTAATAGAGACAGAGAATGCAAGTTACTTCAACAAAAATCAAAGTGATTCGAGATCAGGTATTAAAGTGAATTTAACCGAATCTTTGTGTGGGAGGTACCTGAAGGAGTGGACAGTCCATATTGACATGACAGTCCACATGGACATGATCTATATCTGGTAGATATATTACGATGTGTAAAATATGGACCAAACCGGTCACTCCCTTCAGAGTTATCGTGCGCAGAATTTTTCTGAACATTTGTGAACTTTTGTGGGGGAGGTACCTGAAGCAGTGAACCGATATGGCTTATCTTTGAACTTAAACTATATTTTCACAAAATATTACGAAGGCCAAATTATGAACCGAATCGGCAGATCCTTTCGAGAGTTATCTTGAGCTTCAACAACTACACACGTCACAGGGTATTTTTGTACTTTCAGTCTATTTTCTCAGGAAGTATAGACCTGCCCCTGTTGAAACTTGTACTGCCGTATGGGGGGAAGTGAATACAAGTTTCTACAAGAAAAAACGAAGTGATTCAAGAACAGGTCCTAAACTGAACTTCTACGAAATTTTGTGTGAGAGTTACCCGAAGGAGAGAACCGATTGGTTCCGTATTGGAACCTCTTCTAAGTCTAGTAGAAATTTCACGATGTGCACAGTATGGACCAAATCTGTTACTCCCTTTAAGAGTAATCGGGCGTACAAATTTTCCGAACATTTTCAATTTTTTGTGGGGGAGGTACCGGAAGGAGTAGACCGATATAACCCATCTTCGAAATTAAACTAAGTTTGGACGAAATATTGCGAGCGCCAAATTTTGGACCGAATCATTGATCCGTTGGAGAGATATTGTGCGCTCCAGCCAGCCAAACAGACAGACAGACGGACGGACATTGCTGAATCGACTCCAAATTGTCTAAAACACATTTCGTCCAAAAATACTTTGGGTCTAAAACCATTATTTCGATGAGGCACATTTTGTCCGTTGGCATAAATGCTGAAGGTATAAAAAACAAAAAAAGATCGACGAAGGGATTTTTAAATTAATCGTGTTCGGGATATACCCTCAGCATTTATGCTAACGGGCAAACTGTGCCTCATCGAAATAATGGTTTTAGACCCCAAGTATGTTTGGACGAAATGTGTTTCAGACAATTTGGAGTCGGTTGAGCAATGTCCCCCGTCTGTCGGTCTGGCTGGCTGAATCGCACTATAACTCTCGTGCTGGGTTTCTTAATATTTTGCTCAAACTTAGTTTAAGTTCGAAGATCCACTCCTCCCAGTACCTCCCCCACAAAAGTTCGAATATGTTTGGAAAATTTGTGCGCACGATAACTCTTGAAGGAAGTAACAGATTTAGTTCATATTTTGCATATCGTGAAATTTCTACCAAACTTTGATGAGGTTCCAATATGGACTTAATCGGTCAACGCCGTTGGGTACCTCCCACACAAAATTTCGGAAAAGTTCAGTTTAGGACCTGCTCTCGAATCGTTTTGATTTTTGTTGTAACAACTTGTATTCTCGGCCACCCATACAGCGGTACATGTTCCATCAGGGGCAAAACCATACTTCCTGAGGAAATAGCCTTGAAAACCCCCCCTAAATACATAGATTTTTTTGGGAAAAATAGTTTCAATCCACACAGGCGGAGGGTATATCTCCGTCGACAAAGCCGACTGATACTTTTTTACTTGTTATTTATTATTTTCATTGCAGGTGTATTGTTGGTATGTAAATGTGAACACAACAATCACTATAAGGTAACTGTAACACAATGTTGAGCAATTCAAATCAGCCAAGTTGGCTCTGTAAAATGGTAAAAGCAACATCTGCCAACAGAACGAGACGACACCTTCCAGTTCAATGTCGGCTGGCATGACAAGAACATACATTCATTTATTCCTCACAGCTCAGGTACAATTTGTTGATGACGGTGGCATTGTTGTCAAGTCACATATGTACATATGCATGTTGTCTGGAAACTTTGTTTTTTCTGCTCTTCTATTTGTCTATTGAAATATGTCAGTTCGGAAGTACACACTAAACACTTAACAAATATTAAGACACGCAATCCAAAAAAAGTTAAAAATAAAACATTTGTAATTGTTTTATTTATAATACCTTTATGCAAATTTTGTTTTTTTTAAAGTAATAAATTGAAATTATTTAGTACAAAAAAAGCAAGGATATAAATATAATAGGGCTAAAATGCTAAATATGATATCAAATATCACAATGTAAAAATATATTCTTAGTAACGTACTTTAGTTCAGACAATGGTTGAAACATTAGTACGTGGAAGTTCACATTTTGAATAATTTAACATGAATTTTTGCTAATGCGCTTAAGTCATTCATTAAGCAATTGTGCATATTAAGTGAGCATGTAATATTTGTCTAGCCACAGTCTCAATATCAAGTTTCCTTTTTGTATTAAGTTGTGCTTTATTTGGATGCGGAACTTTGCTGTAAATGGTTATGATCCGACACAGAAAAAAATTACTGTATTATAGGAATAGTGTTCATAAAGTCTTGGCAAAGTTCAAATTTCTGCATTTCAAGAACGCCTTTCATAAAGCAAAACCAGTATTTTGGTTTCTTCTGAGAGATTGAAAAAAAACAATTTTGGCGGGTTGTTTTTATTGTCTAACAACAACACCACCACCACTCAGTTCTGAACCCCACTTTTATTTCTCACACGCTTTTATCGCATCGGTGTTGCCTTCCAGGTTTTTTTCCAATAGTCTTCCCGTTGCTGCATCTCTGCTAATATTCCCACCACGTGGCCAATCGGATAACGAGACCTTGTTTGCAACTCTCATGTTCATTCGATGACGTGTGTGTTAGGTAACGGGAACTGGTTGACAATGAAAATAATCGGTCGATCCCAAGCTATTCCCTCATACTGGTTTAGCAATAGTGAAACATTATAGATAATGGTAAGCAAGGCTTTAATCATAAAAAATAATTCAAAACAAAAAAAATTCACTCTACAAAGGGACCCCATTACAAAACTGGCATTTTGTGTGGTCGAAAATTAGGAAAGATTTTCGTCCTCACAATCTCTAGAACATATGAAACTGGAAGTATTCTAAATGACAAGGGCTTTGGTGGATGCAAGTTTAATTTGTTGTTTACCAGCGCCTCATTGAAAGAAGTTTTTCGGAAAACTCCACCATCTGATATTTATCCATTTGAACCGGCATCAATGTACAAAAATTTATAAGAGGCTTCTGAAATAGCCATTAGGACAATACTATGTGTTCCTTAAATACAGAATATTAATTAAAATATAATTATGAAAAGATTATCACTATATTGGAACATAGATGGGAACGGAAGCTTTCGCCGGTTGCCAAGTGCCGAAGTGTGACCATCAAAAGTTCTGAAGCTGAAATCGGTTCACGCAAGTGTGTTGTCTTCTTGGTTATAAGTGGGCCAGTTAATTGAAGCTGTAGATCAATTTATAATAAAATGGTAGTAGCTCCAATTTAAATATAGATTTACTCACCAAATAATCAGCATTGCAGAGTTCATCCGCGAAAAAATTTTATAAACAGATTGTGTTTCAGCGCTGAGTTCAGTTAACAGTTTTGCGCAACATCCTTCTTCACACCGGTGACACGCCCATTGGAGTACTCATGGTATTTTCTTCTTTTTCTTCATAAAGCCATTTTCTTCAAAAGCTGCTGCTCCAGGAAAGGAATAAAACTGCATCCTCCCGCATTATTTCTAATCTCTTTCAATATTTTCGAACAAAAAAAATTATGTTTTTTGACAGTGTGCTCAAACTCTTCTTTGCCACAAATATTTTTTCAAATGTGGACACATAGCAAACATGTTTGTCCATTTCATTATTTGTCACTGTTTTTTACTGTTTGAACAAACAAAATGTGACAAATATTTGCTTGTAATGTGAACAAAACTAAACTCTGTTTGAATTTGACATTTGTTGGGCAAATATAAAAACTTATATTTGGAACAAATATTTGCCTAATGTGACCTTACCTTTAGAAACACAAAAAAATTCGGATGAAACATCCAACTTTTTCTTAGTTATGTTGATCAGTTTTAGTTGCTAATTTTTATAGAGTTTTCATGGCTATACATTTGTTATTGAAAGTCATTGCCAGCGAAACTGAAAAAAATAACTTTATAAAATGCAAATGATTGTTAGTTATCCATAAAAACAGCTTCGTTAAAAGCGAAAACAAAAATTCAAACAGCATTTGAATCTTAAATTGTCAAATGAATAGGAAATACCTGGTCCCAGAGTCAGTGAAGCATAAGTTGGGCATTGTAAGGATGCTTGGCGATGGATAATGTCTATCGGAAACACCAACAACTAGGGATGAAGAAATATAACATGTTAAAATGTTAAAGCAAACAACCACAGTCAGCGAAACACTTCACAGAAGATATGACAATGTCAGCTATCTGGACTTTTAGTCCTCAAAGAAACGATAACAAACAACTGTTACTCAGGCAATCAAGTAGCACAAATGGTCTGAAAGAATAAAATTATCTTAGTAGCCAACTAAGCAATATATATTTTCTTGGCAACCGGAAATTTTTTAGTATGTAAATAGCCCCCCACAAATATTTACAATAAATAATAAACCAAAAATATAAAATATTTATAAGAAAGTGCACATGTATGTTATGTGAAGTACCTGTACAGTATGAAAAACTACATCACGAACGAAAATATGTAAAATTTCTTGAAATATTTTTTTCTGTGGAGTAGAAGTTTGTTTCTGGGAACGACCATATATTCGAAATGTGCCAAATTTGATCGAAATCGGTTCAGATTTGAATATAGCTCCTATATATATTTTCGGCCGATTTTACGTATTTGCTGCAACAACCACGCTATATACGTACGATTTGATCAAATTTGATGTGTTACTTAATTCGGTCTAAAAATAAGTGTGCAAAATTATATCGAAATCGGTTAAGATTTGGATATACTACTTTATATCTGTCCCATTTTGATGAAATTTGGAATGTGTGACGGAAATTGTTCTATTAATAACTGTACCATGTTATATCAAAATCAATTTGGATTTATATATATCTGTCATATATTTTTTTATGTAATGATATTTTTCGGCTTAAGATCAGTAAAAAGCGTTGTTTATTTTTAAGGATTTTCTTTATTTATTCCGATATTACGATTGACATCGTCAATCATCTTCAGAGAACTATAAAAATACAAATATTACAATATTTAAAACACAAAAGAATATTTAAAACACAAAAATTATTACTTTGTTGAGCAAAGCGGTAGGTTTCTTTCACCGTTTGTGCTAAAGTAACTTTTATGACGTGTGTGCTTTTGTACTAAGCTTCTGTACAGGTGTGCACAGTGGTCTGTATCGCTTTTATAGTTCATTCTAATGTCATTTGGTAATTTAATTATATGTAGCATTTCTAAAGTAAATCGTCGTTTGTAGTTGTTTTCTTGAGCCAATATATCAACCTCATTAAAATTTGGTTTATGTCCCGTCATATGTATATATGTCCCGTACCGTCACAGTGGTGTAAGGTACCATATAGTCGGCCCCGCCCGACTTTGATCCTTTCATTACTGGTTTTTACGCTTGTTGTGTTGGCAACAATCATCAATTCATCATCCGCACACGTTGAACACACATTTGGATCCCTTCTGTGATTTTTTGGGTCTGATATTCAATTCTCTTGTTTATTTGATTTGAACAAAACGTCTTGCTTGGATCGTGTTTTCATATCGCTCCAATATGCATATTTGGCCTATTTTAGGTATTTTGGGCCCTATATAGCTATATCAAAATCCGATCATATTTTCAAAAAATTTTATAGAAACCTATTTTTAGCCACAGTAGTGAACTGGTAAAGCTTTTTCATCGATTGGACTATAATTGAGGCATGTAGAGAATTTTGGTGTAAATGCGCTCCATACACATTACTATGGAAACAAAGATCGCTAGGTTGGCATTGGTTAATCTTAACCGATCGCCATAAAATTTCATATATATTCAAATAAAAACACTTGCACGGTTGTATGCGTGGTTTTTGCTGTAATAAGCAGACCAACAGCAATTTTGTTATGCTGCCTTCGTTGTAATTTAACGACACTTTCGTTGGGTTTATATTCTGTTGCCTAAGAAAAACTTCTCATTGAGGTTTTTTCTTTGGCAACTCTTTCATTTCGAGCCGACGTTTGATGTTTGTGTATAAAATAAATACCAAACTTGAAACAAGAGAACTGATAAGCTCCTGTGGCGACGATCGTCTGCCTCCAACTTTTGTTTTTGAAACCGAAGAAGCACATGTTTTTTTAGGGCGTTTTTTTTTTAATTAAACAAAATACCACACATATTAACAAATATTGTGCCGCCTCTATAAGCGGTGGTTTAGTGTGCGGCACGTCGTTCGGACTTTGAAGAGGTTACATGTCATTGATATGAAGAAGTCTATATAGAAAATAGTTATTTTTCTGATGAATATAATATATTCCTAATATACACCGAACATAAAAATAAATATATAAAATGTCGTATGAAATTTGACACTAATATTACACCCCAGTTCAGTCAGCTGGGTATTGCTGTTACCTTTTATTGTTCTACCATGCGTTATCCCATGGAAAATATTTAATATGTACGCTTATTGAAGGCTTCTCCTGTAGAAGCAGAACATTTTTAAAAATATTTTTTGTTTTGGTTTTTTATAAAATGACACAAAATGGTATGTTG
Source organism: Musca autumnalis (assembly GCF_047663935.1). NCBI lineage: Eukaryota > Metazoa > Arthropoda > Insecta > Diptera > Muscidae > Musca > Musca autumnalis. The sequence goes on from NW_027411866.1 coordinate 252,049,264, forward strand.
GGATACTATGGGAAATATTTGTATTTTCAAACAAACACAATCTCAAACTATGTATGTAGTTGTGTGCACAGGCCTAGTATAAATAGAAGTTATCAAAATCAGTCATTGCCTTCTAGCAATTTCACATTCAAATAAGCCTGATGAGCTGACTTAAACCACCAGCGAAACGGTCGTAGCATATTGGTTGGGTATGTGGTACTTCGCTAGAACAGGGTTTAAAATGCTAACGCCATATTAGCAAAAGCACCGAATATTTGCAGCTTTGCCTGCTAAAATTTCTTCGAAATATGTTTAGCAACAATGAACAACGGCAACATGTAGCAACAAATTTCACAAAAATATTGCTAGCGATGCTGATGCTATTTGATATTTTCGCTTTAATAAAAAAGCATCGGACACGCATACTCATATTTTGCAGCACACATGATCAACACATATCAGAAAAGAGAATAAGCAACAAAGTTTCAACGGCTTCACCATGTTTTCAGCAAACAATTGTTTTTGAGATCAGGGTTACCAGTGTAATGTATTAAAAATCACGATATAATTAATTCCACTTTTTCGTTCAAAGGACATGTGAATTTTTGGTGAAGCCGTTTAAAATATATTTTTTTTATTTTTAAAGAATAATAACTAGTATTCTTTACGTTCTACCATATGATGGGAGCACTTTGATATTAAATGACCATCTTTTTTATTACTGCGTTGGCAACTCTAATGACAAAAAACACCCTCTCTGGCTAATTCGCTGCGACGAATGATCAGCCGACTGCTAAATATGTAGCGTGGTTGTCGATTATGCCTAACGAAAAAAAGATTAGGCGTAAAAAACGAAATAAGCAAAAATGTACAAAAATAAATATGCGATCGGTTGATTATTTAGCCGTGTGTGCGAATATTGTGTAGCAGTTGAAGTGCACAGCTAATGCTAATGTTTTTAGATGCTGGCTTTTAAACCCTGCGCTAGAATGAATTTTACAATACAAACTCCTTAGGCCATGTTAGCTCGATAAATTCAATTAATTAATTAAAATCTTTCATATACGGACCATAGAATTAATATTTTCGCATGTTGGGTTTCACATTTTGGACTTGTTCGATATTAGCTACTACTTATTTTACCTGATTTAAGTTAGCCTTGATAAAACAAAAATAACCCAAGGCTATGGCAAAGTGCCAAAATATAATCTTAAAGAAGACAAAATCAAATAAAAATGCAAAAATAAAATATTAAGGTGTATGATGGAGATGAACTTAACTTGTTTTAAGATCCCATTGTTATTTTTCATACCATGTTCGGGCAATTATATCAATTTGGGTCTTACAAGCAAACAGGAAACTTATCCTGCCAAATAGAATACAATGTCGTCCTTTATGGATATGGTTGTCGTTGTTGTTTCACACTGTCATTTAGATCTGTTGCCATTACAACCAATTACATTGCCCAAAGATGGCTTTGTGTTCATTGTTTCATATAACCATTTTTTTCCATTGAGAGCAAGATGTCATTGTTGCAAGTCCATTGTTTTTGCTGCTGTTGTCTGGTTCCTTTCTCTGTCGGCTTTTGTTGTGATTTCATTTGTAGGTCTTTTTCGTATTCAACGATTTTTTTCTTGAAAACATTTTTTGTTGTGTAACATAAGAACAAATGCTCACCTACCAGCGCCAGCTTCTTTTATAAATACCTTGGCAGATGCATTTAATTGCTCAATGGGATGTATCGAAATTGCGACATTAAGGAAATTTTTTTTAGAAAATTTTGCATAAACTTGGCTATGGTTTCATGGGGATTTCAAGATGTGACAGTTTTTAATTTATTCTGCTTTCCATTTTCCCCAAATTTTTAATAAATCTATTCTAAATATAATTAGATTTTATATATTTAAATTTATTTTATTTTTTATTATTATTAAAATGAATAATATAATTATTAATTAATTTTTATTTGACCTGATGACGTGAATTGCTGTTAAGTTATAAGTAAATAAATACATTATATGTACGTGTACGTCCTATTATAGTTCAAATTAAAAATATACATACATACACACAACGCCTTACCGGGCCATACACAAAGTGGATTTTGACAGTTTTTTCTTCACAATCTCTTTCGTGTTTTATCTATTCTTGGAAACTTTAGCAACTTAATGTGAAAATACATCACCTTTGGACAAATAAGATGCATGCTCATACATACATATGTATGGACATATGTATTTCGACTGAATCAGGTTTTATGTAACTTCAAACGACATTGTCCTTAGTTGGACAGCAGAACAAACACATGAGATGTCATTCGCCTAGAAGCAAATTTTCTCTTTAAATATGAATACGCTCATTGTCATTCAAAATATAAAATTTAATTTAATTTTAATACAAACTGGCAATTTTTTTAGAAAAGGGGCTGCTATTGATGTTACTCGCAATCCTGAGAAAATTGTAGCAGTGGAACATCAGTGAAGGCAGTTGAGATTATAACCAACATCTTAAACCCAATACGTTGGAAACTGAACGGATTTTCAACAATATCACGCATTTCTTCCTTTGGCCAAAATAATTAAATGTGTTAGATTTAATTGAGTTAGGTTATGAATGGGGTCTATATATTGAATACAAGAAATCGAAATAAACTAGTAAGAAGGCATCAGCCAGCTGTGCCGACAGAGATTTGTCCTCAACCTCGGGCTTAAAGAAAAAAAGCAAACACTATACTTCTGATGTCTATAGGGGTTTTTGAATTGTTGGGCCGCACACAAAAAAAAAAATTGCAAAAAATTGAAAAATTATCACAGACAGGCGAGTTTTTAAAGTGAACTCTTTCTAAAGTTGTCTGGGAGGTACCCAAAAAAGTGCTCCGATGTAGTCGATATTCGGATATAATTCGGTTAATCCCTTACGTACTACCATTATTTGCCCCAGAAACAAGTAAAAAAGTATCAGTCGGCTTTGCCGAAAGAGATATAACCTAAGCCTGTGAATATTGAAACAATTTGTTCCAAAAAAAAAAAAAAAAACGTATGTATTTAGGTGGTATGAACCGACAAAAATGTTGATTAGGATTAAAGATCAAAAGGAGGAGATACTTAAAGGAATGAATTGACCATTAACGAAGTATGTCTCCAGCCACTACATATAGTGCCATAGGGGTTTTTTCACCCATCAGGCTGTAGCTTCTACAAAAATCAAAGTGATTCGATAGCAGGTCTTAAAGTGAATTTATCTGAAATTTTGTGAGGGAGGTATCGGATAAGTGGACAAATATAGTCCATATTTTGACCTGTATAGACCAGTTCGGCCAGTCCCTTCAAGAGGTACCGTACGAAAAATTTTTCCGAACATTTATGGGGGAGGGACCCGAAGGAGTAGACCGATATGGCTTACCTTCGAACTTAAACTATGTTTTCACAATATATTACTAAGGCTAAATTTTGGACCGAATCGGCAGATCTGTTCGAGAGTTATCTTGATCTCCAACTACCTCACACGGTGTCATAGGAGTTTTTGCAACTTTCAGGCTATTTTCCCAGGAGGTATGGACTTGCCCCTGATGAAATTTTTACCGTCGTGTACGGGGCGGTGAATACAAGTTGCTAAAACAAAAATCAAAGCGATTCGAGAGCAGGTCCTAAACTGAACGTATCCGGAATTTTGTGTGGACCGATTGAGTCCATATTGGAACCACATCTAAGTCTGGTAGACGTTGCACGATTTGCAAAGTATGGAACAAATCGGTTATTCCCTTTAAGAATTATCGTACGTACAAATTTTCCGAACATTTTTGAACTTTTGTGCGGGAAGTACCGGAAGGAGTGGACCGATATAAACCATCTTCGAACTTAAACTAAGTTTGGGCAAAATATTACGAAAGCAAAATTTTGGACCGAATCGGTTGATCGGTTCGAGTGTTATCGTGCGCTACAGCCAGCCAGAAAGATAGACAGACGGACGGACATTGCTCAATCTACTCCAAATTGTCTGAAACACATTTCGTCCAAACATACTTGGGGTCTAAAAATTGCAACGTATTAGTATTAGTATTAGTATTAGTATTAGTATTAGTATTAGTATTAGTATTAGTATTAGTATTAGTATTAGTATTAGTATTAGTATTAGTATTAGTATTAGTATTAGTATTAGTATTATATTAGTATTAGTATTAGTATTAGTATTAGTATTAGTATTAGTATTAGTATTAGTATTAGTATTAGTATTGTATTAGTATTAGTATTAGTATTAGTATTAGTATTAGTATTAGTATTAGTAGTATTAGTATTAGTATTAGTATTAGTATTAGTATTAGTATTAGTATTAGTATTAGTATTAGTATTAGTATTAGTATTAGTATTAGTATTAGTATTAGTATTAGTATTAGTATTAGTATTAGTATTAGTATTAGTATTAGTATTAGTATTAGTATTAGTATTAGTATTAGTATTAGTATTAGTATTAGTATTAGTATTAGTATTAGTATTAGTATTAGTATTAGTATTAGTATTAGTATTAGTATTAGTATTAGTATTAGTATTAGTATTAGTATTAGTATTAGTATTAGTATTAGTATTAGTATTAGTATAGTATTAGTATTAGTATTAGTATTAGTATTAGTATTAGTATTAGTATTAGTATTAGTATTAGTATTAGTATTAGTATTAGTATTAGGTATTAGTATTAGTATTAGTATTAGTATTAGTATTAGTATTAGTATTAGTATTAGTATTAGTATTAGTATTAGTATAGTTTAGTATTAGTATTAGTATTAGTATTAGTATTAGTATTAGTATTAGTATTAGTATTAGTATTAGTATTAGTATTAGTATTAGTATTAGTATTAGTATTAGTATTAGTATTAGTATTAGTATTAGTATTAGTATTAGTATTAGTATTAGTATTAGTATTAGTATTAGTATTAGTATTAGTATTAGTATTAGTATTAGTATTAGTATTAGTATTAGTATTAGTATTAGTATTAGTATTAGTATTAGTATTAGTATTAGTATTAGTATTAGTATTAGTATTAGTATTAGTATTAGTATTAGTATTAGTATTAGTATTAGTATTAGTATTAGTATTAGTATTAGTATTAGTATTAGTATTAGTATTAGTATTTGTATTAGTATTAGTATTAGTATTAGTATTAGTATTAGTATTAGTATTAGTATTAGTATTAGTATTAGTATTAGTATTAGTATTAGTATTAGTATTAGTATTAGTATTAGTATTAGTATTAGTATTAGTATTAGTATTAGTATTAGTATTAGTATTAGTATTAGTATTAGTATTAGTATTAGTATTAGTATTAGTATTAGTATTAGTATTAGTATTAGTATTAGTATTAGTATTAGTATTAGTATTAGTATTAGTATTAGTATTTGTATTAGTATTAGTATTAGTATTAAAGAAAAAGAAATTCGATATGTTTTCAAGAACATAATCATCGTCTAAGGAAGTAACGGAATTAGGGTACGATACGATACGATTTGTACCAAAAAAAAACGAGGGTTTGTGTTAGATCACTATTCTACAATGCTTTATTTACTTTACTTTAGTTATTCACACAAGACTTCAGTTCAGTTAGTTTACACTTTACTTCTTCTTTACATAGTTAGTAGTCACACGCGCAAAATTTGCGGCAAAAAAATTGAGTTTTTGATTGGAGTGGGGAGGAAAGAGTATAGAGGGGCTGCTTCCTCTCCGCTCTTTCCCAAAAACTCGATTTTCTTTACCGCAAATTATGCGCGTCTGACTACTAGCTTACACTTAAGTTTCAAGATCGCGTTATAATTCACAACTGAACTCCCAACCGCTGTGCACTCGTATTTATACCCACTTGCGCGTGCATAGACTGTTCCAGCACCCTTCATCTCCAGGTTCTCCAATGTTCAAACGAGATCCAGATGCACATACACACATACTCGTATACAAACAGTGCCCACACGAGGGAGTACATACAATGACGTCACTGAACAATTTAGCGAAGTAAAAAGACTAAACAACAATTTCATGATTACAGTAATAATTGCTGCTGCAAAACTGAAAGCGTACATCAAGAACAAAAGCATACCAACCATTCTACAGAGTAATTGTTGTAAATGTCATTAATGAAAACTTAAGTTACAATTTAAATTCTTAAATTAACATAAATTCGTCTAAATTAACTTAAATCTATCAGTTACTTTCGTAACAGTATGTTATGTTGAGCTCTAAGAAGATGTCAAATTTCGACTTGATTTTAAATTTTGATTTTTTACAAAAAAAGTTTTGTTGTATTTCGCTAACATTTTCAACTGAAGCTAACTTTTTATGTCCTCCTTACCTTATATTCTTAAAGTCTGTTAGTCTTTTAATTCTCAAAAATGAAAAATAACGATAATGAAAAAACATCATTGTTTACAACGCCCACTTCAGGGCACCACCCCGGCATAACGATATTATAACCACTCAGAAACAGATTTACATCAATTAAAATTTTGAGTTGAAGCTATTTAAGACAGAAACCCAGCCACAACACAAATGGCAACGTTACTGCTTGGCCATAAGAAAATTAACTGTAATTTTCTTTTTCAGCGTATTTTTATCTCTACCCACCACCACCATTTAATTATCTTAAATGCATGTATCTTGTAATTGTTATGCTACAATTCTCAATATAATAAGTACATTGTTTCTTTTGTCTATTTTTTGTTTTGTTCTCTTCCCTCTTCTTTCCTTTTTAAAATTCTCAATTTGCAGTTGTGGCCACAACAACAAATGAGATCTACCTCCAATCTACTCATCATCAATTCAGCCGTATCCGACATTCTATTCATTATCTTCTGTGTTCAATTTACAACAACGGACTATGTCCTGTCCGACTGGTCATTTAGGAACTTGTGGTGTAAATTCGTGCAATACATGATTGTTAAGACTCCCTTGTCTTGTTTGGGGTATTTGTGGAACAATTATCGTTATTATATTACATGATTGTGGTGACGTGTAACTGGAGTATGTAAACCCTGGTCCTAATGTCATTCGATCGTTTCTTGGCTGTGGTACATCCGGTGACGAGTATGTCGCTGCGAACGGAAAGAAGAGCAACATTGTAAGTGTGTGAGTGAGTTTTCTTTTTTGTGGTTTCTATTGGAGATGAATTAATGGGTGAGAAGGAGAAGAAAACGGGATAAGTTTAAATGCCAAAGGTTTTTTTGACAATATTTTTATACCCTCACACGGTGCTCTTGAAACCATTTTAAATGGAAGGTGCTTACACCTTGAATTCTGAAACTACAATGTTCATAGATGAGAATAATCAAAAAAACAAAAAAATCGCCGGAGCGCTTTTTAAATAAATCGCGATTTAAATTGACATTTTCAGGGGTTGTTTAGTTTTTCACCATTTTGCTTAAAAGCCGGAAGTCCAATCGAAATGGAGCTAAAAAAAATGTTGTAGCTATGAAAATTCTCTATAAGACCGACCTTTATGGTAATTTCGTAGTTTTTACGAATTTCGAGATATAGAAGTTCAAATTGGGACAATGCACTGACTGTATCGCCCCTTATAAAACAATGCCATGGAGGGTGCGCCTTAACTAACTTTTGATGAAAACCGCTTACACAGGGAAAGTTTTTGTGAATTCTGAAACAGCAGTGTTCATAGATGAGACAAATCCAAAAACAAGAAAAAAATCGATGTAGGGATTTTTAAATAAATCGCGGTCAAAATTCACATTTTTAGGTGTTTTTTAGGTTTTCACGATTTTGCTTGAAAACCGCAAGTCCAATCGAAATGGCCCAGCATGTACCATTTTTGAGATAAAGGAGATCAGTTTACATTTTTAGGTTTTTTCGTTAGTGCTTCGCGATTTTGCTTGAATACGGTAAGTCTTATCGATATGGGACCTGAGAAAATCTTAAAGCTGTGAAAATTCTCTACAAGACTGGCTTAAGTAAAATATCCTAAGTTGTAACATTGTTTTAGATATATAAGATTAAGTTGGGAATTCACAGTCATGGCATTGTTTTATAAGGGGGCGATACAGAATTAAATTGAATTTGACTTGTCCCAATTTGAACTTCTATATATCAAAAACGGCAAAACCGACGAGAATACCATAAAGGTCAATCTTGTAGAGAATTTTCATAGCTTTAAGATTTTCTCAGGACATATATCGATAAGACTTACCGTATTCAAGCAAAATCGCGAAACACTAACGAAAAAAAACTAAAAATGTAAACTGATCTTCTTCATCTCAAAAATGGTACATGCTGGGAACAAATGATAAACGTCAATCCTCTAGAGAATTTTCACAGCTACAACATTTTCTTTAGCTCCATTTCGATTGGACTTGCGGTTTCCAAGCAAAATCGTGAAAACCTAAAAAACACCTAAAAATGTCAACTTAAATCGCGATTTATTTAAAAAGCGCTCCGGCGATTTTTTTTTGTTTTTTGATTTTTCTCATCTATGAATATTGTAGTTTCAGAATCCGCAAAAATTTCCGAGGTGTAAGCATCTTCCATTTAAAATTGTTTCAAAGCACCGTGCTCAGCATTTATGCTAACGAGGGTATATGGTAATGTTCAAAAAAGTTTTACAATCGTTGAAGTTGAGGTTCACCATTTAATAATTCGCGAACTGTTAATATATTTTATAAAATATGAATATATTTATATTAATTGAAGTGTTTAGCCACGATCTCATAATATGGTCCATAACAAATAATTTTCGTGGAAGCTGCGTTGGTGTATTATAAAAAAATGGGAAAATGTGTTAAAGTAAACAAGTTTTTTTGTGTTCTTTCTTGATTTCTGGCCAAACTACGCAATATTCAAACCTGTACTCAAAGAAAGAACTAAAGAATACCCCTTGGGCAACATGGTTTTAGAGTATGACTTTTCGATATATGTATAAATCGATGCTGACATTTTGAAGTTTTGATTTCAGTGTTTTTCAATTTTTTTTATAATTAGAGGGTGTAACTAGATAATAATCCGAACTAGTTATAGGATTGTAGAACTCGCGATTCAACGTTGTTCGATGTATATCTCATGAGTGTGCTCCGTACAGCTTCCTGGTAATAGGAGTCCAAAGGCGAAAATTTAGTGCGTAAATTTTCTGAAAAAAACTATTTTTTGGCTTTAAAATTTACAACTGTCGTACAGGTACCCCTGAACCCCGCGTGATTTTAGTTTTTTTACGTGCCGGATCTAATAAGCCCTTCCGCGTTCGAATCGATCCACTAAAACTCCGGATAAAGATAGCTTGAAAGTAGGAAAATCTGCAAAAACATATTTTGACAATTCCGCGAATTGATCGCGATTTTCTTTGATTATTTTTACATAAATGTAATTCTTTATACGCGATTATAATATTTGCCAAAAAGGTGTGTCACAAATTACAAAGATTCGAGAGTAATATCCCTATTTATCACAAAATAGAATGTGGTGGCACATCCGCAGTTCTTGACGAATCTGTCTAAAACAATTTATATTGACGTATTTTTAATAGGGTGCCATTGAAATCGGATGCATCTTATAATCATGTGCACATCGCGTTATTTTTGCCCACTTGAAGGTTTTTTGAATAGTAAGATGCAACTGATGGCCCACTTTGGCCGCTGAATGAAACATGGGAAAATTCATGCATATTGATAGACATGGACTCCCTGTATACGAAAAGCACATGCACCTCAACTGATTTAAACGGATTCGCGAATTATACGGTTTTTAACTTCTATATTCGTTCTTTGATTGTAATTTCAATATTACTCTGTACTTCTACTTATATTGCTAATCACACTAAGCAGATATACCTTCACGATGACAAACTATTTTCCTTGAGGAAGTTTTAGAAAAATACTTCAGGCTTTGTATGGAAATTTAGCGAAATAGTAGAATAACTCCAATTCTCCAATTTTTCGTATTAAACCAAAAAAATATATTTTTGAAATAATATTCCAAAAATAAGATTTTGTCTTTTGTTGTTTCTGCAATATGCAAGTTAAAAAAACAATCTTTAAAATTTTGGTCTCACATTTTTCTGGGCATTGTCTAGATTCTGCAGAGATTTTAAATTTATTTTTTTGATATTTAAATGGACTCTGAGTTAGAATAAATTGAATTTACTCAGCGGATATATATAACATTCTATTATCGATTTATATATATACTAGCTGACCCGGTTCCGCGTTGCTGGCCCGTCGTTTTGGATTTTCGTGTGAGGCTTAGTAATCTATCTACAATGTATCTATCTAATATTGACACCTCTAGATATTCGAACCGAATTGACCGAATTGAATAACCCTCATGCAATGGTATCTCCAGATGTAAAATATAAAATTACTTTAATTAAAGCCTCCACCATAATATGAAGGGTATAATTAACTTTATTATTCTGTTTGTAACACATCGGAATATTTGTCGGAGAACCTATAAAGTATATATTCGTGATCAACATAAAAAATAAGTGAATATAACGATGTCCGTCTCTCTGTTGAAATCAAGATACAGCTCGCGATATTTAACATAGAGGTTTTCAATTTGGTACAGAAGTTTTTATTTTTTCTCGTAGCATGTTTGGTATTGAAAATTGGTTATATCAGCCCACATTTTGATATAGCACCAATTATCCCCCGATTTTCGGAATCTTCAAGGTTTTAGCAGCATTATCCTACCGAAATGACAATACTTTGGAATTTAGTCTCCCCTACAGGCATAAAGCATTTTTGTAAAGGATTACCAGCATAGGTCCACGTTTTAGAACTACCCTAGAACGGTACCGCCCGAGTGTCGATATTTTGGATGTTTTGTCTCATTATCGCACCGAAATGGCTGCAATTTGGTATTTAGTATTCAGTGTGGGTATAAAACATAGAATATTCGGTAGAGGTCCAGGTTTCTAAATAGTCTTCATTGAACGGTACCTCTCGATCTTCGGTATTTTCATGTTTATAGCCACATTATTCATACGAAATGGCTATAATTAGTACTTCGTCTCCCTTGGGGGTACAAACCAATTCAACAGAGAATTATCGGCATATAGGACGGTACCTCCCGAGTTCCGATAATTTGGAGGTTTTAGTCTCATTATCCCACCGAAATGGCTATCCTACCTATTGGCTATTTGGTGTGTTGTCTTCATTGTGGGTATAAAACGTTCCCGCATAGAATATTCGGTAGAAATTTTTTATGTAGCCTTCATTGAACGATACCTTCCGATTTTCAATATTTTCAAGGTTTTAGCGGCATTATTCAACAGAAATGGTTATATATGGTATTTAGTCTTCCTTGGAGGTATCTAATATTTTAGCAGAGAATTGTCGGTACCGATTTTTTGGGGATTTTGAATGTTTTAGCCCATTATTCAACCGGAATGGCTTAAACCTGATTTCAATATAATTTATGGTGGTGTGCATAAAAGCTGGGGCCGGTCGAACTTAACGTCGTTTTTACTTCTTGTTAACAGAGAGATGTTTCATTGAACACGTTATTATTTTGCACTCCTAAACATGAAAACATCTGTGATTCATTAAAAATGACTTAAAAATGTTATTGGGTTTGTCTAGAGTTTGCTGTATTAAGTTATTCCAAGCACTGAAGTCAATGTTCATGCCATGTTTGCTTACAAAAATTGGACGCAATCGCGGTATTCTGCTTCCAAAACGCCCATTAAAGGCAGAGGCCACAATTGCAATTGTATTAAGTACCAATACGTCTAATAATCTCTGATATTTAGCGACTTGTTAAAACCCATTGTTGGGGAGGTCCCCCACACCCTCCATTATCGGTATTCTACCACCTTATGAACCTACACACAATTTCATCCAATTCGGTCCAGCCGATTCGGAAGTTTAATTTAGAAAATCATGTCAGTCTTAAAGAACCCTATATACATTTAGATAGGTTATAGATGCACCGAATTTCTGGCCCATCGCTTTAGTGACCAATGTACATTTTTTAGACGTTCTAGTTATTAAACCATCTTTGAAATTATGTTTTGCCTGATTTCTCAATCGATTTTTTGGAATTTCGGTCAAGGGACATTTAACGTTATTTGGGTTGTACTGTATTCCAAAATGTGGGGTTGATCGCGCTTTCCCAATTATTGAAGCCAGTGCTTAAAGCGTTTTTGTAGTCACGCTTACTAAAATTGAGCATATTACCTATAATTATACATTTTAAAAAAATTGGGCTGACCGCGATATTCCACTTTCGAGATGACCACTAAGGATCAATACAGTTATTACCATAGTATTGCAATCAATTTTCAAACAATACGTTCAACATTATCTTTGATTTCATCGAATTCGGTCCAGCGGTTTCGGAGGAGTTTAATTTCGAACATCATGGCAGTCTCGAAGAATTTTATATATATATATAGATTTTCTTATTAAAACCCAAAGGGAATTTTTAAATATTTTTTTCTTTATAAGGGAACAAAACCCCCCTATAACTTTTGGGTGCAGCATCCAATTTTGTGAACGCGAACATATTTGAAACCACAATTTTTTTCTTAACCTAAGTACCAAAAATCGCGGATGTGCTCGCAAAAAAAAAAATTATTTTCTTTTCAATGGTATTAAAAAGCAAATTTGAAATTTATACACTTTCATACGGACAAAATGTGCCTCAGCGAAATAATGGTTTTAGACCCCAAGTGTGTTTGGACGAAATGTATATCAGACAATTTGGAGTCGATTTAGCAATGTCCGTCCGTCTATCTGTCTGCCAGTCTGGCTGGCTGGTGCGCACGATAACTCTCGAACGGATTAACCGATATGGTGCAAAATTTGGCTTTCGTAATATTTGTTCCAAGCTTAGTTTAAGTTCGAAGATGGGTATATCGGTCCACTCCTTCCGGTACCTCCCCCACAAAAGTTCGAAAGTGTTTGGAAAATTTGTGCATACGATAACTCTTGAAGGGAGTAACCGATTTGGCCCATACTTTGTAAATCGTGAAATGTCTACCAGACTTGGACAAGCTTTCAATATGTACTTAATCGGTCCACTCCTTCGGGTACCTCCCACACAAAATTTCGGATAAGTTCATTATAGAATATAAGTCAACTTTTTTCAAAACTAAGACCCATTTAGTGGCCATAAAATTACATGAAAACAAGTAAGAAAGTATCAGTCAGCTGAGCCGACAGAGATATACCCTCAGCCACGTACCCGAAGAAAAAAAGTTAACACAAAACTTTTGTAGGGTTTTTAGCTTACAGACTATATAATTAAAAATGTTGTACTTAATTTTCTGAATTTTATATACTACAATTTTACTTTTTAATTTACAAAGTTTGAGCTAAATCGATTTCTCTCTTAAAGGGTTATTTTACACTTTAGCCAGTTTAGGTGGTGCCGGTAGGATTTTCTGGACTTTTTGGGTCATTATCTCAGGAAGTATGGACTTGCCCACGAAAAAAATGCAACGTCTTAACAGGGGCCGCAAGTGCAACCTGCATCACAAATTAATAAGATCAGGGAGGAGTTGTTAAACTATACTTTTTCCAAATTTTGTTTGGGAGGTACCCAAATGAGTGGACCGATATAGTCCATATTAGAACCCGATCTATGCCCGAAAGTAATATTACCAATAGCAAAGTTTGGCTCAATTCGGTTACTCCCTCCTTGAGTTATCATGCACACAATCTTGGCGAAAAATGTTTAACCTTTGTGGGGTAGGTACCGAAAGAAGTGGACCGATGGGGTCTATCTTCGAACTTAAACTAAGTTTGCACAAAATGTTGAAAGACCCAAAATTTGAACCAAGATGTCGATAATATCTTTTAATTTAAATATATTTTTCGAAATTTACATAGGAGGCTAAGATGTAGCATCGGCTGCATCCTAGTATTAAAAAACCTATAAAATATCACTAATTTGCGCAAAGTGCATACAATTTTTGTCCGCATCCGATTTCAGCGTTCACCATGAAAATCTATATCGATATATAACTAATTCAAGGCGATCAATCAAGAACCGTAGATGTAGCATCACGCACTATTTTTTGGGATAAAATGAATGTAGCTCTCTTATCATTGAAGTTTTCAAATCTCTGTTTCCGCTAAAACGAAGATGCTGTACTAGTTGTTTCATTGCAGTGGAAACGATCCGCAGAAAACGCAATAAATACGCGATATTTCCAAACACAATTTTAGATACTTTTTCTACTTAGGAATTTCTTGTAACTCGCGTTATAGTAGATGGATTTTCACGGGAAATGATTTATTGGATCAGGAACGTAAAAAACTAAAATTTGCAATCAAGTACGAAGAAATCGAATGACAATTGTTAAAATTAGGCCCGAAAAATATGATTTAGAAAAATGTTCGCACAAAATTTTCGCATTTTTATGCAGATTTCTATGTGCAGTCTACATTCACAATATTCGTATCAAATAACTCAGAATCGTAAGTACTACAATTCTATATATGGTTTTTTGAAAAACCTGTTTGCGGAATGAAATTAGAAGAAGATTTCAAAAAACACTGTAAATCTGGCTTCAAAATGTCAGCATCATTTAATGGGAGAAGCAGACTAAATTTTGAAAAGTAATACATTAGTGAGATGATCCTTATTTAGTTTGATTCTGTTTTTACTTTGACATGAAATTCTAGGGATACCAAAAAAAGACATGGTGGCTTCAACCCATTTTCACCAATTTTTTAACATAAATATAGCCACAGCTTCCACGCAAATTATCTTTTAAAGCCAATATTTTTTACCACGTCCAAAAACATTTCATTTTATCCAAAAGTATTTGATTTGTACAATATACAATCACGAGTCGCGAGTTCTAAAAGAGTTAACCTTGGCTTCAGCTATGTTAAATTTTCAAAAATATTGATGATATATAAACAAGTAAGAAAAGCGTTAAGTTCGGTCGGGCCGAACTTTTTATACCCTCCACCACAAATTTCAGCCGTTTTGGTGGATTAATGTGGCCACAACCTTCAAAATACCGAAATTCGGAAGGTACCGTTCCATGGGGGCTATATGATGGCGTGGACCTATACCTACTAATTTCTGGGGGAAAGTTTTATACGCCTAAAGAAGACTAAATACCAAATTTCAGCCATATCGGTGTGATAATGAGGCTAAAACGTTCAAAATATCGAAAATCGGGATATATTGTATTATGGGGGCTATATCAACACGTGGACCTATATAAACATTTTATGGTAGAAAATCTTAGCCTCTGGAAACACAAAACGTGGACCTATATAACCCAACTTTGGTAGGAATATTTTGTGGCCCCTGGAGACACAAAGTACCAAATTACAACCAATTCGGTGGTAAAATGGGCCAAATATCTTAAAAATTCCTTAAAACGACGACGCGTCACGCGTCATTTTGTATGGGGGCTATACGAAAGCGTGGACCTACATAGCCCGCTTTCAATACCAAAAGTCCTACGTAAATGTAACATATTTTCCCAAAATTTCATCAACCTACGTCAATCCGTTCGGACGCTAGAGTGATTTCCACAGACGGACAGACGGACGGACATGGCTATATCGATGTAGAATTGCACGCTGATCAAGAATATATATACTTTGTGGGGTCTACAATGATTATTTCGAGTAGTTACAAACGTAGTGACAAACTCCCATCCTATGGTGGAGGGTATAAAAAGAATGATGTTAGTTACTACGCTTATAACCCAAGAACGGCTGAACAGATTTTGACAATTCGCACCAATTCGGAATGGTCTCATGGCAGAAAAGGATAAAACCTAAAAAATCTGCGAAAAATTTGCAAAAATATTTTTGAAGAATGTCAACTTTTCCACACATTTTTCTCGAGCTTTTGTGTTCGGAGTATATTGTGTCACTTTTTTACAGTTTTTTTGGAGAAAATGGTGTGTGCACCATATGCAATTGACTTTTTAAAAGATCTCTATGTCAATTTTTAAAAGTTGTTTAAAACTGTTTTATTTAATTTATAAATGTAAATTTTTATTTTATTCAAACAATTCTTTGTGCAAATTAATTGCGAAAAATAATTTAAAAGACGTGAGTTTGGTCTTAATTTTAAAAGGTTATTAACATCTTCAATTGATGTTACCATTCTGTGGATTGTTATTTTGTAAAAATGTAATAGGAAGTACGCTGGCAGAATATAACGGATGTTTTCAAATGACTTCGAATTTAATATTATTGAAGCACGCGGATTGAACCTGACATTAACTGGCCGTTCTATTGCTGTGGTTATTATTATTTATGTAACCCAAAATTGATTGTTGTGTTCGTTGTCATCGACCCCACATACCCACCGCCAAATTCACCATCGAATTGGATCTTTGTTACCACATACTTATTTTCATCAACTCAACAACTTGCATAGAGTTCGTGCGTAATCAAAACGAAGTGGTTATGAAGACAGATAATAAATGCAAAAGGTTGGTTAAAGCTATGTCGATTCAGTGATCGGATGTTTTTGTGAAAACCGTCCCATGTACATCAGTTTCCAAAGCTTTTGATTAGATCAATGCTTGCCTCAAATTCTCTTCATTGTGGTACTTTTAACCAAAAGAAGCAAGTGTGGCTGGGCCGAATTTATTACACCCACCACCACGAGTTGTACCATAGTAGAATACTAAACTCTACTCTACTAAATTTCATATCGACCGGCATGGTTGTACCTTTCAATCTGACAACCCACAATACCATATTACTGCACTTTCGGTCAGAAGAAAATATGGACCTATGTCTAAAATTTTTGCCGATAAGTTTTTTTTAAACACTAGCCTCCTTAAATGGCAAATTAGATCAGGGTGTACTGTTATGTTTAGGGTATACAGAAACGGGGATGTATGCCAAAAATTTTTCGTGGAGTTTTCTGACCACTGGAAACATTAAATATTAAGCTAATTCAGTTGGAAAATTATCTTAGGATTGCTACAATTGACTAAACAAAATTTAATTCGTTATTAGTTCTATGTTCATTTCATCAGACCGAGAGACGGACATAGGTAAATCGAATTAGTGGTGGAGGGTATTAAAATTAATAATATTTTCCAAAAGCTTCAAAATCGAATGCACCTCTTCTATGAGGCCTATATTAAAGAGAACACTACCTATACCTACAATTCTCGGTATGAACTATTTTACCCATATCGAATACTAAATACCAAACTTCAGTCATTTTGGTAAGATAATGTGGCTAAAATCTTCAAAATACTGAAAATCGGGAGGTAGCATCTATGGGATCTATATCAAAACGTAGACCTATACTGAAAAATTATTTGGGAAACATTATGTAGCTCCAAAGAAGACTTAATACGAAATTTTTGAGCCAGTTCGGTGAGAAAATTTGACTAAAACCCTTAAAAACACCTAAAATCGGGAGGTGGCGTTCTATGAGGGCTATATCAAAACATGGATCGATATAGCCTTGAAAATGGGTTATATCAACAACCTAGGAGTAATATAAACTTCTGTATCAAATTATAAAGCTCTGCGAGCTGTTTCTTTATTTCAACAAGCTATATCGACTAAGAATATAATGCTGATCAATAATATATACTTTGAATATATTAAAAAACTTTATATATAACAACAAATATAAAATGTATTCGAATTTAAGTAATTTAATTTCAAATTCGCCCCGCAATAGGCATGACAATAAATGAATTGCAAGGCAAATAACCAAATTCAATGTACCTTTAATGACTGCGCCGGGTCCCCTAGTTATATCATAAAATGTGATCATACATATCTCAATTGGATTTGAATCGTTCAAAAATCAATATTATATCGCAAGAAGGGCATTCAAAACTCTTCTATAGCAGAAAGTACATCAGTTTATAATATTACACTGTGCAACACTGGAAATGCAAACAACTTCTTGTAGGCATTTTCTGAAAGTACATATTGAGACAACAAAAACTTAGATCTTAGATCGGGTTTGGATTTTATGGCCTCATCTTTACCGGGCTAAAACGACCCTTTTTCCCACTGATTCGGCCTTTATATCAAAAACTAATAAGAGTTTCACTTTGCAGTCTTCTACAGTACTGTAGCCCTAAATTAGTAGAACTTACGTATCAAACAGACGAATTATTAAAAACCACATTTGGCGCATCAAATTCGTTCAGACATAAAAAAGTTTACAGCAGCTCAACTCTTGGGAGTTGAGCCACTTAAACTTTCGCAAAATTGTACAAATAGGGTATCCAGCAATTCTTCAGAACATTCTGAAACTCTAGAGTACAGATTTATCGTTATGAAAGCAATATTTCATATGATACCTTCTACAAAACATATTTCAAACAATGCTCACATAGGCAGTTTATTCTCATATTTCGAATTTCCATGCACTGTTGGCATATTTATCAAACAGAAATATGCTAAAAACAACGCAATAAAGGCATTTTACAGCAGTGAAATGTTCTGAAGAGTAGTATATTAGAGTTATATATTACCTCTACTTATGGACAGAGACAACACCGACTCCAGTATCTCGGAGCTATGAAATTCTTCCCAAGTAGTGGGCCGTTATTGTTCATTTTAAAACACCCTAGATATTAACTTGCACAAACGCAATATTACGATATTATATAATGCTTGAAACAAGTCGGGTATTCCCTTAGAAAGTTATTGTCTCCATAACACATTTTAGCTACAGATTTCGGTCAATATGTGTGAAAGTATAGCACAGTGGTTTTCACGTCTGTTGATTAATACAAAGCAGAGTGCAAGATATCGCACTAATCCACAAAGAAAAAAGTTTCTTCCTTTTGGAGTTAAGTTAGATATTTAGTGATCTTAATGGGGTTCGAGGACTAAACCATCAGAAATGTCTTCGAAAAATAAATACTAAATACTAAAAATCATCAATGAAATTTGAAAATTTTTTAAAAGTAAAGATGAGAAAACGAAAAATCAAAAATGTCAATTTACTATATTTTGCTATGGTTTCATACGGTTTATATGACATGAACTTGTTAAACATTGTCATACGTTGTAATCGAGTAATACGATGTTGGCTGATTTATTGACGACGATATTGAAAAGCGATGATAGTCGAGATAATTGATAATACGAAAATCCTCAGGTTAACACTTAGATGATGCTTCTGTGTAGGACAGTAAACCAAAGACTCTGTAAATGTATTGATATGACAAACAACAATTGTGGAATATGCCTAAATCGACAACAACTTGCCTGAAATGGATTTGGTAGGGTTTCAAACCGTCAGACATAATGCTTGGGGTATAAAAGCCAAAATAAAAATATTCATGGTCTACAACGCTCTAACGAAAACAAGGCGCAGATTTCTTTCGTCTCACATAAGACGAATTAGGAAAATAAAAGTTCTTATCACAGATGACAAGGACTTATTCTTATAGTAGGCAAGATGTTCTTCTCAAAGTAGGCAAAAATATATTTTAGCATTACTGCTGGAGTCGAACATGCGACACTAGCGCACCAGCGTCGAACAATTACTTGTCAACTACATTAACAAAAAAAATATGTGATACAGATAAGCCAACGATTTTCACCTGTAAAGTTCTAAGCTATTACTACAAACGCAACAAGGGAAACTGAGAGAAAGAAAAACAATATTTTCCAGTAAATGGATTTCAGCTACCACAATCATAAATTAACGAAGACAGCAAGATCACAAAGAAACTGTAGTGGAATGAACAATCCTACACAAAAAATCCTGTTGCATTTCTCGTCCTCTCTCTCCCATCTCCCTTCCATAACAACTACCCAATAAATATTTCAACATAGAACGAAAACAATGATTTGCCACTAATCCCAACCAAATATATTTGCAATTTCAGAGCGATTATTATGGCCCGGATACTAATCCTAACAACAGCGATACACGTGACCTTTGCATATTCGGTGAGAACTTATCAATTCAATGGTCACAACTACATCTCGTGTGTCTTTTCATCCGACAAAGAAGTGTGGAGCTTACTGGGATTTCAGGTAAGTGACTAAAACATCCAAGAAAATCCTTTAAAACAAGTAAAAAAGTATCAGTCGGCTTTGCCGACAGAGATATGCCCTCAGCCTGTGTATATTGAAACAATTTTTTCCCAAAATACGTATGTATTTAGGGGATTTTAAAAATGTTGGGCGTTTGTACCGACAAAACTTTTGATAAGGATTAAAGGTCAAAAGTTTTGCCGAGGAGGTACTAAAAGGAATGGATCGACATTGACCGTTATGGAAGTGGATCTCCAGCGACAACATATGGTGTCAAAGGGGGTTTTTACACTCTTCGGGCTGTTTGCTCAAGAAGTATGGACTTGTCCCTAAAAAACTTTTACCATCGTAATTGAGGCTGCGAATGCAAGTTGCTTCAACAAAAATTAAAGTGATTCGAGAGAATGTCTTAAAGTGAACTTATCCGAAATTTTGTGTGGGAGGTACCGGATGGAGTGGACAAATATAGTCCATATTTGAACCTGATCTACATCAGGTACATACATTAGGATGTGTAAAGTATAGACCAATTCGGCCATTCCAAACCAGAGTTATCGTGCGCACAATTTTTCCGAACATTTTTGAACTTATGTCGGGGAGGTACCTGAAGGAGTGGACCGATATGGCTTATCTTCAGACTTAAACTATGTTTGGACAAAATATTACTAACGCGAATCGGCAGATCCGTTCGAGAGTTATCTTGCGCTCCAACCACCTCACACGGTGTCGTAGGGTTTTTTTGCAACTTTCAGGCTATTTTCTCAGGAAGTATGGACTTGCCCCTGATGAAACATGTACCGGCGTATGGAGGGCAGTGAATACAAGTTGCTAAAACAAAAATCAAAGCGATTCGAGAGATGGCTCTAAACTGAACTTTTCCGAAATTTTGTGTGGGAGGTGCCTAGAGGTAGTATTACCATATGCAAAGTTTGGTTTAATTCGGTTACTCCCTTCGAGAGTTATCGTGCGCACAAATTTTGCGACAATTTTTGAACATTAGTGGGGGAGGTACCTGAAGAAGTGGACCTATATGGCCCATCTTCGAACTTAAATCAAATCTGGACAAAATATTTGGACACCCAAAATTTGAACCGAATCGATTGATCCGTTCGAGAGTTATCGTGCGCACCAGCCAGCCAGACAGACAGACGGACAGACAGACGGACGGACATTGCTAGATCTACTCAAAATTGTCTGAAACGGATATCGTACAAACATACTTGGGGTCTAAAACCATTATTTCGATGAGGCACATTTTTGGTCGTATCAAAGTGTAAATACCCACTTTAGCCTAAAGGTTGAGGGTATAAAAACACAAGTAATGAATGAGGAATTTGCTCATCACTCGATTACTACTATCACATTATCCAGACACGTGTTAAACATGCTAAAGGATTGGCTAAAATGAAATGAACTGATGAATGAACGAACGAGTGAATGACAGGAATGATTGCTATTTGGTTACATAAAAAACATTTGTTCGTGACCTGAAAATATAAGCAAAAAACAAAAAAAAAAACAATAGCAATGATATATGACTGGTTCAAATGACTGGTTCAATTGCGATATAAGCAATCTTTGTGAGATATGGAAGCAATCAAAATAAATAGGATAAATAACTATTGCAGATAACACATATATAGACTGGTCAAATTGTTCCCCAATCCCTCAAGTTATAACCATAATATACGAATTGTTTCTCTTCATAAATATACAATTTGTAAATAATTCCATTCAAAATTTATGGTTTTGTTTACAATTTTGTTTGGGTATCATTTTCTGTGCTCAAATAAATTCCTAGAAAAAACCTCACAATATTTGAACATAAAATTCCATATTTTGAAAAGATTTTTTCGTAGAATTTATATCATGTTATAACTGCAGCTCCCATTACCAATGATAATTTTGTTTTCATTTTTTTTTTGTCTTTTCCCAACCGAACCGCAATTGTTTTTGGTCCATTAAACAAAATGGTTTTAGTGGAACTTTAAAAATTCACTTTTAAAAGATTACCTTACTAAACTGTTTTCCTCGGTCTCTCTCGGTCGTGTTGTAATAACCATTTTTGTGTTTGTTTTATAATAGCATTTTATTATTGCTATTGGGGTTATGAGCGAGAAAAGACAAACAAGTTTTCCAAGAGCATCAGTAGCCTTAGGGAGAAAATAATAAAAACAAAGGTAAAATATCAAGGTTGGGGAAACGGGTTTCCATAATGGTTGGCCTTTGTGGCGTATTAGTGTGGATACAATGTATACGCACCACTATTACACTAAACTCAACTTGAGAAGGGAGTTTTAAAAGCAAGCAGATAAAAATGTAAACTGTTTGGAAAATAATAAAATTTAAGGGTTGTAGTTTTAATGTATCTATCAAATATAAGATAAGATGAAAGTAGAGTTAGTGTAAAATACAATTAAAAGTTTTAAAATAATCTTCCACAAGTCTGGAGTGGATTAATATTTAATATTTTTAAAACTTTTAAGCTACGTTTCATTAAAAGTACTCCAAGATGGACTCTACTCAGCAAAAATGGACCGATCGATACGAATTTTTTAATGAAGATCGGGTTCGGTTAATGCAGATCGGGTTTCAACAATAGACCAAAAGCTAAATTGTAAGGCACTTGTTGTACAAAATATAGTCCAATTCACAAAGAATTTAAAACATGGTAACAGTTTGAGACATACAATAAACAAAGAATTTTGAATGATGATCGGAAAAATAAAAATATTTTTTTTTGATATTTATATCCTTTATAACTGTATGACATACTCCGGCAAAAAAACTTTATGTAAAAAAGGAACACTTGACTTTTAAATTGCTTCCAATAATGTTGATGTCTACACATATTTGAGGAATTCCCTAATTATGCAAGACTGGCACAAACATTCAACCAAACATTGTTTATGTGCAGTTTAAGGTCACTTCTCGGATGGTGTTGTTAGGCAACGATCAATGATGATTTCTGTTAGACGCACAAGTAGGGTCTCTCGGACATACACTTTCTATGGCATAATCTGTACTGTAGTGGTAATTCATCGTTAGTAACATTAATTATGCGACGTACTGCTCTTCTCCCTGTCGGTTAATGGGAGATTACCAAGCGTGCCTGAAGCCTTCCTTTTTATGTTTTCCCAAGGCTCGAAAGTCACTTTAAACTCCAGTATACTTATTGTCACTCCAATTTTAGAATCAGATCATCTAGTCACTATTAGCTTATCTCGCTTATTTGCTAGTACTACGGTAAACTTTTCTGGGCAATAATGACTCACTTCGGGTTTTGACAACACCAGACATATGGCTAGAGGTCGGAAATAACCCCGGCCCGTTGTCTGAAGCAGTGAAACTCTCTGAATTTTGTCGAGTAGACTTTCTTAAGATAAAAGAAAGTGCAGAGTTTAGTAGTGTTGAATCAAACGGTTTGCTGATGGAGACGATAGGAAAAGAGTTTGCCAGATGACGTCATTTGTTTAACCGAGAGAGTGTCAGGCAAGCTGTTACTCTCTCTATTTAATCTGGTGGATGCTTCCTCATTTACCGGTCAAAATGTGCCACCGCTTTACTTATCTTATTATAAGGAAGGACGGAATGTTAAAACTCGTGATAAGTCCTTAAATCCCCATAAAACTAAATATTTACTGCCTTCCAAATCAGTCGTTATTGTAGCAGTGCCCAGATCTGTGTCCAGTTTTAAAAATTATGCATCCCGGAATGGCAGCGTCCATAAAGAATCAGGAGACAGGCGAGAAGGTGTAGCGGGCATTTAAACAAATTCAGCGTATTGTGCGGCTACCGTCCACGTACAGGGCAAGTTTTGGGAATCGTGCTGTCAATTTGGGGCCAATACGAATTGAGACTGCTGCGCCGTCCGTGTTTTTATTATACTATAACCCCTCTTCTTTGCCTTGGCAGTTGCCTTTCTTCTTCTACGATGGATGGGGCTGGTTCCCGAATACGGCATTCATAATGTTCTTTTGAACTACCTATTAGCCTTTTTAATCTAGAGGTAAACATTTGTACCATTTGATCATAAAGATCTCTCCTAAATCATAAAGATCTCTCTCTCTCTCTCTCTCTCATAAAGGTCTCTCCTAAAGTGCCTGGGTGGAGGATGCTCACGACGATAACCCCCAAAAAGGTACTGCATCGACAAAATCTTGTTGTGCTGATGCACTAGTAAAATCTTCGACTCCTCATGAACATGGTCAGGCCTCAGGACGGCATTCTGTTGCAGACCTCAAGGAAAAAGGGAACTCGGCCTCAATTATTCGCCTCTGTTGAAATCTTTTACTGGCTACAGTAGTGAGACAGACCATCCTACCAACTTTCCACGCTTCTGGTACAATATGGGTGGCTAACAATAAATTGAGGACACTTTCAAAATACTCAACTCCGGGTTCATTCAATTGCTTCAGACTCCGTGTGGATGACTTCGGGTTTCGGATGACGTCTGCAACCTCGCTTATAGTAAATTGAGGTTATACTTCTTCTGGTGACAGGGCTATTATACGGCGTAGCACACTCCTTTTCGCCCTATAACTCTTGGGGTGCTCTATGAATTGCAGTTTAAAAGTATTAATTGAAAATAATAGCTGTTATATAATTTTGCTATCCTGGAAGTACAACGGTTTTGTAAACATATGCAAATATTTTTATACCCTCCACCATAGGATGGGGGTATATTAAGTTTGTCACTACGTTTGTAACTACTCGAAATAATCATTGTAGACCCCACAAAGTATATATATTCTTGATCAGGGTGCAATTCTACATCGATATAGCCATGTCCGTCCGTCTGTCCGTCTGTCCGTCTGTCCGTCTGTGGAAATCACTCTAGCGTCCGAACGGATTGACGTAGGTTGATGAAATTTTGGGAAAATATGTTATATTTACGTAGGACTTTTGGTATTGAAAGCGGGATATGTAGGTCCACGCTTTCGTATAGCCCCCATACAAAACGACGCGTGACGCGTCGTCGTTTTAAGGAATTTTTAAGATATTTGGCCCATTTTACCACCGAATTGGTTGTAATTTGGTACTTTGTGTCTCCAGAGGCCAAAAAATATTCCTACCAAAGTTGGGTTATATAGGTCCACGTTTTGGTATAGCCCCCATATAAGGCCCCATATAAAGTACGCGTCATTTTAATATATTTTGTATGTATTAGACCCATTTGACCACAGAATTGGTTGTAATTTGGTATTTTGTGTCTTCAGAGGCCAGAAAACATTCCTACCAAAGTTGGGTTATATAGGTCCACGTTTTGGTATAGCCCCCACATAAGGCCCCTTATAAAGTACGCGTCATTTTAATATATTTTGTATGTATTAGACCCATTTGACCAAAGAATCGGTTGTAACTTTATATTTTGTGTTTCCAGAGGCCAAAAAACATTTCAACCGTTAAATGTTTATATAGGTCAACGTGTTGATATAGCCCCCATAATACAATATCGCCCGATTTTCGATATTTTGAACGTTTTAGGCTCATTATCTCACCGAGATGCCTGAAATTTGGTATTTATTCTTCTTCAGGCGTATAAAACTTTCCCCCAGAAATTTGTAGGTATAGGTCCACGCCATCATATAGCCCCCATAGAACGGTACCTTCCGAATTTCGGTATTTTGAAGGTTGTGGCCACATTAATCCACCGAAATGGCTGAAATTTGTGGTGGAGGGTATAAAAAGTTCGGCCCGACCGAACTTAACGCTTTTCTTACTTGTTTAAAAACGAAAAGCGACGCAGTCGAAAATATTTTTGAAAAAAATATCATTTTGCTGTCCTGGAAGTACAAAGTTTTTGTAAGCATATGCAAATATTTTTTAAAAACGAAAAGCGCCGCAGTCGAAAATATTTGTGAAAAATCGCGCCATTTTTTACAAAAATATTTTTACAGTTTTAGAAAATAGAAGTTTTTCTAAACAAATAAACAACCAAATACTTTTATAAAACCGAAAGGGGCCGCAACCAAAATAGTTTTGAAAAAATGACGCAATTTTTTGCAAAAATATTTTCACTATTTTAGAAAATACAAGCGGTATTCATTCATGTTGGTAAGGTGATGTAGATGTTGTTAATATGGTACAACTACAACTGTTTACAAAACCACAACAACAAAATACATGAAAGTTTAATTTAGCACAGGGTTGTTAAATAACTCGACCTAAAAGTATTGTAAACATTCTACTGTACTTCTACAAGGGTGTAGAACAGCTGATTGTTTTGCCGCCACTTTGTTGTGAGTTTTATTTTATATCGGAGTTTTGTTTTGTGGTAGAAAAATGGAAAAAAAAGAGAAAAAAATTATAATAATAAAAACAAATTGCAAATACTTTTATAAAAACGAAAACGTCGCATCCAAAATATTTTAAAAAAATTGCACAATTTTAGAATATACAGAATTTTTCTAACAAATTGCATATACTTGAATAAAACCGAAAAGCGCTTCAGGCGAAATATTTTTGAAAAAAGTCGCGCGATTTTTTACAAAAATATTTTACTATTGAAAAAATACAGAGCTTTTGTAAAGAAATGCAAATACTTTAAACATTTCCCGATTTAATTTTTTCGAATTTAATAATTAATATACTCGTATATACGACTGTGTCTTCGTCGAATACCGTAGTCTGGTAAAATTTCTCCGAACTGCTACTGACAAATTCAGACATAATTTTATTTTTAAATAATATTATGAAATCTAGAAGTGTTTGTGGAGACTTTGGTATTGTTTGGCACTTAAGTTCTGTTTGTCGGTGTTACGTTCGGTAACTTTTTTTATTGTTTGTTCTTAATAAAATTTATGAAATTACACCCTAATTTTTCTTCGTTTTCTTAATAATAACTTTTGAAAAATTCAACCCAAATTGTTGTTTCTGCCCAGCAAAATAAATTGGAAGTAGTGCAATGTAGACTAGTTCTTTCACGGCATGTTTTTATGCAGTTCAAACGGAGTCGTGAAAAAGGCACTCCATTCCTCACATTTTAACCGCATTTGGATGCAATCCAAAGAATCACATCCATTTGTCACATTTTAACAACATCAACAAAAGGCACTCCAATTCCTCACAATTTAACAGCATCCGGATGCAGTGCAAACGGAGTCCTGAAAACGGCACTCCGTTCACTACATTTTATTAGCAGTTGTTAGAGATCCCTACATGTACATAAATCAGTTTGTACATCTCTACAGGCAGCGGAATACATTTCCAAAAAGAGATAATCGTGTTAACATTTCCAAACATTTGTTAATACAAACTAAATATTATTTTAAATAATAATATTTAATTTGTGAACATTTTTCCGGTAACTCACGAGAAGAAAATTTCCCAATGGAGTGCTGTTGGAGTACATGTCGAAATCTTAACTGGTGATGGGAAGACAATATTAAACCCATTTAACAGATGAAGCAAAAGCACTTAAGCTTGGATTAAATGAAGAGCGGAGGAAACACACATTGAATTCAATGGAGAATTTTCATAATTTGTGTTAATGTAATAAAGTTCTTAATATGTTTGTTTTACACAAATAATAAATCCATTTTATTTTGTTATTCAAAACACGTGCTCTGGACTGCCTCCTATTCTACCCCAAAGGGTCAGTTAAAATGCAATGCCAAAGGGTCAGTTAAAATGCAGTGCCAAAGGTTCAGTTAAAAAGCAATGCCAAAGGGTCAGTTAAAATGCGGTGCAATGGAGTGCCTCTTTCCGTAGTCACACCCTTGTAAAAATCATGAGTGAAAATGCATAATTTGATGCACTTCCAAATCACTTGTACATATCATTTAACTGCATCTTTGGAGGCAAACTTTTCGTTGGGTGTTAAACATAAATATGTGCAATAAAGCCCCAAAGAAAAATTTAAAATTTAATTTGATTTTCAAATTTTCGATTTATTTGTTGTGAAGACAAATTAGCCCCAACAGCTGAATGAAAAAAGGTCCCAGAAAGACTAAAATATTCCACAAAAGCTTTGTTGTTGTTTTCCATATACCTTTTGGGACATATTTTCATTTTAAATTTGGGGTGTTATTTCATGGTGTCTTATTTCTGTACGCCCAATTTAACATTTGAAAATTTTTAACCGACCTACCTGTAATTTAACATTTGAGGTTGTCTGTGGTCACAAAACCAATCCACCTAAAATGGGTCCATGTTTTGGTATAGCCTCCCCCCTGTAACGGTACCTCCCGGTTTCCGATATTTTAAGG
Organism: Musca autumnalis; assembly: GCF_047663935.1. NCBI lineage: Eukaryota > Metazoa > Arthropoda > Insecta > Diptera > Muscidae > Musca > Musca autumnalis. Next base: position 252,077,393 of record NW_027411866.1, read on the forward strand.
ATATTATCTACATTTTTAAACCGAATTTTCTCTTTTTGTAATTTGAGGTTCATAACGGTCACAGCACCTTTGGTATAGCCTCCATATAAAGTTACTCTCCGATTTTTGGTTTGTTGAGGAGTTTAGCTACATTTGTTGGTCGAACTATCAGTACTTCGACATTTAAAGTTCCCAGTGGTCACACAACTTTTCCAACAAAATTTTTCAACAAATGTCCACCCTTTGATATAGCCCTATATAAAGGTGCCGCCCGATTGAAGACATTTTTAGACTCATTTTTTTACCTTATTTAGGCATTTGAGGTATACTTGGTCACAAAATATCTACACCTAAAATTGTGGACAGGAAAGAGAATAATTATTCTATTAGTTCAGAATATTTTATGGCCCGGCCGAACTTAACTATTTTTTACTTGTTATTTACATGTTTACAATTTATTCAAATACCAATTACGGCACATTGTATATTACATGTTGTCGCAATATGTTTCGACATTTTTAAGAAGTAGTTTAATAAATATTAACCCTAAAATTAATTGTTACTTACGTGCATATTTAAGTAACTCACTCTCTTCCATTCTCTATTCGCTTTCTCTTTCATTGTCATGCACATTATCATCATTATTATTAGCACCAGACCATTTTATTTTAAGTTAGTGGCAAGTTGTTAACAAAGTTGCAAAGTCTAAAATAGAGAAAGTCTTCTCCTGTTCCAGTAAATTGTAGTAGGAAAAGCAACAGTAAGTCGACACTGAGTAAGAAGTCATCCACCAGCTTCATGAAAAGTGACAACTTTGAAAAATGTTTGTTGTTTTTCCTCATTCTATAAAGCAAATGCGTTTCATCATTTGTATTTGTGTGCGAGTGATTGTGTTCGCGTGCTAAATTATGACAACTTATGCAAGACAACGCCAACACGTTAGCCTTGTCTCCGGAATAGACAAGTTTTTGTTTATTGGACTGGAAAGGGAATGCATAAAAAATTGTGAAACTTCCGTCATACTGTCTTTACTGTTTCACCGCTTCTTACTTTTGGCGTTTGTTTATAAAGAGGGTATAAGGCGGGTGTTTGGTAATATGAATATTAATTTTTAAGTGGAGAACTTCCTAACTTACCCTTTTCTTTTCTGCCAGTCTTTCCTTCCGCCTTGGAAATAAATGTAGATGTATTTAAGGGGCAAAAACCTAAACCAACAACATATAAATGTCACCATTACGTGATGTTCTTATTCTGACGATACAAGTTATGACTTGTCGAGAAATGTAATAAAAAAGAATTAAAAACTTCTTTTTCATTTCTTTCTTTCCATTTGTAGTTTCTCTGTTACTATTTATATTTACTTGTTATACATTTCAAACATTATATTTCGTTTCAATTTTGTGAAAGTACTTTCCGTTTGGTTTGTCTGAATTTTCCAAGAAGATATGATGCCGTCGTCATGCTATGATTCTTATACAACTTGCTTATCTTTTGTCTGTCTTGAGTGACAAATCTGCATAGAATCACTTTTGTGTGATATGTAAATTGTAATTTATTTTGACATTATCTAAAGTAGCTTGTTAAATTTGATAGTTATATGAGTAAACATAGCAATACATTTTATTCGGGGGCTTAAACTAGGCTAGATATTCAATGCCCAAGAAACTTTTTATATACCCAGCAAAATAAATTGGAAGTAGTGCAATGTGGACTAGTTCTGTCACGGCATGTTTTGATGCAGTTCAAACGGAGTCGTGAAAAAGGCACTCCAGTCCTCACATTTTAACTGCATTTGGATGCAATCCAAAGAATCACATCCACTTGTCACATTTTGACCACATCCGGATGCAGTTCATCGGAGTCGTGAAAAAGGCACTCCAATTCCTCACAATTTAACAGCATCCGGATGCAGTCCAAACGGAGTCGTGAAAAAGGCACTCCGTTCGCTACATTTTATTAGCAGTTGTTACAGATCCCTACATGTACATAAATCAGTTTGTACATCTCTACAGGTAGCGGTATATATTATACAAAAAGAGATACGCGTGTTAACATTTCCAAACATTTGTTAATACAAACTAAATAATATTTAATTTGTGAACATTTTTCTGGTAACTCGAGAGAAGAAAATATCCGAATGGAGTGCTGTTGGAGTACATGTCGAAATCTTAACTGGTGATGAGAAGACAACCCATTTAGCAAATGAAGCAAAAACAGTTCAGCTTGGAACAAATGGAGGGCGGAGGAAACACGCATGTTTGAGATTGAATTCAATGGAGCATTTTCATAATTTGTGTTAATGTAATAAAGTTCTTAATATTTCTGTTTTACACGAATAATGCATTTCATTTGTTCTGGCATATTTTGTAATGGATTGCATAATTTCCGCAGAATGCCTGTATCAAAACACGTGCTTTTGACTGTCTCCCATTCTACCCCAAAGGGTCAGTTAAAATGCAGTGCCAGAGGGTCGGTTAAAATGCAGTGCCAAAAGGTCAGTTAAAATGCAGTGCAATGGAGTGCCTCTTTCCGTAGTCACGTTCTTGTAAAAATCGTGAGTGAAAATGCATAATTTGATGCACTTCCAGAGCACTTGTACATATCATTTAACTTCCTCTTTGGAGGCAAACTTTTTGCTGGGTATGTATAAAATGCGAGCTATAGCAGAACGTGAACCTATATTGACAATTACTTGTATGCATATACTCTACTTAAACGGAAGAACCATACTAGTTGGTGGTATACGTCTGGCAAGAGATAGTATTTTTTAAACAGCTAGGTTATGCAAAACCAGTAAGGTAATTTGGTAACTGATACAGATAGTGTGCTCAGGATATGGAAAGAACATTTTTCCAAACTTTTGGCATCCGAGAGTAGCGAAGACGGCGAAGATACCACATATTCAATCCCAGAAGATGGTATTGAATGTATACCGCCCAGCCAACCGGATGAATATTAATAAGGCAGCAGGAGCCGATGCCTTACCAGCCGAGCTGTTCAAAACCGGAGGTGAAACTCACCATCTGGCAGGAAGAACGAGTACCCGACGATTGGAACCGGAGCATCCTGTGCCCTTTCCAGAAGAAAGGAGATAAGACTGTATGCTCTAACTATAGGGGGGTAAGTCTTCTCCCTGTTGCCTACAAGATAGTGTCAGGGATATTATGCGAACGACTAAAGCCTATAATCAATGAAGTAATTGGACCATTCCAATGCGGCTTTAGGCTTGGCAAATCCACCATTGACCGGGGACGTATTAATTAATAGTCGCATATACATTCGGGTGTATCATTTATCAAATAACTCACAACTACAGTGAATGTTGTGTAATTCAGTGATATCACTTCGGTAAGACCAAAAGAAAGAGTATACAATCGGAAAACCTTAGAAATATCTTAACCTTTCCTTTTTTCCACTCCAAATTTTATTGAGTAATTTATGGAAGGAAAATGGGATTAGTAGAGAATTGATTTATGCAGAGGGAACCTTCGGATATCATGGCGTTATCCACTAGTATTTTTTTAAATATTTGCAGGATAATTTAGGAGTTATACAAATAAAGGAAAAAATGCCGAGACACGTGTCTTCTTTATTTGTCTTTTATCACGCTGCAATGTCAGAATATGGTCAGTTTTTTCAATTCCGGAAATTCAGGTGTCCAATCGTTGTTACTGTTACTGCCATTGAAGTTATTCCCTCAAAATATTTTGGTGTCCAATCGTAGATCTAATCACAAAGAATTTCTGAAGGCCGATAGTGGTTTTCTTGATAGAGAACTAATGCCATTGCTCAGCATTAGTGAGTCATATATATGATGAAATTCTAGCACCCAACCGTGGGTATGTTATGACAAATCCTGGTGCCCAATTGGACATCCGTCAATAAACTATTTTGGCTTCAAATCGTCGGACTTCTCTTATAGAAATTCTTGTTTCCTATCCAGGGTTTTCTCATAAATTGATCACGAACCAAAAAAACTCCTGTCTTATCAGTCCTGAATACCTTTTAAATGAAATTCTGGAGCCCAGAATTTTAGCAAAAATACATGAACACAATTGCCAATTCCCAATCTACATTTTTTATACTATCAGCCTTTAGTCAAAATGTGCCTCATCGAAATAATGGTTTTAGGGCCAAAGTGTGTTTGGAAGAAATCTGTTTCAGAAAATTTTGAGTCGACTTAGCTATGTTCGTCCGTCTGGTTGGCTGCCTGGAGAACACGATAATTCTCGAACACATCAACCGATTCGATCCTCCTTTCGATAACCTTTCACAGAGTATTTGAAAATTTTTCAGAGAAGTACAGTTTAAGACATCTCTGGATAATTAGTAAATATACCTGTGTAAGCTTAAGACCTCAGTAGTCATGGGTTAACTTCCTTTATGCTAATAATTTAGTTATAAGTAAGAATATGAAATAAATAAATAAAAAGACCTCTCTGGAAACGGTTTGTTTGTTTGCAACAATTGTTCTCGGGGCCCCTATTACTACAATACAAGGTTTTTCATGCCCATACTTCCGGAGAACATGGCTCGATAGCTGTAAGGAACACCTAAGACCATCATGTGTAGTGGCTGGTGTGCCCGACAATTTTCGAACCGGATACTGCGTTGGTCCAAACATTCTTTATAGCAATATTTCTGCGAGCCTTATATAAAGTTCGTAGATGGTGATTTTCGGTCTACTCCTTCTGGTATTTCCCCCTCAAAATTCAAGAATTTTAGCTACAGTGGTACGTGCGGCTTTTCTTGAACGGAGCAACAGATTTGTTCCAAACTTTGGTTTTAGTAATATTTTCTCCAAACTTAGTTTTAGCCCGAAATCCCAACAAACCTTCAAAATAATTGTTAAATGCATTTTAAGGACGGTATTCTTTATGTTTAGAGTGGTATTATGTTTTTCGTGGGCAAGTCCATATTTTTTTTTCTTGAAAAAACCTGAAAATTATACTGTGGCGCACTGAAATGAATGACTCCTGGGAGGCCCGGCTACGTCGGTGCAATTGACCACATATTTACCCTACGGTAAATCCTGGAGAAGACACAAGAGACCCTTTTTGTCGATTATAAAGCAGCCTTCGACAGCCCCCTACGTTCAAAGGTATTCTAATCCATGTCTGAATTTGGTATCCCTGCAAAGCTCATTCGGAACCTCTCCAAAGAGCCTCTTGTGTCACTTATTCAACATCCTGCTGGAAAAGGTTATACGAGATGCTAAGGTCAAAAGAAGTGACACAATATATACAAACAGCATATGTTACTTGCTTATGCCTATGACATTAACATCATGGGCCGATCGGTAAAAGACGTAACTGATACCTTTGCAAAAGTCGAAAAGGGATCTGCTAAAGTGGGTTTGGCGGTAAACGGTGAGAAGACCAAGTTGATTGTGTCACGCGCAATGCGTCCATAGGGATCGGACCAACTGTTGACGTTGGTTCCTATAATTTTGAGGTACTAAAAGACTTCATCTACCGCGTCACCGCCGTAAGCACAACAAACAACATCAGTTGTGAAAAAAGATGAAGAATTATATTGGCCAACATATGCTAATTTGGCTTAAGTAAGCAATTTAGGAACAAAGCCACACCTCGTCAAACAACAACAACGCTTTACAAAACATTGATACTACCCGTGCTGATGTATGGTTCCGAAGCCTGGGTACTGTGCAAGCATATAAGGGAGTGCTTGGTGTGTTTGAGAGAAAAAATCTTCGAAAAATCTATGGACCAATCTGCGTTGACGGTGAATATCGACGTCGTATGATCCACGAGCTGTATCTGCTATACCACGACATTTGTATAGATAAACGTGTCGAGATGCAACGATTGCGTTGGCTAGGTCATATCATAAGAATGGGCGATGATGAACCGGCTAAAAAGACGTATAAATACGTGCCACATGGCGGTGCACGTAGAATTCACGGGCCCAAGCTTAGATGGAGCAAAAAAGTGGATGAAGAGATGAAGCGGCGAGGTATTCCAGAAACCGAAGCAGCAAATATAGGGAATTGGAGATCTTTTCTTAGTTCGGCTTATGGAACAACTGTTCTGTAATGGGCCAGCTAAAAAAGTAAGGTTATGCAAAAGTGCTAGTCACTATTCAAATAGTCGAACCGTGTGCTGCAATACATCACTACCCCTGATCAGTAGCTTTGCGCTGAATTTCTTTTTCATGATTGCGATCATTTGTAACCGTCGGGTAATACATAACTATGGCCTGAAGATTCATTGGAATGTATAACTGTCAAAGCTTTTTAATATATAAACAAGTAAGCAAACGCTTAGTCGGACGGGCCGACCATGTGATACCCTACACCACTACACCTGGGAATTAGCTTTCAACAAATCAATCTTCCTTTATGGAACAAATTCTCTTGGCTCATATCAATGAGTGCACCCCGATTCATATTGGTTCAATAATAGGGGAACTACAGTCTATCGCCGAATACGAACGGCGTGTCCTAAGGCACCACTTGTAGAGAAGTTTTACATTTGTGAAATACTCTGAAAATATCGCCAACATTACTGAGTGTTGAAAAATTTATGTTGCCTGGCCAGGAAATGTTATCATATATATCATACATTTCTAATAAATATTCTAGCCTCATTTAATTTTCTATTAATATTCGGTTCCTTTTCGGAATACAAATATTCCCAGTTACAGTGACACTCCACCAATTTATTGAACACTCCCAGTAAAAATCCTCATTACAAACCTCCTTTCCCACCAATTATTTTAACAAGGGCATGTCGCGCGAAATATCTGGTTATTTTGTAACCACTGGACAAAATAACCAGATATTTCGCGCGACATGCCCTTGTTAAAATAATGGGTGGGAAGGAGGTTTGTAATGAGGATTTTTGCTGGGTATAAATGCTATATAACTAGTAAAAAAGTATCAGTTGGCTTTGCCGACAGTGATATACCCTCAGCCTGTGTATATTGAAAAAATTTTTTCCCAAAAAACGTATGTATTTAGGGGGTTTTAAAAATTTGGTCGTTTGAACAGACAAAAATGTTGATTAGGATTAAAGATCAAAAGTTTTGCGGGGGAGATACTAAAAGGAATGACTCGACATTGACCATTATGGATGTGGATCTCCAGCCATAACATATGTATAGTGCAATAGGGGGTTTTTGCACTCTTCGAGCTGTTTGCTCAAGAAGTATGGACTTACCCCTGAAAAAACATTTACCATCGTAATTGAGGCAGCGAATGCAAGTTGCTTCAATAAAAATCAAAGTGATTCGATATCAGGTCTTAAAGTGAGCTTATCCGAAATTTTGTGTGGAAGGTACGGGATGGAGTGGACAAATATAGTCCATATTCAAACGTGATGTATGGACCAAATTGGTCACTCCCATCAAGAGTTATCGTGCGCACAATTTTTCCGAATATTTTTGAACTTTTGTGGGGGAGGTACCAGATGGAGTGGACAAATATAGTCCATATTTGAACCTGATCTATATATGGTAGATATATTAGGATGTGTAAAGTGTAGACCAATTCGGCCACTCCCTTCAAGGGTTACCGTACGAACAATGTTTTCGAACATTTTTGAACTTTTGTGGGGGAGGTACCTGAGGGAGTGGAACGATATGGCTTATCTTCAAAATTAAATTATGTTGGGACAAAAAATTACTAAGGCCAAATTTTGGACCGAATCGGCAGACCCGTTCGAAAGTTATGTTGCGCTCCAACCACCTCACACATGACACCGTGTGACTTTTTGCATCTTTCAGGGCAAAATGTGCCTCATCGAAATAATGGTTTTAGACCCCAAGTATGTTTGGACGAAATGTGTTTCAGATAATTTGCACGAGCGCACGATAACTCTAGAACAGATAAACCGATTCAAATTTTGGCCTTCGTGATATTTTACCCAAACTTAGTGTAAGTTCCGATACCTCCCCCACAAAAGTTCGAAAATGTTCGAAAAATGTGTGCACACGATAACTCTTGAAGAGAGTAACCGCTTTGGTCCATACTTTGCCCATCGCGAAATTTGTACCAGACATAGATAAGGCTTCAATATGGGCCCAATCGGTCCACTCCTTCGAGTACCTCCCACACAAAATTTCGGAAAAGTTCAGCTTAGGGCCATCTCTCGAATCGCTTTGATTTTTGTTTTAGCAAATTGTATTCACTGTCCTCCATACGACGGTTCAAGTTTCAACAGGGGCAAGTGCATACTTCCTGAGAAAGTAGCCTGAAAGATGCAAAAAAACCCCTATGACACCGTGTGAGGTGGTTGGAGCGCAAGATAACTCTCAAACGGATCTGCCGATTCGGTCCAAGATTTGGTCTTAGTAATATTTTGTCCAAACATAGTTTAAGTTTGAAGATAAGTCATATTGGTCCATTCCTTCAGGTACCTCTTCCAGAAAAGTTCAAAAATGTTCGGAAAAATTGTGCGCACGATAACTCTTGAAGGGAGTGGCGAATTGGTCTATACTTTACACATCCTAATATATCTACCAGATATAGATCAGGTTCAAATATGGACTATATTTGTCCACTCCATCTGGTACCTCCCACACAAAATTTGGGATAAGATCACTTTTAGACCTGATATCGATTCACTTTTAATTTTGTTGAAGCAACTTGCATTCGCTGCCTCAATTACGATGGTAAAAGTTGTTTTAGGGGCAAGTCCATACTTCTTGAGCAAACAGCCCGAAGAGTGTAAAAACCCCCCATGGCACCATATGTTTTGGCTGGAGATCCACTTCCATAACGCTCAATGTCGATCCATTCCTTTTAGTATCTCCTCCGCAAAACTTTTGATCTCGAATCCTAATCAACATTTTTGTCGGTTCAAACGCCCAAAATTTTTAAAACCACCTAAATACATACGTATTTTGGGAAAAAATTGTTTCAATATATAAGGCTGAGGGTATATCTCTGTCGGCAAAGCCGACTGATACTTTTTTACTTGTTTTTTCTATTTTTGATTTAATTGGGACGCCCATTCGGGTATTTCTTTCAGCCCTTTACTCGGGAGCAAGCAAAGATAACTTCTCTCTCCAGTCACTAATTGAAAAACCATGCACTGACAACAGTGTTTGCTCGAATTGTTGTTGTTGTGTGCCGATTGTTGATCAAGATCAGGGGTTAGCATGCCTGTGGGCTAGCACAGTGTACCTTTTTCGTATAATCCATACTACCGTATGCCAACTAAATATATTGTTATTGCACCTATGTCACTTCATCGCTACTCCTGCCTAGTGGTAACATCTATCACATTATAGACCCTGATTAGCAAATCAATATCAACAGAACATTTATGGAGATTTTCAAAATTACGAAGATAATAGGGTTTTCGTTTTCTCCTTTTTTTAACTAAGCCAATCTGATGCTTCAACTCATATCATTATATCAGTTTTTATAACATTTTAAATGTTCTTTAACAAAGATATACCAATAAGTGTTGCTAACTCAAAGATGCAACCTACGTTTTACAACATTTTTTTCCTAAATGTTTAATATTCCAGCTTGTTTTAATGACGGTTTCTTGATTTCCCATACATCATTACCAATCACCACCGATTGGGCCATACACCAAAAGGAAAAACCAGAAAAAACTTTATAGCAGCAAATGTGTGATGAATGGACCAAAATTTCCAAAAGTCACGTCCAGTTTTGATTGTATTTTTATATTGTTTGTTTTTCTTTCACTTCGATTTTGCTGTTGCCAAATGCACATTAACCATGAAAACAAATATCCAAGTTGTGAGCGTTTTGGCAACATCCATCAAAGAAAAGTCGTATCTGTGAATTGCCACGAAAGGCGTGAGAGAAAAATAATTTTCTTGTGGTCACAACAAAGGCAAACAAAAACAAGATAATAAATTTTACTTAGACAAGTTGTTTTCGACTCACCTGGAAGCAGAAAACATGTGTACTTTAGGGTTATGACCTTTTTTACAACCTCATATCCCTGTATCACAGCGAGATGAGTTTCTACATAAGACTAAATTAAATTCTCATTATAAGGTGATTGGGTGAAAAAACTCAGGCATAAAATAATATTAAATTTTGAATTTATCATAATTATGGGAATTTTTTGAGTTCACTGTAAGCAGATATATAACTGAAAATAAACTTTAGAGAAACATGAGATAAACAAACGGACATAACATTTATTTCTCACTAATTTTCTTTAATTCTGAGAGTCATTATAAAACATAATTAAAAAAATAAAGTTTCGGTGTTTTATTTAGAAATGAACTTAAAACTAGAAAATAATTTGTCGCTTAGCCTCAATAAATATATTCTTTCTCATGATGGAATCTCTCAAATAAAACGCTTGCCGTTTAATTTTGACATCATTTATAATTTAAATGCAAGCGTTTTATTTGAGAGATTCCATCATGAGAAAGAATATATTTATTGAGGCTAAGCGACAAATTATTTTCTAGTTTTAAGTTCATTTCTAAATAAAACACCGAAACTTTATTTTTTTAATTATTTTTTATAATGACTCTCAGAATTAAAGAAAATTAGTGAGAAACAAATGTTATGTCCGTTTGTTTATCTCATGTTTCTCTATTTTGACGTTTTAAGCCATATTTCTAGACCGAATTAGCTGTAATTTGACATTTAGTGTTCTTAGTGACCAAAAAGCTTATATTCGAAAAACTATGAACTTAGGTCCATGTTTTGGTATAGCCGCCATATAACGGTATCTCCCGATTTTCGGTACTTCGAGAATTTTACCAACAGTTTTTAACCTGTAATTTGAACATTTGACATTTGAAGTTCATAGTGGTCACCACACCTCTCCACCAAAAATTGTCAAGAAAGCTCCATGTATGGATAAAGCCCCCATATAACGGTACCTCCCAATTTTCAGTAATTTGATGATATTAGCTACAATTTTAAACCGAACTAGCAGTAATTTGACATTTGAAGTTCTTAGTGTTCACAAAACCTCTCCATCAAAAATTGTCAACACAGGTCCATGTTTGGATATAGCCGTCATATAACGGTACCTCCCGATTTTCAGTAATTTGGCAATTTTAGTTTAAATTTTTAACCGAACTAGCTGTAATTTGGCATTTGAAGGTTATAGTGGTCACCTATATAACGGTACCTCCCGATATTCGGTACATTGAGGATTTTACTTAAAATGCTTAACCGATCGTAGGTCCAAGATTTGGTATAGCCCCAAAACAAACCTCCCGATTTTCCGTACCTTAGCTTTATTTGTTGGCCGAACTTTCTGTAATTTGAAATTTAAGAGCCAAAAAAAAATTCTGCAAAAAAAATTTTCATTTAAGTGCATATATTCGTCGTATAAGTGCATATTTGAAGTTCCCACTGGTCACAATCCACTAGAAATATTCAACATAGGTCTATGTTTTGGTGTAGCCCCCATATAACGGCACCACTCGATTCCAGGCAATTTAAAGTTTTTATCTAAATTTTCGGCCTAAATTAATTGTAATTTGGTTATGGACTTCTCAGAAGTCAAAAACTGTATTTACTAAAAAGTTAAAAATAACAAATAATTAAAAAAAATAAGTTGCAGTGTTTTATTTATAAATGCATCTCTCAAATAAAACGCTTGCCGTTTAATATTGTCACAATTTTTAATTCAAATGCAAGCGTTTTATTTGAGAGATTCCATCATGAAAAAATTTTTTCTGGTCGTAAGTGCATTTATAAATAAAACATTGTAACTTAATTTTTTAATTATTCTTTATTTCAAAAATATAAATTTTTAACAAAACAAAAAAATAAAAATTTTTCAAAGTGGTTTATACATTACCTTTTTTCCAGAATTTGAATGGAACAAACGTTATTTTAACTATTAGTAGGCTTAAGTTCATTAATTCGTACAACAGGAAATAATTTTTGAGAAAAAAATTATTCTTCATGTCATATTTTTTTCAAAACAAATATTTTTATAGCGATTTATGCGTAAACTTTTTATATTTTAATGGAATAAACGTTATATTAGTGATTAATAGGCAAAAGTGCATTCATCCGTGCTACAGGAAATCATTTTTGATTCAAAATGTCGAAAAGTCATAAACCTGCATATACGTGTCGTTTAACCTTTTCGCATTTCATTATTTTTTTTCTTTTTCAGCAAAAAAGGTTGCACAGTTATTAGTGCCGGATGTTAGTTTCTTTTCCTCTGAAACACCGAGCTACAGGGGTCTGCACGGAAACTGAATGGAAAAAATGTTTACCAAAGAAATCGGACAGATGACAGTTGCGATTAATTTTTAAAATGTTGTTCTTTCGTATTGCTGTCTACATTTAGAATAGGGGGGTTGGCGTTTTTTTTTTTTTATTATTTGGGATGACGACTTCTACTTTGCTTTTCAAACTAGTTAAGCTTAATCCCATAGTCGTTTTTTTTAATATTTCATTAAAAAAAAGTTTAATTTATTAGTGTGAAAAATTGGCAATGTTGACCAAGGGGTAAGGCAGGGAAAACTATAGTTTCGGTTGTCGCCACAAATCCTCATCAGTTCCCTTGTTTCTTGTTTTTTAACAAGAAACTTTTTATACTCAAGTGTCAACTGCTCGCTCAAATAGATACGTGTCTTAAGAAACACTCTGATCGAGAATTACTTTGGCACTACCTAAACCCGAGCAACTTCACTTGCAAACAAAACCAAATCTTTCCCACTGCTATACGTTCGTTGAGTCTCAACGAAATACACATGACTAGTTTTTTGGTATTTCTTATTAAAGAAATAAACCACAATTTCGACGGTACATGGTCTCACAATTAGGAGGGTTAGCGTTTTTTTATTTGGGATGACGATTTCTATGGGATTAAGCCTGAATATTATGAAAAGCAAAATAGAAGTCGTCATCTCAAATAAAAAAGCCAACCCTCCTAATAACTCAATACCTATACCACAGCACGTTGCTGCTTGTTGCCACCTTAAACTTGGTATTTCTACTACAGACGCATTTAGGCAAATTAGTTTCTTTTTCAAAGGTGGGTGACACTTGTAAGGTTCAAATAGTGTTTGTCTTAAATTATGGAGCTCATCAGTCATCTTAGTTGGTGTAGACAAGGGGTTTAGAGTTCTTGTGTCATTATGTAAGGAAGTATATTATATATTTTTCCACTGAAGGGACGAGGGAGACTCGAGAAACACTTGAAATACAATTAATTATTTTTGTGCGAAAGCTATTCGAAGATGTCGACCGATAAGAAAAACGAAGAATATTGAAATGTACAAAGTTTGAACTAACTCGGTCATTCCTTTCCAGAGATATCTTGTTAACTAGCCAGATAGACATACGAACGAAAGGACATGACCAGATCGACTCTATGCTAGTATTTTACTCAAAATGCAATACAATTTATTGTTTTTTAACTAAAAATTTTAATACTTCAATTTGTTTGCTAACGACGAAAAAATCATAAATTGCTTTACCTACAAAAATTTCTTTTCAAGATGTCCAAAACAAATTCGCCCAACATGTTACGAACAAGAACAGCAAAACATTTGTAAATATTGGCCTTTCTCGCCCTTTCCCATCTTTAATTTATTAGCAAAATATAAAATTGAACGGAAAATAATCTCCTCCCAACCACACCAATATCCTTTGCTGGGCAAGTTTCATGCATTTATTTCCCCATGTTGTCCGGATCTGAAAAAAGTTGTCATTTTCTTGTATTTTTTCCCCAAAAAAATATTTTGACAACTATTGTTAGTCTTTTATTTTTGCATCTTTTTGTGGGGGCATTTACATTTCCGGTTGCAAAAAAATGTTGCTTGTTCGCTTTTGAAGAGAATTTTATTCTTCCAGACCATTGGGTTTTTCGTTTTTTATGACTAGAAGTCCAGATAGCTGACATTGTCATATCTTATTGAAGTGTGCTTGTCCGCTTAAAGATTACAAGCTCTTTTTTCTTCCATTCTTGTTGTTGGTTTCAATAGGCCTAATTCAGCGCCAAGCATCCTTACTTATACTTCACTGACTCGATTGCCAGATATTTCCAATTCATTTTGCAATTTGAGATTCAAATGCTGTTTGACTTTTTGTTTTCGATTTTAGCAAAGCTGTTTTATGGCTCTTCAACAATCATGTTCTTGCTGGTAGAGGGGGAGGTGGGTTAAAACATTTGCATTTTATAAGGATATTTTTCTTTTCATTTTCGCTGGTCCTTGACAATGACTTTCAATAACAAAACTTTATAGCCATAAAAAGTCTATAAAAATAAGCAAATAATTATTTGCTTTGTGCTTTTGCACTTTGGCTATCAACCGCAAATAAATGTTGTTTTCTATGTCAGCTAGGGCCCTCCTGGCAGTTCAACAAAGCAAAACATGAAGTTACATTCCTTGCTTATTTTTCCTCCGCTGGCAAACACCACTCATATCCGCAGTAATTCTTGTTTTTTTTTTACTTCTATCGCCATTTGATCGTCGTTGAAAGTAAACAACGATGTGACTAACTATTTATCAATGATGTCCTGTCGCTTTTGGAGTTGCCGCCAGATAACCCGCAAACGAGGTTTCGCATTGTCTGTGCGTGTAAATCCAACACTTTCACAATTTTCGTGTGTGGTGGCGTGACACGGTAGTGACTAAAGCATTGAATATTAATTTGTATATCTTCTGTTCCTGTCACCAGTTGAGAGTCATGTTACATTTATCGAAATTGCATATCCACCCACACAGCTGGTCGCTCGCAGACTTTGATATAATGGATTAATTTTTCACACAAAACGGATTGAGGAAATTTGTTTTTAAAACATTACAACCAAACAGTGGGTAACCCTAGTGCGGTCATAATTTATTACTTGTTTTGTAATTTTCATTTGTAAACTATTAAATGGACTGTTTGTAACTAAATCAGCAGAAGATGTTCGCTTATTGCCACATGGTTCCTGTCAGCAGAAAAATAATTAATATTTGGCTTAACTTCTTTAAAAAGAGAAGAGCGGTATTGATTTCTATATAAACTAGGACTTTCAAATCATTGTTAATGAGTATTTATTTTTTTTTTATTTTTATTTTATTAATAGATTGTATTACATTATATCATAATTAAAATCTTAATAATAACATAAATGTATATTAATGTACATCTATAATTGGCATAGCTATTTTGCTGTTAGCCATTTTATACGTAGACATATTATAAAATGTTTTATAATTTATGTAAATTCATTTACTATGAGATTTCTGTATTTAACACAGGATGTTATATATTTAAACAATGAAAGATAATTCGTACCATTTAAAGCATCAATTACTTCACTTTCTGAGAGGGTATGTTTTCCAAAGTATATACTCCTAAATTCTGCATAAATAGGGCATACTCCAATGAGATGGAAAGTATTTTCTTGTTCGTTCATATTGCAAATTGTACATAACATATTACTACTACTGTTTCTTACAAAAGGATTGGAATTCAAATGAAGTGTTAATGAGTATACAGGGACCAATATAAAGAATAAATTTGCATCGAAGAGTAATCCGGAGAAGTCACTCGAGTTTAAAAGTTGAGAATTAAGAAACCAATACCGCACAAAAAGTACGAACATGAGTACTCTCGATAAAAGGACAAAGATAAAACTCTTAAATTATGTTAAATTGATTTTAAGAAGACGTTGGGTGGCAAAGCTTTACAATGGGTAACATGACCACTTTACACATTGAAAATCGTGGATTCGATCCATGATGAGGAATTTTCATTTTTGGTTTTAGACATACCTTTTAAGTGTCCCAGACAATCAGCATATGTGGCACATGCAGCTCATTGTCGGGATATAGAAGAACCCCGTCATGGATCCGCTCCTTTTGCATCCGCCACATGTCAAGATCGCTGAAATGTAATGGATGTATGGGAGATATTTCCGAGGAGTTGTGCTGCTGTTTACTGTGTGAGAACATATCACAGAGTGCCTTCAGACCATCCAACTTCATAGCCTCTGACCACCGCACTTTTCTAAACCAAGGAAAAGCTGATTAACAAGGTTTCAGTGAATTTCCCAATTACGGCTTCAAAGAGCTGCACTTTTCCTCAGAACCTCTAGTGGCTGAGATAATTTCCGGGAAATCGTCATAGCTGCAGTCTCTCGCTGTTAGAATACTCGAAATTATACCAAATTCCCCATCAGAGGCCACCGGACTAGCAAATGAGCATGATGAGCTACATCGTATGAACCCTTAAGGCCCAGCCCTAGGGTGCTTTCTCTTGAAATCAACAACATGAGCGAGTATAAGGCGAAACAGCGGCTATCACCATGCAACATTGGTATGGTTAAATCACTCTCGAATACGGGAACGAAGGATGATAGAACGGGTGTTATTGGTACCTGTTATTTTAACCTGTAATTTTTGATGCACCCTGAGAGTCATAAGGTGAAGAGTAGTGTGATCCGCTGTATAAGAAAGCCGATGAGATATCACCACCGTTTACGATGAGCGATGTTCCGTCGAACCCATTGTTTAATGCGTCAGGCCTATTGTTTAAGCAATTACATGAAATCAAAGTTGAGTGTTTGACACGTATCCTCAATTTGTTGTTAGGTAGGCCGATTTCCTTCTGTCGCCTGTGGCGAAGAATCTAGAGGCATCAACATCAGCATAGATTTCGGAACTGCACTAGAACAGACCGTGCGTCCAAACAGTCTTAACATATATATGTCCTTCGATACCGTAACATGACATGGTTGAGAATTTCCTTCCAGGCCAGAAACACCTGCTGCCAATTTACGCTGAAAACTTCCAAAACTTTATTTTCACGGCATTCCTAACCTATATTTAAAAATAAATAGTATTTTCGAAGGTGACAAAAGAAGAAGGGGTTATGTGGACCCTAATTATTATACTGACAGACCCAAAAAAAAAAAAAACAGCTTGCACGAAAAACGTAGTCCTTCTTATATCTCAGGAAGAATTGACTTCCCCGAGTTAAAAACTGAAAATTGAAACGACCAAGTACTGAACTTTTGTGGAGGAGATACTTGTAGAAGTGGGCCAATATAGTCCGCAAGACCACAGGGATTACCTTCCAAATTTAGGGTACCCAAAGTTGTTTTCCGATTTAGACTTTGTTGGAATTTGATGTGTTTGAAAGAATTGTTACGATGTGGAAAGTTTCGCCAAAATCAAATACTAAAATGTTCGTCAATTATCGTGCTCATTAGTCATTTTGGTGCTGGGGGCGTCTCTTGAGCTTTTAGGCAACTGAAAAAATTTACCGAAGTATTAGGGACCGCGAAGAAAATCTATCTCAAACATTTAAAAAATCCCAATGCTGGTTTTAAACTATACTTTTGTAAACATTTCCATATTCAAAATTGCGATGTGCAATGTTTGGACTAAGTCAATTAATCCCTTCAACAGTTTTCTTGTGCACCACGAGGTACCCATAGCAGTAGGTCGATATGGAGCATTAAACTAGACAAAATATAACAAGTAGCAAAGTTTGGACCAAATTCATTGATCCGTTCGAAATTTTCGTGTGCACCCGCCAGACAAACCGTCAAACAGAGGGACGGACAGACTTAAATCGCCATCAGGTTGACTGAAGCGGATTTCGTCCAAATATCCTTTGGGTCTAAATAATATTTATGCGTTTTTAATTGTATCAACGTGTTGGATGGTTGGTTTACGTGGTGGCTATACTTTATAGCCTCAATTAGTATGTAAGGAATACCTTTTTCAAAACCACACCACTCGTTCAAGAATTGTTATTTCGTAGTATTAAATTGGCAGTTAAATCCAACCTGATGAGTTGAGAAATCGCAAAAGGTCTCCCGGACCTACTTCGGCTATCTCGGCGATATTATGAAGGAACGGTCGCCCTATAGCTTTAAGTCGTCGTTGCATTAGGGCAGGGCAGGAACAGAGGAGGTGCTCCACAGTTTCCTCCTCTTCTTCATCTCCGCAGCTGCGACAGTGGTCGTTGTGTGGTATATTTAAGCGCTTTGCGTGGTTACCAATAGCCCAATGACCAGTTAACACTGCAATAAGTCTTGCCAGGTTCCGTCGATTTTGGCTGATTAGGAACTTTGTGCGTTTGGCGTTGTATGGAGGCCATGTAGATTTTGATATTCGGCATGTTTCCATTTTGACCCATCTACTCTCGGCCAATGATAGATAGTATTTGAAGATATCCGCTTTAAATACTCCCATTGGTGTTGCGGCTGACGGCTTTGGGAGTTCGTTAGAGAGTGAAACTGCTCTGGCTAGTTCGTCCGCTTTTTCGTTCCCATCAAGTCCATTATGGCCTGGAGTTCAGGTGAGAGTTACTCTTGACAGACGCCCTAGTTTAGGAAGTTCTTCTTTACAATCTTTCACTAAGTTCGATGTGGCAGAGTTTGATTTTAGTGCAAGGAGCGCCGCTTGACTGTCGACATAAATTCCTATTGAGTTTGGGGTGTGGGTTTGTAAGAGAATAATACAAGCTTCCTTTATGGCTATTATCTCCGCCTGAAAAACACTGCAGTCGTCAGGTAGCTTTATGGATGTAGATATATATGAGAAGACACCAGAACCGACTCCACATTTCATCTTGGAACCATCTGTGTATACATTGATGTCATGACCTGTCATTGGTGATCCATTATTCCATTCTTTCCTGCTTAGAAATTTGACTTCAAAAGGCTGATCAAAAGTCATTGTAGCAGCGCAGTAATCAGCAGTAGTTGCTATTTCTTTTGGTAGTTTGTGAAGCACGCACGCATGTCCGTAGGCTCTATCGCTCCATATTCCTAGAACTCACAGCGTTGTCGCATTACATATTGCAATTACTTTGATGTGTATGTCTATTGGCAGAATGTACATCATAATATTGAGGGCTTCTGCCGGACAAGTCCGAATTGCCCCTGTCACCCCGATGCATGCGGATCTTTGTATACTATATAGTTTTTTCTATGTAGTTTTCTTTTCCACTGTTGGCCACCATACTAGTGCTCCATATGTGAGAATTGGTTTTTTATGCTGGTGTACATCCATAACACCATTTTAGGTTTAAGGCCCCAACGGCTCCCAAACAGTTTGCGATATATGTAGTATGCAACGGTTGCTTTGTGAGCACGATGTTCCATGTTACGTTTCCATGACAGCTTTGAATCTAGGATGACGCATTGGTGATCTGATAGAGGTATTCCTTGACCTCTTAGTCGTGGTAGATTGGGGATTGAATATTTGGTCTTTGTGGTGAATAGCACCATTTCAGTTTTCCCCGGGCCACAGCTTGTGGCCCAAGTATCTAGTGATGTCAAGGCCCCGTTCATGATGTCAGTTATCACGGACGGGAACAAACAGGAGACGATTATTACCACTTCGACCGCATAATCCCACTTTAATCCCCATATGGTCAAGTTTGATAAGTATTTCATTAATGACAAGGAGCCAAAGCAGTGGTGATATAACTCCTCCCTGTGGAGTTCCTCTATTTACTTGCTTTGACAGCGTGCTGTTTCCCAGTGAGGCAGTAATAACTCTACTTTGCAGCATGGTGGTTATCCAGCTACCGATGAATGATTCCACGTCGAAGTTATATAGAGCTTGTTTTATTGCTGCGGTACTGACATTATTGAAGGCGCCATCTATATCCAGAAAAGCAATCAAGGTGTATAGTTTACGTTCTAAGGATTTCTCGATAGTCCGAACGACTTCGTGTAGGGCTGTATCTGTCGAGCGTCCTTTTATGTAAGCGTGTTGACTGGAAGATATGTTGTTTGAGTTGTCCATCTTTTCTCGAATATGCACGTCGGTGAGTCTTTCGAGCGTCTAAAGTAGAAATAATGAATGGCTTATGGGTCTGAAGTCTTTAGCATTTTTATGGCTGCGCTTTCCTATTTTGGGTATGAAGACAACGCTGTAACGTAGTTAAGAGATATACATCTACTATAAACGTACACTAGCCAAGGATTTATTATGGTCTTCGTACTTTGCAGCATTTTTGGTATGATACCATCTGGCGCCGGAGGTTTGTAGGGAGAGAAGCTGTTTTTAGTCCATGTGACTTTACTCGGACTTATTATCTTATCGACTTCAGTATTGTTTATATCTGTATTAGTATTAGATTGCTCTTCGCTGGTTCTATCAGAACAGCCAGGGAAGTGCGTGGTAAGAAGAATTTCAAGAGATTGGCTGAGTTATCAGTCCATGTGTCAATGTTTCTCTTTATGTATGTGGGATTCGAGAGTCCTTTTGCCATAACTTTGCTTAGTCTGGCTGTATCGTTGGTGCTGTCTAGCGATCCGCAAAATTCACTCCATGATTGCTTTTTTTGCTCTGGCTATGGCTTTTTACATAAAAAAAATTGTTAATCCAGCATGTTATTTAAAATAAGTTTCCCGAATTGCTGTCTCCTTTGTGAATATTAAACTTCCTTCCATAATATTATCAACATTGTACCAGAGTGTGTCATTTTGCGTTAAATATTCAATGTACTGGATATGAAGGAACTTTTTGTATTCAATAAAATATTAAAGTAAAATATATTAGCTCATTTCAAAATCATATCACCAGAAACCTATCCTGATTTATTCAATTTCAATTCAATATTTCTTTATTTACAATCTTATGTTACCACAGTTATACATTGCATATTAAGGAATTATGTATTGTAAATAAGAGAAAAAGAGACATTAAACAGACAATGGTATTATAACCGTCTGTCTTATTAATAGAATTACATTATTTCATATCGAATTATATTGACTTATGAGAATTTCTCTATACTTCAAAGATATTTTTAAATAAGATACGAGCTGACTCCAATCATTTGTTTCACGGCCGTCCAATATGTTGATCACATTTTCGAGAGATAAGATCGCAGATTGAAAAATGCGTATTCTAAACTCTTTTAGAACCGGACATTCTCCCAAGAAATGCAATATAGTTTCGTCTTGATTAAGGTTGCACAAGATACACTTTCTTTCTCTGCTATTTGCATTGAATCTAGTTCCATTTAGATTAATCAATCTTGCTTTAAAAATCCAGGAAATCTGTTCGCTTGTGTAAGAGTCAGTAAAATAATTTTCTTCTGAAGAAGTAGATTGGTAAGTTTTTTCGGTAGTCGATGATCATTGTACTTGTACATTATTTGGTAGAGGTATTGTAAATGCATATTAAGTGTATACAAGTGACTGCTTTCAATCGATGTTTCTAGCATGAGTGCGTAATTTGGTGTACAACTTGGGACTTTCAGTATTTTCAGTTTATCCACTGCATCAAAGTATGAGAAGCCCCAAGCTTGGGCCACGTATGCTTGTATTGCCCTACAAACTGCTTGGTATACCTTCCACTTCATTGGTATGTTTACATCTTTTTTCCCCAAAAAGTTTTTCCAAGTTGAATTGAATTTTTGATTGGTTTGTTCTGTTTCTACATTTTTCGAGAATGACAGTTTTGGTGTAAATATAACACCTAAATATTTATATTCATTTACGATATTTATTTCGTTTCCGTTGTATATCCATTTCTCATCTCTGCTAAGCCTTCCTCCTTTTCTGAATACAAGGATTTCTGATTTGGACATGTTTACTTTTAGATTCCACATGCTACAATAGTTTTTAAGATTTGAAATCATATATTGTAAGGTAGTTATGTCGTCTGCCAGGATAACAATGTCGTCTGCATATAAAAGCAACCTTATATTTATATTTTGGATATTTATTCCACCTTGTAACTGTTCATGCAAGTCGTTTATGTATAGGGAGAAAAGAATAGGCGATAAAAGAGATCCTTGCTTAACTCCGGAGTTGGTTTCAAAATAATCCGACAGTTCGTCTCCGGTCCAAATGGCATACTCAGTATTGCTGTATATATTCTCAATAAGTTTCAGGAATTTGTATGATATGCCAAGTTGTGAGAGCTTGTATATTAGTGATTTTCGATATACGTTGTCAAAGGCTGCTTTGAAGTCCACAAAATAGGCATATACCTTCTTACCTTCATTAAGCTTTAGACTGACAATAGAAGCCAGATTGTACACATTATCAACAGTTGAGTACCCCTTCCTAAACCCGGCCTGATATTCCGTAAGTATACGATATTTTTCTACCCAATTGCAAAGTCTTTAATTTAAAATACCCATCATTAACTTTGCCAAACAGTTCATGAAAGCAATTCCTCTTTAATTGGAAGGCTCGGCCATATCTCCTTTTTTGTGGATGGGAAATATTACTATTTTGACAAATGTATTATCTATCATTCCGGTATTTAATATTTTATTATATCTGTTTACGAGTTGTTTATGGAAATCCTCTGGGGCGTAGACAATATGCTCGTACGGGATTCTGTCCTCTCCCGGTGCTTTGTTCATCTTCAGTTTCTTCAAGATACAGTCAAGTTCTGCCAAACTAATTTCTCTGTCTAGTATTGGATCGGTACAAAGAAACGGCTATCCTCATTTAGTTTTCGAAATAAATTTAATGGTATTAAGCAGGCGTATCTTCCAACTATTTTATATTTAACTATTAAAATGACAATCCAAACAGTTTTTCAGAACTTATTGTTATTGATAGGCAGTAGGAGTAGTATTTTGATTGATAAATGTTTCCACAAAATTGCCACGTCC
Source organism: Musca autumnalis (assembly GCF_047663935.1). Lineage (NCBI taxonomy): Eukaryota > Metazoa > Arthropoda > Insecta > Diptera > Muscidae > Musca > Musca autumnalis. The sequence continues at coordinate 252,099,903 of NW_027411866.1, forward strand.
CAAAGCAATCATTAACACGAAAACATACAGCATGAATTTATTCATATCCTACTTAAGGACGATGTCTATATGTCATTGTATGTCAGTCATTTAATTAGTTTCAAGTCCTGCCATTTAGATGCCACAATCGCATACACGTTTTGGTAACTGTATTAATTTAGATATTTTACTCACATACAGGAATATATAAGTACGCATATAAAACAAGGTAACATCTGTTCACACTCATGCGCCAAAACAAACACAGACACAATGGTAGTGGTGATACTAGAAGATAACATATTTATTTATTTACATTTAGGACTTGTAAATATTCATACCATTGGCAAATGACCCAAAGACCTACAACGACCAAATGGGCCGACCAAAATGGTCTTATAACACTTCTGTTTATAGTGCAACAAGTGCGTGTTTATCGTGTTTTGTTGGTCTTCTTGCTCCGTTCATTCGTTCATTAATTCATTTCCATGTTGCGGCATTTATTTTACGCCTCCCACACACACACACATAAACACACATTGCCCCCTCCGCACTTTGTCTATAATATTGTGTCTATTTTGTATCTTGTTTTTCTCTCTTTCATTATTCATTATTTCTGCCATCGTACGAGGCCCCATTGACGTTTGTGGAAAAGTGCACTCCAGTAAATCCTCGCCTGAGTCACGGTAAGTTGTCCTGTGTCTTCTTAGACAAGAAAGATAAATAACCACGACCACATGGAAAACATCAACAAGGAATTATACACACTCACTCGCCAAAGGTGAACTGTGAACCTGAAGAGTCGTTGCGCGCACCATTGCAAACACGATTAGAAAATCGTAATTGTAATTAGTTGAAATAATATTTAGAACATTTTTTCTAGTTCGTAATAATAATAATAATAATTTTAAAAAGAATTAGGTTGGTATTAAAGGGTAGTTTACGAAAACTGATGGTAATTTTTGGGATATATGAAAGGAATTAGGGTATTTTCAAAAATTCCAAAAAACAGATTAACACCTGTCAAAAATATAAATTTAAAAAAGTAATCAACAAAACGTAATCGCTAAAATTAAATATTCTTAAACAACACCTTAATGTTAGTACGTCCCTCCCATTATCCTGTCAAATAATAGCAGCAACGTTTAAATACCAAACAATTACCGTGAAAGGTAGATGACAAGTTAGCAGCATGTCACCATAAGCAAAAAGGCTGTAAGCAAGTCTTTTGATGGCAAAAGCATGACCATTTTTAAATTAAAATTGGCCTTGTCAGACCCTTACAGACCCCAACTACCAGAAGTTAGTTCAATTTAAATATATCAATTTGCCACCATGACTTAAACTAACCGATTTGCTGTCTTCAAGTTAGTCAAGTGAAACAGGTTTGCAGGATAATGAAGGTTTACAATGAAGCTGTGAACAGTAATGACAATGCAAAGAACATAATGTTGTTAACAGGGCTGTGGATAACTTATTAAAGAATGGAGGAAGTTTCAAAAATGTATTTATCAACCAAAAGCAATAGGATTTTTGAGGAACCATCAGACTGCTCTGCTGTTAAACACAACTGACAACTATTTAGTTGAATAATTTTATTGAAGTTAAAATACAAAGTACAATGAAGTTTGTATGTAGAATAAAAACAAATAGCAAATGTTACTTATACAATGAAAAATATTAATTGATTAAATACAGTACTTCAACACTTCCCCTTGTTTGAATGATTAACATTTAAAAGATTTATGAAGTGAAGCAATCAAACTTTTGGTAACGGTGTAGTCATCATGTCTGCAATTTGATATTCAGTTGAGATTTAAGATACCAAAATATCGTATTCAATTGCCTTTTCACGAATGAAGAAGTGCTTCAAAGAAATGTGCTTCGTTCGCTTATACAGTGGTTACAACGTTTGGAGAAGGGTTGTCCAAAACAGGTTGGAAAAACAATTTCCACCCTTATACACCAATCTCTCCAGTTTCAACGTATCTTAATTGACGCTAATGAGCCATGCATAGAAAACACGTGATGGTAGCAATGAAGTGTGGGGCTGCCGAGGTATAAGTTCTGAATATGTAAAGCTCATTTTTATTCCATTTGACCCAAACACTTTACATATGCAATTTTGTCGCGATCGATTAACGTTAATACATGCCCCATGAGCGATCTAAATTCCTATAGTAATTTAAATGGAGCCAAGTAGAATTCATTACAGCTATAAAATGCACTGCATCTATAAAATCCTACAAAAATTTGTGTATTTGAATCGTTTACTTGAATCAAAATACTAGAGTGCTACAAAAATAAGATGAGGGCACTAATCTAGTGTGTTAAACCCATTGGAAGAGTAAATATCGACTCGGATCATTGATTTATTGCAGCAAAGTTTTGCATCCGATTAAACATAGAGTATAAGGAATACATTAGACAACGAAGGGTAAACAGATCAAGATGTTCGCAAGGCTGGAAAAAGTCCGGAAAATCCATCAACAAAATAAATTGATGCTTTCGGTGCAAGTCCAGCTTCCTGTAGAGAGGACAAGGAAATGTTGTAGCAGATCTGAATCGTACTCAGGTTGTGGACTAGGGTTACGCAAGTCGATTTTCGAGTAATCGATTCCTCAAATTTTTTATTTGAAGAGTCTAACTGCCTGTTCATGTATGTCGCACGGAAACCCGTACGAAAGGAAAGCAGTCACTCGCTTCCGTCTAAAAATGCGTTCATGTATTTCGCAAACTATCGTGCGACTGCCGATACGTATCCTATGCAAATACTACTAATTTGAATGTACATTTGTACAACTATGTTCCATAAATGAGAGCCAAATGAGAAATGAAAACAAAATCCACATATACATACAAATATTGGAATATGTGTGATTTGTTTGGTTTGAAAAATAAAATGTGTCGGTATTTTAAATTATTTTATTTAATTGATTTCTTCAAAATAATGAATGAAAGCGCCATTGAATCGTATCTGTAAAATTTTTATTTTGTTTCAAGAATGTGTTGCATAAATTTGTTTTAAGATTTTCGGTGTTATTCGCGAGTTTACGTTCTACTCGGCAGCTACAAAGCAAGTGAGTGATTTTGACATTCTCTTTTTATAAGAGACAGTCCTTTCGAAATACATAAACCCAAATTTAATGGAAAAGTGTAAGTTTACGTGTTATTTCGTAGGGCTTGTCGGTCGCATAGATTTTCGTTTCGAAGGTGTTTACATGAACAGAAAATGATTTTTTTCCACTTCCGAAGCGCAAGAAACCTTTCGGTCAACATACATGAACAGGCTGTAAAATTCGAAGTCGACTATTATGATTCTAACAGCCTGTTCATGTATGTCGATAAGAAAATGAATGCGCAAGAAAAACTACCAAATTTGAGTGTGTTTTTCAAATTTGTTTTTTGTTTTGAAGTAAAAGCAAAGGCAATAATATTTCAAAAACTAAAGTTTGGGTGTGTTTCATGCGCACACATTTTCGTTTCGAAATACATAAACTGGGGGTTAGATTTTTGCAGTGGAAATCGAATGATCAATTCTGTTTTGACTTTTTGATGTACTACGAAAATGAAATATACAGATTACATTGGTAAGAGCAAGACAACAATATTAAAACCTGTCAATTTGGTTTATAAAAGAAGTAGAACACCAACACCGCTGATTATCACATACACCTTATTGTAATGCAATGTAAAAGTGTTGAAAATAAAATCGAATAATCGAAAAGTAGACTTCTCCGTTTTGTGTAAAGATCGAAAGGTCGATTTTTGAGTTCTAGGTAAAAATCAAAAGATCGATTTTTGATTTCTAAGTGAGAATCAAAAGAAAGAGTTCTAAGTTAAAAGCAAAAGGTCGATTTTTAAGTTTTAACCAAAAATCTAACAGCCTGTTCATGTATGTCGACCGAAAGGTTTCTTGCGCTTCGGAAGTGGAAAAAAATCATTTTCTGTTCATGTAAACACCTTCGAAACGAAAATCTATGCGACCGACAAGCCCTACGAAATAACACGTAAACGCACACTTTTCCATTAAATTTGGGTTTATGTCAAGGCGAATTTAACACCATGGGTTTATGTATTTCGAAAGGACTGTCTCTTATAAAAAGAGAATGTCAAAATCACCCCCTTGCTTTGTAGCTGCCGAGTAGAACGTAAACTCGCGAATAACACCGAAAATCTTAAAAGAAATTTATGCAACACATTCTTGAAACAAAGTAAAAATTTTACAGATACGATTCAATGGCGCTTTCATTCATTATTTTGAAGAAATCAATTAAATAAAATAATTCAAAATAACGACACATTTTATTTTTCAAACAAAACAAATCACACATATTCCAATATTTGTATGTACATATATGTGGATTTTGTTTTCATTTCTCATTTGGCTCTCATTTATGGAACATAGCTGTACAAATGTACATTCAAATTAGTAGTATTTCGCATAGGATACGTAACGGCAGTCGCACGATAGTTTGCTTTCCTTTCGTACAGGTTTCCGTGCGACATACATGAACAGGCGGTAAAAGTCGACTTTTGCTTAGTAATATCTCTATTGTGGACAGAACGTTTTCACGAGATGTTGACTTCCAATAATAGAATCTATCAATCGCAGAAGAAGGTACTGAAGTTATGTCGATGTCAGTCGACTGAAGAATAATAAGGTAGAAAAAGTTTATTGTTTTTAGAACAGCACGACAGTAATTGACGTACGCGAGAGTAAAATTCTTCAAATGGTCTGTGGATCATCTGAGTTGATGATGAATTTAGATAACTACTCAATGGAACAAGAAACCTGGATTATTTTAAATAACCTTTTTGTTGAGGCTTCACATAATTAATATTGTATAAAGTTGGAATTAAAAAAACACTTTCGAGGAATCATCCCCTATTAAAGGTGGACTCTTAAAGAATATACCTTATTTAGCCGGTCTGCGTACATTTTTCAAATTCAAACGGTTATCAATGAATGCTGCGATTTAATACTCGCAAACATACATATTCATATTCACATCCATATCGTCTAATTGGTGTTTCTTTTCCCTTTTTACAGTTTCATGTCTGCTACCGTTTTACATAGACTATTCCCTTTCTCTTCCGCTGTCATACACAACAGCACTGGTGATTGGTTATCTGGATAAGTGCTTGGATGGATGAATTCTGCGGCTGTTGGTACTTTTTTCGGATTTGATTGATGTTATCTCCAACAAATATACAGACTTGTAACCATTGACCCTGATCCAAATATGTAAATATGAACACTAATGTCCATGCATATGGTAAATTTCAAATTTCCTTTACAATTACATAGAAAAAATTAAAAACTTTTTTGGCGAGCACATCCGTCATTTTTGGTACATGGGTTACGAAAAAATCGTGGTTTCAAATCTGTTCGCGTTCACAAAATTGGATGCTGCACTCAAAAGTTATATGCGGTTTTACTCTCTTGTAAAGAAAAAATATTTAAAAGTTCCTATTGTGTTGTAATAAGAACATATATGAATCGTTAGCAGCATTTGATATCTATCCGTAGATGCTACAATAGTTGCTAAATTTATTTTTATTTTCGCGGAAAATCAAAAAATATTGAAGAAATCTTGGAATAAATTTTATTTATTCTAAATCAGAGTCCAAAGAATCTCTAAAAAAATTAAAAATACGTACAGAATCTAGACAACGCGTAGAAAAATGTGAGACCAAAATTATAAAGATCGCGTTTATAACTTGCATATTACAGCAACAACAAAGAACGGAAACTTATTGTTGGAAATTATTTCAAAAATATATTTTTGGTTAAATACGAAAAATTTGAAAAATAAATGTTGGGAGTTATTCTATTATTTCGCTAAATTTCGATCCAAATCCTGATGTATTTTGCTTAAACTTAAACTTAATAAGAGGTAGAGAGCAATATTGAAATTACAATCAAAGAAAAAACAGAGAAGTTAAAAACCGTATAATTCGCGAAATGGTTTAAATCGGTTGAGGTGCATGTGCTTTTCGGATACAGGTCCATGTCTATCAATATGCATGGATTTTCCCATGTTTTATTCAGCGGCCAAAGTGTGCCATCAGTTGCATCTTACTATTCAAAAAACCTTCAAGTGGGCAAAAATTACGCGATTTGCATATGATTATAAGGTGCATCCGATTTAAATGGCCCCCTATTAAAAATACGTCAATATACGCATTCTATTTTGGGATAAATAGGGATATTACTCCCGAATCTTTGTAATTTGTGACACACCTTCTTGGCAAATATTATAATCGCTTATAAAGAATTACATTTATGCAAAAATAATCAAAGAAAATCGCGGTTCAATTCGCGGAATTGTCAAAATATATTTTTGCAGATTTTTTTATATCCGGCGTTTTAGTGGATGGATTCGACCGCGGAAGAGCTCATTAGATCCGGCACGTAAAAGAACTAAAATCACGCGGGGTTCAGGGGTACCTGTACGACAGTTGTAAATTTTAAAGCCGAAAAATAGGGTTTTTCCGAAAATTTACGCACCAAATTTTCGCCTTTGGACTCCTATTACTAGGAAGCTGTACGGAGCACACTCATGAGATATACATCGAACGACGTGGAATCGCTAGTTCTACAATCCTATAAACTAGTTTGGATTATTATCTTGTTGCACCCTCTAATTATAAGAAAAATTGGAAAAACACTGAAATCAAAACTTCAAAATTTCAGCATCGATTTTAGGGGGATGCAGTGTATATATCCAAAAGTCCTACACTAAAACCATGTTGCCCAAGGGGTATTGTTTAGTTCTTTCTTTGAGCACAAGTTCGAATTTTGCGTGTTTTGGCCAGAAATCAAAAAAGAACACAAAAAACATGCTTACTTCAACACATTTGTTTATATTACCACTAACGCAGCTTCCACGAAAATTATTTGTTGTGGTCCATATTATGAGATCGTGGCTAAAACACTTCAATTAATATAACTGTATTCATATTTTATAAAATATATTAACAGTTCGCGACTTATTAAATGTTGAGCTTCACCAACGATGGAGAGAGCACTTTTTCAAACTGTTGGTATCCAAAAGTAGCGAAGTCAACGAAGACACCACAGAACCAATCCCAGAAGATAGTATTGAATGTAAATCACCCGGCCAACACACTCTATGAGAAATTGTTCCACAAACATTCCATAAGGGACAACGGAAACTTCTGTCATATCAATGAGTGCACATCGATTCATATTAGCTCAATGATATGAGACCTAAACTCTATGAGTGCCTTCAATATTATGAGAATGTGTAAAGTATGGACCAAATCGGTCACTCCCATCAAGAGTTATCGTGCGCACAATTTTTCCGAATATTTTTGAACTTTTGTGGGGTAGGTACCTGAAGATATGCCTTATCTACGAACTTAAAGTAAATTTGGAAACAATATGTGTTCACGTGAACATATGTATTTGTTTGTAATAAAAATAGTGAATGTCTTGGTGAGGGTTGCGTGTGTACATTAGAGATATCATTTTGTTAAATAGGGATCTAGTTTAAATACAGTCCACTTGAGAAGGGTAAACATGTGGCAAGCAGACCTCCTTATCGTGGGAGGTCGTTAGAAGAAAGGAGATAAGAATTTCCATTCCCACATGTGGTATGTCTGAAATAGATTGGTGCAGGCAATCTATGAGCAGTCTAATCACCATGTGGTTGCTTGCTACATGTATGCGCATGTAAGATAAGAGTATTTTACGACCTCTCCATCAGATTGTATGGCAGATGCGTTCGTATACATATGTGCACTCTCACTTTCTCTTTTCTACACACTAGTTAAGTAGGTTAAGTAATATTTTACTATTTTGTTCTTAAGAATAATTTTATTTTTAATAAACAGTGCATATTAAACATTCAACTGAGAAAGACGCCTTGTTCTTTCCACGGTATAGATCCCCATTTACATTGGTCCTTCGAGCCGGATCAGTGGCCGATTCCAAAAGAGCTGGGAAGCTGATAATTTGCCTCACAGGGAGGAAATTGGGTCAGCTGGTTGGTGAAGTCTTAATATCCAATAGGGGATATTGTCCATAGGGGAAGGGACATTCACCATGCTGCTTCAAATGGAAACGAAGGCAAAGGATGAAGTGGAGAGGCTTCTTGGTCTCCTCATCTGGGCTATTGAGGAGATCAATGAAACCCAGTCTGAAGACTACCACGAAGAGATTTGTGAGTACGTCGAGACTCAACGGGCTGCATCATCGAACCTGGCAGTTGAAAACAAATTGGTGAAGGAGAAAATGCTCCAACTGTTTACCAAGAAGGATGAGCTGATGAGACAGGCTGTAAAAGAGATGGTCGAAAGGCTGAAATTTCCCATGACACCTCTGTCATTGGAGGAAGAAGGACAAAGGAAAAAACAGAAAATAGACACCATGTACGAGGTGATATGGGAATTGGAGCGTAAAACGGCGAAATCGAGAGCCATGAATAGGGTTCTTGAAATTGATCTGAAGAAAGCTGAAGAGGCTAAAGCAAGCCTTGAAACCAGAGTGAGCTCTCAATGTGAGGTGATAAGAGACCTACACATGAGGGATGAAGAGGCCAAAATAGAAGTCCGTGGCCTGCAGGAAAAATTGGACAACGAGCGAATGGAACGCAAGGCCGCTGTGGCGACCATGAAGAAATTGGAAGCAAAGATTACGGCCATGGAGGAAGCCATGAAATCGTACAAAGACGAGACGGAACATGCAGTCAAGCTTGCCACTACACTAAAGGAGCAAGTCAAGCGTGAGGCTGAGGAATCGAGGATAGCTAAGGAAGAATTAATAGCGGCTATCCAAGAGGGAAATTGTGAGGTGACGGCTATGAAGGCAGAAGTGAGAAGATTTAACAAAGAATTGGCTAGCGCAGAGAGAGCGCGACATGCAGCTGAATTCAAACGTGATGAGTTGGCGGCACTACTGTTGGCTAAAGATGAAGCTGATTGTCAACTGGTGGTGGAAGGTATTAAGGAGGCTGATAATCTTTTCCAAACTATAAAAGAAATGGATGCATCGATTACAAAGGGTAATCAATTGCAGATCTCTGGAGTGCTGAGTCAGAGGGAGACTGCGGCATTGAAAATGGTGGTGACGGCGAGCAACAAAGGCGAGGGGGCTTCAAATCTGAGCAAAGATGCTGCAGACAGAAGGGATGAGGCTATGGGGCCATATTCCCAGGAAGACGAATCAGTCAACAGCTCGGCACTGACCAAAACCCAGGCAGAGACAGGAACTCTGCTAATAAAAATGGAGCCTATGAAGAGGGAAAAGATGGACAGCCCAAAGGAACAATCAGAACATACGGTTGCCATGGAAGACATTAAGTATGCTGGAGTCAACAAAGCCAAATGCACAAAGAGGGATGAAAAGAAAATGTTCTTCAGCGTTGATAAGAAGATAAGCCATGAATATCCATCTAGACAACCTGTGAAGGATGACATTGTTCAACGCCAGAAGAAAAAGATGCCCGAGGCCGGAAATGTTAAGCCGTTAAAGAAGGATGACTTTCTTCGACGTTGGAAAAGGAAGATGCTTATGGCCAAAAAGGGGAAGTCGCCAGAAAAGGATAACTGTCTTCAAGGCCGGAAGAAGACTATGGCCAAGGCAAGGAAAGTAAAGCCGCCGCAGAAGCATGACGTTGCGAATACCAGAGTGAAGAAGCCGCCAGATGAAGACGACTCTGCCTGGAGGATGAAGCCGGCAGACAAAGGTGGTACGAGCAAGAAGGAGTGGCTGACGCGATGGCGGAGCTTCCGGGGTGCTGTCACTTAGGCTGATTATTATAGTATTGATTTTTATATTGCAATATTTTTCATTTTAATATTTCCAATTTTTTTCATATTTCTACATTTAGAATTTTATTTGATATTTTTATTTTCAATGTCATATTTTCATATTTTGATTAATATTTCATATCTATTTTTGGGCCCCCAAGATGTTCACGTGAACATATGTATTTGTTTGTAATAAAAATAGTGAATGTCTTGGTGAGGGTTGCGTGTGTACATTAGAGATATCATTTTGTTAAATAGGGATCTAGTTTAAATACAGTCCACTTGAGAAGGGTAAACATGTGGCAAGCAGACCTCCTTATCGTGGGAGGTCGTTAGAAGAAAGGAGATAAGAATTTCCATTCCCACATGTGGTATGTCTGAAATAGATTGGTGCAGGCAATCTATGAGCAGTCTAATCACCATGTGGTTGCTTGCTACATGTATGCGCATGTAAGATAAGAGTATTTTACGACCTCTCCATCAGATTGTATGGCAGATGCGTTCGTATACATATGTGCACTCTCACTTTCTCTTTTCTACACACTAGTTAAGTAGGTTAAGTAATATTTTACTATTTTGTTCTTAAGAATAATTTTATTTTTAATAAACAGTGCATATTAAACATTCAACTGAGAAAGACGCCTTGTTCTTTCCACGGTATAGATCCCCATTTACAATATGTCATAGGGTTTGTTTTTCAACTTTCAGACATTTTTTCAGGAAGTATGGACTTGCCCCTGAGGAAACTTGTACCTTCATATAGGAGGCAGCGAATATAAGATGTTACAACAAAATCCAAGGTGATTCGAGAGCAGGTCCTATACTAAACTTTTCCGAAATTTTATGTGGGAGGTACTCGAAGGAGTTTACCGATTGAGTCCATATTGGAACCTCATCTAAGTCTGGTAGAAATTTCATAATGTGCAAAATATGGACCAAATCGGTTACTCCTTTCAAGAGATATCGTACGCACAAATTTTACGAACATTTTCGAACTATTGTGGGGGAGGTACCGGAAGGAGTGGACCGATATAATCCATCTTTGAACTTGAACTAAGTTTGGACAAAATATTACGAAAGCCAAATTTTGGACCGAATCGGCAGATCCGTTCGAGAGTTTACTTGCGCTCCAACCACTACACACGGTGTCATAGGGTTTTTTTGTAACTTTCACGCTATTTTCTCAGGAAGTATGGACTTGCCCCTAATGAAACTTACAGCGTCGTATAGAGGACAGCGAATACAACTTGCGTAAGCAAAAATCAAAGTGATTGGAGACCAGGTCCTAAACTGAACATTTCCGAAATTTTGTGTGGGAGGTACCCGAAGGAGTTGACCGATTGAGTCCATATTGGAACCTCATCTAAGTTTGGTAGAAATTACACGATGTGGAAAGTATGGACAAAATCGGTTATTCTCTACAAGAGTTATCGTGCGTACAAGTTTTGCGACAATTTATAAACATTTGTGGGGGAGGTACCTGAAGGAGTGGACGTATATGGCCCATCTTCGAACTTAAATCGAATATGGACAAAATATTTCGATACCCAAAATTTAAACTGAATCGATTGATCCGTTCGAGAGTTATCGTGCGCACCAGCCAGCCAGACAGACAGACGGACGGACATTGCTAGATCTACTCAAACTTGTCTGAAACGGATATCGTACAAACATACTTGGGGTCTAAAACCATTATTTTGATGAGGCACATTTTTGGTCGTATCAAAGTGTAAATACCCTCTTTAGCCTAAAGGCTGAGGGTATAAAAATAAAAAAAAATATCGACGTGGAAAGAGTACATAGTTTCAAATACCTCGGTGCCACAATAAATGACAATTGCAGCATTTCAAACGAAATAAGAAGCAGAAACGAAATGGCGAGAGAAGCTTTCATAAAATACAAGACAATTTTTGTCAGTCATGATATCAACATAAAGTCAAAATTAAGATATCTGAAAACATATATGGGCAATATTATTGAAAATTTAACATCGTTGAAGCCAAGGTTTACCCGTTTATAACTCGCGAATAGTGGTTGTATATTGTACAATTTACATGATTTTGGATAAAATGAAATGTTTTTAGACTTGGCAAAAAATATTGGCCTTCAAAGTTGATTTGCGTGGAAGCTGTGGCTATATTTATGTTAAAAAATGGGTAAAAATGGGTTGAAGCCATCGTGTCTTTTTTTGTTTTCTCTCGATTTGTGATTAAACCACACTTTTCACGATTTTCCCGTTAAAGTAAAAGTAGAAGGCAACTAAATAAGGATCATCTCACTAGTGTATAACTTCTCAAAATTTGACCTGCGTCTACCATTAAATGATGCTGACATTTTGAAGCCAGATTTTAAGTGTTTTTTGAAATTTTCTTATAATTTCGTTCCGCAAACAGGTTTTTCAAAAAATCATATATAGGAATGAAGAACTCACGATTCTGATTTATTTGATATATGTGTCGTGAATGTAGCCTGCACAGCTTCAGAGAAATCTGTATCCAAATACGAAAATTTTGTGCGAACAAATTTCTAAAAATCATATATTTCGGGTCTAATTTGTACAATTGGCATTCGATTTACTCGTGCATGATTGCAAATTTTGGATTTTTACGTTGCGGATCTAATAAATCATTATTCGTTAAAATCCATCTACTAAAACGCGAGATAGGAGAAATTCCAAGGTAGGAAAATCACCTAATATTGTTTTTGAAAATATCGCGCATTTTATCGCGTATTCTGTCGGCCGCTTGCACTACTATGAAAAAACTAGTGCAGCATCTTCCTTTTTGCGGAAACAGAGATTTAAAAACTTCACTGATAAGGGAACTACATTCATTTTATCCCAAAAATAGAGTGTGATGCTACATCCACGGTTCTTGACTGATTACCTTGAAATAGGTATATATCGATGCAGATTTTAATGTTGACACTGAAACCGGATGCGGAACGAAATTGTATGAACTTTGCGCAAATTAGCGACGTTTTACAGGTTTTTTAATGCTAAGATGCAGCCGATGCTACATCTTAGCATCCAAATTGTATTTCGAAAAATATATACAAATTAAAAGATAGGCTGTACATGATAGGCTGTACATGAAAATCACATGCGGACAAAACGATTTTGATAATTACGCGATTTACACATATTTTAATAATGCATATAAGTTAAAGCGGTTTATTTGAACTCTATTTCCGTTTAAGAAATCTAATGACTTATTTCAACAACCCGATAACTTTCCTCAATGGGAAACCTTCTATGTGAATGTAGATAAAACAAAATCCGCCCATTTTCTTGGGAGTTTCAAGAAAAATAAAAGAAGTACTCCTATAGAATTTTTCCAATATTTTCAACTCTAGAATGCATGTGAAAACTATTATTCCAAACCAAAATTTGTTTTTTGTATCACAAATATATGCTTATTTTGGCTATAATATCCTAACTACTATCCCGATGATTATAAGTTTGGTCTCATTTGATTCCCCGTGAAGTCTTTCTTTAAAACTGTTACTTTTTTCTAATTTTTGACGGGTAAATGGACCTATATTTTCAAACAATTCGGATTACATTTAAAATTTTGTCAATTTTTTGTAAATTCCGCGAATGCTGAGTAACATTTTACAAATATTATGCAATCTACTTAATGACGTCACTTCGTGATAACTTTTTAGTGCCAATTGTGCTCAATAAAATAATTAGCGTTTTTATAATAATTTTTTCATAAAAGCAGAAGTAAAACCGCGATAACATTTGTCCGCAACAACCAAAAATTTGCTCGCGAGCGGATTTGTACTGGGGATTTTTTTCTTAACCTATGTAGCAAAAATCGTTAATGTAGCGCGAAAAGAAAAAATTCAATTTTTTGGAAATGGAATATGAAATAATTGGCAGTTTTGCCCATATATGGTCAGTTTTGCTGTATGGAGTCGAAATGTGGACCCTGAAGGCAGCAGACATGAAAAAGCTTGATGCTTTCGAGGTGTGGACCTACAGACGAATTCTAAAAATACCATGGATGATGTTTGTAACCAGGATTTCGGAGTCGAGGTACTTTTTGGCTCGACTCCGACTCCAGACGAGTTTTTTTCACGACTCCGGCTCCGACTCCGACTCCGGGTCGACTCCGAGAGTGAATTCCTATACCACTAAAAATGAATAAAATAGGCACAAATTTTTAACTTTTTCCTATATTTTGGCCTATATAGGCTAATGTGATAGTTTTTCCTTACAAACTAATAAACCAATTGTTCCGATCGACTTAAAAATTTGATCACATATTCTATGCTTTTTATACTTTCTACTTTTTTTCTGAAATTTATAAGTAGGGATCACCCCTTAAGCTAAAATTCAGCGCTCACATTTTGAACTTTGGTGTGAGTGGATAATTTTAGTGAAATATTTCATGCATGAAAATATTCTACAAAAATGTTGCTAGGAAAATTTTATGTAGGGTCGCTCCACTAGGACAAGAAATCGAAATTGTCAAGTTTTCATTGTCCTTTATCAATTTTACCCGATCCTTCCTCATGAAAACTCTATGATTATGTATTTCATTGAATTTTGTATATGCTACTGATTGTGTAGAAAACTCGGGTACACATGAACTACATCTGTTTCTGGCGGACAGATCGGGTTATTTGAATGTCTACATCTAAATCCCTCATTGAGCATATAATGAATCTTAGAAAAAAAAGTTTCGCCGTTTGTCAGATTTCTGAGTTATGGCGTAATGAATCTATGATGCCCTAATTCAGAAGCGTAACCATACGAATTTTTGCGAAATTCACCTAACATACGGGTTTTTTGAGAATGTAACGAGTAAAACTGATAAAGGACAATGAAAACTTGACTATGTCTATTTCTTCGAAATGGAAAACCTACATATAATTTTCGGTGGATAATTTTGGTAGAAAATTTCATTTGGTTTTACTATTTGAGTTCAAGAACAAAAAGGATATGGAAGGAACTGAGCTAGAAGGACAGCATATTCGACAGAAAGGTTCCTAATTCTATTTAACTGAAAACATGTCATCTAAAAATTATGAAACAATATTTCCAAGCAGAGATATAAAGCTATTTTCTCAATGATTGATGTGGGTCAATCAAAAAAATTATTATGTCATAACTTAGAAATTTCTGCTATGGGATCCTCTGGGGTTCTCAATTGGGGCTTTCATTCCGAAAAGGAATTTTTCCTCCCCCAGATAAGATTTCCCATAGAGACCACAATATCTTTAATAGAAAACAAGAATGACTTCTCATAAAAAACAAGATAAGAACACCAATAGACCTTTGTGAGAAGACCAGTAAGACTACTGACGAAAGAGGTTAAAGGTCCAATCTTAATTCGATTGTCATATAACTTTACTTTTGTTTGCAAAAATGTAAAGAATCAATTGGATCAACAAAATAAGGATGAATAGACTACACTTCAATAGTAAATATCCTGTGAATTGTCCTTCAACTCAGTATAATATACGGTTTGCATATATGTTTTCTTATACCTTTCTTTTAAAAAAAATAATGATTTAAAAAAAAAATAATTTAATGATTTTTAAACATTTAATGTTGTATTTCTATAACGTGGAAAAAATTTCGCCCGGAGTCGGAGTCGAGTTATTTTTTTCGACTCAGACTCCGACTCCAGCAAAATTGCTCGACTCCGAAACCCTGTTTGTAACGATCAATGAACTGATGCTAAGCATATCTGGGACACATCATGCGAAACAACAAATACAAACTAATTCAAAATATTATCCGATGCAAAATAGAGCGAAGACAGTACAGGGGAAGAAAAGAGAAGTCTTGAATAAACAATATTCAGGAATGGATCGGTATAAATGATGTTGCAACTTTACTCATTCTACATTCTTTTGCTGAAATAATTAACAACTAATAAATACATATATGAACATACATGATCACCATAAATTCGTAAAACGAATAGGTAAATAAAGAAAAAGACATTTAGCTGGGAAGAGTAATTTTTTTCTTTCCAAAACTCTTTCTCAATTTCTGCTCCTATTAGAAGTTTCATTAAAGGATACAGTATACATTTTTTAGATTATGAGAGGTTAAATTTGTATCTTTGCCTATTTTCACAACTTAACCTAACAAATGCCTTTTTTTAAGCTCCAAAATTTTGACTGCTTTATGATAATCAATATCTTAATCTAGCATTTATTCAATAATTTTTTCAATCATATAAAAAAAAGCTATAGAATGTTAATTGGGCTTAAGTTTTTCATTCACGCTTCATTCTTAAATTCTTCAAATAACGACAAATATTTTAGAAATATATCTGCAATTCTACTTTGTGTGAATTAATTTCAATGAAAAAATTTTCTATGTGATTTGTCTATAAAAATTACTCAATTTTCACAAGCATATGTGGAATTTTACTATTTTTTTTTTAATATAAAGTTTTAAGTTCAGTAGCATTCTTCGGCAATGCAACAACACTCTTACATACAAACATTTGCTGTTTAGAGAAGAAACTGTGTGGCTTATGGGATTTCCAGTGAATACTGACACATATTTGTATATGTATGTACAAAGGTCAGAAGAGAATGAGGTCAATTGGGTATATAAGGAGTTATCACTTAAATCTGTGCTAAGGGAATTTGCGAGACTCTTTAGAACATGTTTGACAAATATTTCTTGTTATTGTTTTTATTAGCTACTTTCCAAATTATCCTAAAAGCTAAAATCGTGATAAAATTTCATTGAGAGAATCTTCTTAAATATTAAAATATTTTTTTGGCTATACTTCTTCTCCGCAAACCCTCAAATATGCCAAACTATGAATATTTGCATGCAGAGTCGAGCATCCACCAACATCAACTTGTTAAAAATTATTTTAGTTGGTTGAGTGTTTTGACAAACAAAATTGTGCATTTCCACACATTAGCACCAGCAGAAACAATAGCTTTGTTCCTTTACTTTTTTAATAGTAAAATTAGCTTGTAACAAGTTTTGCACAAAAGTAAAGGAACGGAAAAATAGTAGATCTGGCAACATTGTAAAAAACAAAGATGGCTCCCTAAAACAGTAACAACAAACAAAATAAATTTCTCTGTTTGTTATTTTTTATTTTATTATTTATATTTATTTCTTTTTATTTTGAATTGACCGTGCGCGTTGTTTTCTTTTTTTTCTTTTGCCTTAATTGTCAAATAAATGTCAAATCAAAAGTTTGACAGATTTTCCACTTTCCACACCACGAAATTTGTCGAGCAGAAAGTAGCAAAAGAGAAAGCCATTTTGGCATGCTATCTATTAAATTTTGCTTCAAGTTTTACTACTTTGGGGTTAAGGAACGCTTTCCGAGTTAAAAATGTTAAAATTTTAAAACTTTAAAACCCTTTAACGTAAAGGAACAAAGCTATTATCACAAGTGGTCCTCCGCTTCTATGTTTGGCTATTTGTTATTTTTATGCTGCCATTTAGCCTTTATCACCACAAACAGCTTTGAACCAAATGTGTTGTTTCTGATTATTATGTAGGTTACGCTTTATACAGTTGCTTGATAATTTTGAAATAATATTGGAAAATGTATATTCAGTTTAATATGATTTTGGTTGACTTAAATGTTGGAAAACCAAGTTTTTAAGTAAGTCAAAAACTTTGGCTAAAAATTTCAAAATACAAAATTGGGAGGTAGCCTTCAATAGGGGCTTTATCAAAGACTGTAGTGTGTAAAATTCCCGTGTGATACATATTGTTTCGACAGCATTTCTTGAAAAATTCAAAGCCAAAATGATAATATTGACTTGTTTTTAAGACAAAATTTTCTTGCAGAAATACATCTTTCCGAGATATATGCCCACAAAGTTCCGTAAGTAGCATTATTTTTATACCCTCCACCATAGTATGGAGGGTATATTAAGTTTGTCATTCCGTTTGTAACACATCGAACTAATCATTTGCGACCCTATAAAGTATATTTATTCTTGATCAGGATAAAATTCTAAGACGATCTAGCCATGTCCGTCTGTCCATCTGTTGTAATCACTCTAGCGTCCGCAATAATTGAGATAGAGTGCTGAAATTTTGCACCCGAGGGTCTTTTTTCCATAGGCAGGTCAAGTCCGAAGATGGGCTATATAGGTCCACTCTTTGGTATAGCCCCCATATAACGGTACCACCGGATTCGAGGTATTTTGACGTTCTTCGCCACATTTGCAGACCAAATTAGCTATAATTAGTGTTAGGGTTCCTAGAGATCAACAAACTTATATCCCAAAGGATATGGGCATAGGTCCATGTTTTGTTATAGTCCCCATATAACGGTACCTGTCGATTTTCGGTATTTTGAGAATTTTAGCCACAATTTTTAACCGAACTATCTGCAATTTGACATTTGAGGTTCACAGTGGTCATGAAACATCTCCAACGAAACATTGTCAACATAGGTCCATGTTTTGGTATAGCCCTCATATAACGGTATCTCCCGATTTTCGGTATTTTGAGAATTTTAGCTGCAATTTTTAACCGAACTAGCTGTAATGATCGGTATTTTGAGAATTTTAGCTACAATTTTGTCTATTCAAAAATAATCGTCAATATAGGTCCACGTTTTGGTATATTCCCCCATATAACTGTACCTCCCAATTTTCGGGAATTTTCAGTGGTCATGAAATTTCTTCACTAAAATTCGTCAACATGGGTCCATTTTTGAGGGTCTACATTGTTTTGATGAAACTACCCTCAATTTGACTCTTGAAGTTCCCTGCAGCTATAAAACTTTTCCGCCAAAAAATTTAAAGATAGATTGACTCTTTGATATAGCCCCGTATGTGGTATCTTTCACCTCGCTGAACACATTTTTTATACCCTCAGCATTTATGCTAAGGAGGGTATATACACTTTCATACGGCCAAAATGTGCCTCATCGAAATAATGGTTTTAGACCCCAAGTATGTTTGGACGAAATGTGTTTCAGATAATTTGGAGTCGATTGAGCAATGTCTGTCTGTCCGTCTGTCTGGTTGGTGCGCACGATAACCCTCGAATAGATGAGCCGATTGGGTCCAAAATTTGGCTTTCGTAATATTTTGCCCAAACTTAGTTAAGTTCGAAGATGGGCTATATCGGTCCATCCTTCCGGTACCTCCCCCACAAAAGTTCGAAAATGTGCGGACAATTTGTGCGCACGATAACTCTTGAAGGGTGTGGCCGAATTGGTCCATACTTTACACTTCCTAATATATCTACCAGATATAGATCAGATTCAAATATGGACTACATTTGTCCACTCCACCCGGTACCTCCCACACAAAATTTCGGATAAGTTCACTTTAAGACCTGCTATCGAATCACTTTGATTTTTGTTGAAGCAACTCGCATTCGCTGCCTCAATTACGATGGTAAAAGTTTTTTTCAGGGGCAAGTCCATACTTCTTGAGCAAAGAGCCCGAAGGGTGTAAAAACCCCCTATGGCGTCATATGTAGTGGCTGGAGATCCACTTCCATAATGGTCAATGTAGATCCATTCCTTTTAATATCTCCTCCTCAAAACATTTGATCTTTAATCCTTATCAACATTTTTGTCGGTTCAAACATCCAAAATTTTTAAAACCCCATAAATACATCCGTTATTTGGGAAAAAAAATTTTCAATTTATACAGGCTGAGGGTATATCTCTGTCAGCGTAGCCGACTGATACTTAGTTTATTTGTTTAGATTAGATTAGATAACACTGTGCATCAAAATGGAGGTGAAAGTCTGGGGAACGGAAAATTCCTCTTGGGGACGAAAGGCCTTGGTGAGTATATTATGAACCCCGAAGGACAGATCCGCCGTGAGTCGAACATCCGCGTTATGGCGTGCTGAAATTTTTGTTAGAGACCATGTGGGCCATTAGGAATCACTGAGGCGTATTTTGCCACCGTAGAACATTTGATGTTGCCTGGCCTGGGAATCGAACTACCACTACCTTTACGTGCAAGGTGGGTGTGCATACCATTGCACCACGGTGGCAACCTCTTGATATCTGATAAGGAATGGAAATAGAGTTTTCTTTTAAATAGTTAACATTTTGTAGGTTCCAGAAGTTTTGTATTGATATCGTAAATATTTAAAGACAATACTATAAAAGATAATTCCCGAATTTTGAAGACCAATATTCCGCTGTAGTCGGAACACCAAGACCACTGCTAACATAAACCGAAACTATTTTGACTTGCTTTGTCGTATAATTTATGAAAAAATATGTCAAAATTGAACCATTATAATGTAATTTTTCGCAGCTTTCAGCCCATAGTAGATGTAATGAAAATATGTATATTAATTAAAACCGTTATACCCACAAGTGCTATAGTATCGAATGTTTAAATGAATATATCGAAACAAACAAATGTTACGGATATGGATAGTTTGCCTGCTCTATTGATAGAGCTCATTTTAAATACCAAACATTTTTGGAGTAGTAGAAACGTATGAAAGCAGAGCTACAGACTGGCGAAGATCGTTATATCGACTTCGTTTTTATACTGATCAATATTATATACTTTATTGACATTTAATTTGACATTCTACAAAATAAATTGAAACATCATATAACTTAGTTTCTTTCCATAACATAAAAGATAAACTTTCCATTCATTGTCTCTAGCACGAAAACGGCAATGACATTTTAATATTCTCGTGAAATCCACTTAGTTCTAGCAATCAAATTTGTTTTATTCCATTACTTTGATGGATAAACAAATTCCAAACACTATATACTCATATCAGCATGACTTGCCTTTCCGAAATTAAGAAACTAAATTCATATGGAAAGCAACTCATGCAGATATTGTATTCACACATACCTGTTGTTGCAACTTCTTCTTGGTTAAAATTAAATTTTCCAACATGTCCATGAATGTGTAAATATCATTTTCTACACATACGATAATCCTCAAGGCAATTTTTGTCAAATATAAATGGAGACTGCAAAATATTACAGCCCTAGAAATAATTATATGGTACAGCCATGATTATCTTTAAACTTATAGTTAAGGACAATTATCCAGATGTTATTTATTTACGATAGTAGTGGTTAGTGTGCTTGTTCATACCTATGACTGCCGACCTTGTGTGTCTTATATACATATCCGTAATATTATTCAAATTAATTTTTCTTTGGAAATAATTATATGGTACAGGAAAAAATTTTAAAGTTTGTTTTTAGGATTAAGTACAATAAAGAAACATTCAATTTAGGAATAATTGGAATGGTTCCCATTGGGTTCTGTCCCTGGCTGCAGCTCCGGGAAACAATAAAATCGTGGAAACTGATTTATGGACAGAAATCATGCAATCTAAAAAAGCTATATCATGATTTTTTTACTTTTCTTACAATTTTAAATCAGATATGTCCAATAGAACCAACTACTTCCAATATAAATGATGAAACTCATCCCCCACAAGGTGTTTGTAAACTGCCTGACGACTACAATTTGGGTCTGGATCATATTAGTGACCAACAAATACTTATGTAATCAAACGGTGCACTCTTTTTACAACTTGTAATTGTAGAAAATAAACAAATGATAAAATAAAAATTAAAAATGACAAGTTATAGTAATGTTAAAAACCAAAATAATAGAACAATTCCCTGAAAACATCAATGAGCAAAACATTACAGTTGCTTACTCAGTTGTTCGATATAGTACCCTATTGTACGTTCTCGAAACGGGTATATATCATCTAAATTTCTCGTTTTATGTCACTTTAAATGATATTACACCATTATATTGTGCATATGTATCTAACAGGTACATGTATTTTATAATGCTTCGGCACAATAAATTACAAGTTTGGTGTTAAATTTGGCCTCTCGAACAGTACGAAAACTTCCAATTTTTACATTTTTTTAAATCGTCTGTTAGTTATCTATAATTTAAACTTGATAAATCTGCATGTTGTTTGATTACGTAACGTTTTGTAGGTCACTTATTTGGCCCTGACCCAAATTATAGCCGCCAGGCAGGTTATAAACTACTAATTTGGATGTATTATACAATTGACATTGAACATATTTATTTCTGTTATTTAGTCTCAATTGAAATGTTTGTAAAAATGTACAAAAATCTTGGTTAAACCTTGCAGTTTAACAGAATGTCGGCCTATATGCCAATATGCAATTGTCATCTGGTTTCCAGAGTCCTATTAAGAGACGGAATGATATACAAGCCATTCTGATTGTACTTAAAGTTCATGCAACTGCGTTGCACATAATCCAAAATTAATTTTGTGTCAATATCTGTACTTAACCTTTTTGTATTAAAATAAGAACATAAATATTTTACATTGTACCATATAAATATTTCTCAAGAAAAGTCTTAAAAAAATATTGTTATTAAAATAACGGTATATGTATAAATGCCACAAGGTGAACAGTTATAGGTTATAATAAGCACCTAATACACTAAAAATATAAATTATAAAAATCCCGTTTATGTACATTTTTAAGAAAAACTTGGACATATTTATATTTGTACCATATAATTATTTCTAGGGCTGTACTTTTCATAATAAGTTCACATAAGTCTTACTTGCTTGTGGACAAAAATGGAAGAATGTTGGGGGGAATATGGGTTAGAATATACCCACAACATTTTAAATTGCATATCATTCGTTTGAAAGTATTTGATTTCATAAATTGCAGGGCAATATGCATTCTGTTGGAAGGGAAATAATATGCAACAACAAGACCAATATGTTTTGTTTTTATGTGTTTTGTATCTAAAACCATAAATTCTTCAACATACATATCAGCAAAAATGTCTAAAATCGTCTTTTTCTTCTATGATTTTTGGCACATAGATTAAGAAAAAAATCGTCATTCCAAATCTGTTTTCGTTACCAACTTTGATTGTTGCGCGCAATAGATATGACCGTTTTAATTATGCTAATTAGAAAGAACTCTAAAAAAATCGCGGCTTAATATAGTAAGCTGTTATATCCAATTGTCGTTAGCTGAATTCGCTCCCTTTGAGAATATGCAAAAAAAAAAAAAAAATCAAAAAGTTTCAATGGATTCGCGAAAAATTAAATTTGTTAAATAATTTCACGTATTTACAAACATATTTTTGAAACAATAGCGCTTATACTTACAAAAAATATATAAAAAAATTATAGCAGCATCCAGACATTGTGAGGAATAAAATGAAACCTAAGTCGTGAAGTTTGGAGCTATAGTATTCGTGTTATTTGCAAAAATACAATGAAAATGTGACGAAAAAAATAAAAATTGTGTTATTCTAATTTTATTTTTTATGATTTTATAGGAAATGTTGAAGAAAAAATGATTGAGTTCTTCGTCATTTTCGTCCAAATTTCACGCAATAATGAAGATATTCCGTTGCAACAACTTTTTCACTTATAGTTTTCCTATTGGCGAATATTTTTAGAACATTATATTAAATCACAAGGAATTCCAATTGTGGCATAACATTAAAATAATGTTATATTGAATATTACAACATTTGAAACGCATAGAAACCGCGTAATAGTGGAAATCACAAGATGCGCATCCGATTTTCCAAAACAGGGAATCAATCCCACTTATTTGATATACACTTTGTGAAATTCCATTTGGTGACCACGATGTAGCATCAGTTGCATGTTAGGGTGCAAAAAACAGTAAAATGCCCATAATTTCCACGAAGTACATTTGCATTTTATGCGCATCCGATTTCAATGATCACCATTAAAAAATACATCATCCTATGTCATTTCAATGCGATCCATCAAAAACCGTGGATGTAGCATCGCACTCAGTTTTTAGAAAAAATCTATTATATCTCCGGATTCGCGAACGTTTTTCAATATCTGTTTTCGCACATTTTAAATATGCGTTTCGCTCTATTTATCTAAGTAGGAATAACACATCTAAAACGCGTCTAAATACGCGATATTTTCAAAAATATTTTTTGCATATTTTCGAAATTTGAGGGGTATCATATCCGCCGATCTAGTGGATGGATTCAGACGCGCAAAGGCTTGTTAGATTCAGAACGTAAAAAAACTAAATTCACGCGGGTTTCCACTGAAATCGAAAGGCATTTGTAAGTTTTGAATCCAAAAAACTGGTTTTTAGAAAAAAATACGCACAAAAATTTCGACTTTAAGCTAAGATTGTTGTTAACCTTTGAAGGCTACACGCCCGAGTTATACATCAAAAAATGCGTAATCGCGAGTACTACAATCTCATAATCAGTTTTTAAACGAGAACAGTTGCACGTTCCGATTAGAGCAAAAATTCAAAAAAAAAACCAATTTTTCAGTCTTCAAAATGTCAGCATCCGTTTGAGATTGATGCGGTGGTTATATTGAAAAATCATACATTAGAAACTTCATCTCTGAAGTGTATTCTTTAGCTTCTTCTTTGAACATTATACTCTACATTGTATTGTAAAGCCACTAATTGAAAATAGACTTAAAAAAACTCGTTTCCTTCAACGATTTTTTTCTATTTTTTTACATTAATATGACCACAGCTTCCGCTCAAATTATAATTTTAAGAAATCCATCGGTGAATCGTTCTAAAACAGTTTATTTTACCTAAATGCGTTCAAAAGTTATGGTATATTACAACAATTCGCGAGATACAATACCCCATACCTCAGTTTCAACAGAAATAAATTTTCTGCAAAAAGGCCGATATGTACATATTTTTATTCTCTTAAAATCCTAAGTCCCAGAATAATAGTTTTATTTCATTACTTTCTTCAAGTTTGACAATAAAATCTTTGGGTTCTAATTCTTGTGTAACACGAAAAGTTTCTTTTGTAACTTTTACTTTTGCTACTGGCTTGCATATCACCATGTAGATAAAATTAAATTACATTTTCTCTAGGTTATTTGTTTAACATGTTTAGTACAGGTAAATACGCAAAATCCACAAAAACACATAAATATACACCAGAGTAATGCAATGTGTCTCCCGAGAGCGTAAATTTACTCTCGCTCACAATCAGGGATGCCAAGTTGGTGGTTTTCCCACTACTTGTGGTGATTGTTGTAGCGATTTTGGCTGTTTAAGGAAGCGATTGTAGCAATTTTTACGCAATATTGTTTATTGTCATCACTTTTAAAGCAAACGAAAAATAGTATACTATGCAGCGGGTGAAATATTCATACATTTAGAGGCCAGATAGTCTTCAAAAATACAGAAAAGCATTGGAATTGGGATATTTTATTGAAGAAATGGATAAAAACATCTATATGTGATTTCGTCTGCCGTTTTTACATATTTTGGTAGTGTTGTTTTGGTGGTTTTAACACAACTTTTCTGTAGCGATTTTTACCAGGGAACTGTTGGCATCTCTGCTCACAACCTAAGTAGACCCCAACTGGTGGTGACCGAGAGTAACTGTACGCTCACGGGAGATCCATTGCCTTACTGCGACTTACACACATATATAAGTGGTTCTTGTTTTTCTTTTATTGAAATATATAGAATTACCAAACACAAAAGCAACAAGAGACGCGTAGATACATACAAATTCCAAATAAAAGAAATAGTCTCATACTTTTAGAAAAAAAAAAAAAAATAAAAACTGTTAAATATAGAGAGATCGTTGAACGCTTCTCCTTAGTTGTAAAATAAAACACATTCTCCTCAAAATTGAAATCATCAACGGGAAATCCCATAAAATATCCAATAAAATATTTCCATTCACCTTTTTGATTATAAAATGTATTGGACATTTAATTTACTAAAAAGGACCATTTCCTTCAGAAAACACATACACTGATTTATTCACTCACTTCACCGTCTTTATTCAACGACTGCCTTGGATTAATTGGAGAAAAATGTCTTTCTCGCAAAAATAACAAAAATACTGCATACAACTTTTTATACCCTCAGCCTTTAGGCTAAAGAGGTTATTTACACTTTGATACGACCAAAAATGTGCCTCATCGAAATAATGGTTTTAGACTCCAAATATGTTTGTACGATATCCGTTTCAGACAATTTTGAGTAGATCTAGCAATGTCCGTCCGTCTGTCTGTCTGTCTGTCGGTCTGTCTGGCTGGCTGGTGCGCACGATAACTCTCGAACGGATCAATCGATTCGGTTCAAATTTTGGGTATCGAAATATTTTGTCCAGATTCGATTTAAGTTCGAAGATGGGCCATTCTGGTACCTCCCCCACAAATATTCAAAAATTGTCGCATAACCTGTGCGCACGATAACTCTTATAGGGAATAACCGATTTGGTCCATACTTTGCACATCGTGTAATTCCTACCAAAACTTAGATGAGGTTCCAATATGGACTCAATCGGTCCACTCCTTCGGGTACCTTCCACACAAAAGAAAAGTTCAGTTTAGGACCTGGTCTCGAATCGTTTTGTTTTTTGTTTACGAAAGTTGTATTCGCTGTCTTCTATACGACGCTGTAAGTTTCATTAGGGGCAAGTCCATACTTCCTGAGAAAATAGCCTGAAAGTTACAAAAAAACCCTATAACACTGTGTGTAGAGGTTGGAGCGCAAGATAACTCTCGAACAGATCTGCCGATTCGGTCCAAAATTTGGCTTTCGTAATATTTTGCCCAAACTAAGTTCAAGTTCAAAGATGGATTATATCGGTCCACTCCTTCCGGTACCTCCCCCACAAAAGTTCGAAAATGTTCGGAAAATTTGTGAGTACGATAACTCTTGAAGGAAGTAACCGGTTTTTTCCATACTTTGCACATTATTTGCAAATTTCTACCAGACTTAGATGAGGTTACAATATGGAGTCAATCGGTAAACTCCTTCGAGTACCTCCCACACAAAATTTCGGAAAAGTTCAGTTTAGGACCTTCTCTCGAATCGCCTTGGTTTTTGTTGTAACATCTTGTATTCACTGTCCCCTATACGAAGGTACAAGTTTCCTCAGGCGCAAGTCCATACTTCCTGAAAAATAGCCCGAAGGTTGTAAAAACCCCCTATTGTACCCCCATTGTCTATGTCGGTCCATTCCTTTAAGTACCTTTTCCATCCTAATCAACATTTTTGTGGGTTCATACGACCAACATTTTGAAACCCCCTAAATACATAAGTTTTTTTGTGAATTAAAGTGTTTCAATTTGCACAGGCTGAGGGTATATCTCTGTCGGCAAAGCCGACTGATACTTTTTTACTTGTTGTTTTCCTATTTGCTTGTGGATGAATAAATCGCAACAACAACAAAAAACGGAACAAACAATTTTCACCATCCCGTCGCACAGTGTTGCCGCGTGGACAAAAATCAAAAAATGTGATGTTAACTTTTTCATATGTTTATGTTTTTTTCTTACAGTAAACACATCCGATACAAGGTATCTGAAAGAATTTTGTCGATATGTGCATCCATAATGAAGTTATAACTCTTTAAATATGAAAAATATTTCCCAGGTAATCTAAGGCGATAATCATATGAAAATAAGGCGACATTTTCTGAAAAACTTGTTGATAATACTAAAGGTTTTGGACGGGGATTTGATGAGTGGGCTATAAATATAACGTTTTAGTACAAAAAGTTGACAATAACTGCACATGGGCAATGTACCGATGTCAAGAAATCAAAATTTAAATTTGATAAAACAAGTAAAAAAGTATCAGTCGGCTTTGCCGACAGAGATATACCCTCAGCCTGTGCATATTGAAACAATTTTTTTCAAAAAACGCATGTATTTAGGGAGTTTTAAGAATTTTGGGCGTTTGAACTGACAAAAATGTTGATTAGGATTTAATATCAAAAGTTTTGCGGAGGAGATACTAAAAAGAATGGATCTCCAGCCACTATATATGGTACCATAGGGGTTTTTTAGAACTTCAGGGATGTTTGCTCAAGAAGTATGAACTTGCCCCTGAAACAACTTTTACCATCGCAATTGAGGCAGCAATGCAAGTTGTTTCAACAAAAATCAAAGTGATTCGAAAGCAGGTCTTAAAGTGAACATGTATCCGAAAATTTGAGTTGGAGGTACCGGATGGAGTGGACAAATATAGTCCATATTTGAACCTGATCTATATCTGGTAGATATATTAGGATGTGTAAAGTATGGACCAATTCGGCCACTCTCTTCAAGAGTTATCGTACGCACAATTTTTCCGAACATTTTTGAACTTTTGTGGGGGAGGTACCTGAAGGAGTGGACCGATATGTCTTATCTTCGAACTTAAACTATGTTTGGACAAAATATTACTAAGGCCAAACTTTGGACCGAATCGGCAGACCTGTTCGAGAGTTATTTTGCCCTCCAACCTCCTCACACGGTGTCATAGGGGTTTTTTGCAACTTTCAGGCTATTTTCTCAGGAAGTATGGACTTGCCCCTGATGAAACTTATACCGTCGTATGGAGGGCAGTGAATACAAGTTGCTAAAGCAAAAATCAAAGCGATTCGAGAGATGTTCCTAAACTGAACTTTTCCAAAATTTTGTGTGGGAGGTACCCGACGGAGTGGACCGATTGAGTCCATATTACAACCTGATCTAAGTCTGGTACACGCTCCACGATGGGCAAAGTATGGACCAAATCTGTTACACCCTTCAAGAGTTATCGTGCGTACAAATTTTCCGAACCTTTTCGAACTTTTGTGGGGGAGGTACCGGAAGGAGTGGACCGATATAGCTCATCTTCGAACTTAAACTAAGTTTGGACAAAATATTACGAAAGCCAAAATTTGAACCGAATTGGTTCATCCCTTCGAGAGTTATCGTGCGCTCCAGCCAGCCAGACAGACAGACAGACGGACGGACATTGCTCAATCGACTCCAAATTGTCTGAAACACATTTCGTCCAAACATACTTGGGGTCTAAAACCATTATTTCGATGAGGCACATTTTGCCCGTATGAAAGTGTATATAAAAAAAAATTAAAAACTTTTTTTTAAGCTACATGAAAAAATCCCATTCTTAAATCTGTTCGAGATACTAATTTTGGTTGTTGCGCGCAAAAGTTATGGCGGTTTCAATTCTGATAAAAAGAAAAAAATCTTTAAAAGACTCTAATCATTATATTGAGAAACTCTCTTAATTAGGGGCTCCCTACATACTATATGGTTACTGAGGTCCCATAACTTTAGTGAAAAAGTTGTAAATTTTCGCGGAAATTAGGAAAGCATTCAAAACAATAGGTAGTTTACAACTTGTTCTAATAAAATTCAAGCTGTTTATGCATCTGAAAAACTATATAAAAAATATGTACGAAGATTCAAATGAAACCAAAACTATACAAATCCGTTTAGCGGTTTGCATATTATAGCAAAAAACCAAAAATATATTGAGGAAATGTATACAATTTTTGTAAGAGAAAATATTTATTAAAATTTATTTTGTGAGTTAGTTGAACAAAATGTAAGAAAAATAGGTCGGAGTTTTTCTTCTATTTTAGTTGAATTCCACGCAATAAATCGCATTTTTTATTCTAATCACTTCTCGAAAACACGCTAACATCTAGCAGAAGATATGGATATCTTTCAAATAAATGTTGGGTTCCTTTAAATGGGGTATAATCTTGAAATAAAATTGTATCGGGTAATGTTCATTTTGAAATGCGTGTAAATCGCGAAATCCTCAAAATCACTTGATGCGCATCGTCTGCAGTTTAGTGTGCAACGAATTGTATAACGCTTATATTTTGCACAAAGTGCATACACTTTTTATGCGCATCCGATTTCACTATCAACCGTGAAAAAATACATCGATCTAAACATATTTCAATAAAATCCATCAAGAACCGTGGATGTAGCTTCACACAGTATTTTTTGGATAAATCGGATACAGCTCCCATGCCACTAAATTTTTCAAACCGCTGTTTTCGCATAAACGCGAGTGATGATTCACTTTCTTCATTGAAATGGAAACGATCCACATAAAACGCGAATTAGTCAGCGATATTTTGAAACTCATTTTTCGCAAATTGTTCAATATTTGCAGTAGCCATTTCCGCCGTTCCAGTAGATGGATTTTTACGATCTGTGATTCATATGATCCGGATCGTCGAAAAACTAAAATATCGCGAGGTACCAGCACACTCAAAACGATATTGTAAATACTGTACCCAAAAAATAGGTTTTTTAGAAAAAATATCGCACTAAATTTTGGCCTTTGGCAGTAGATTACTCTGCTGCTGTGTAGGCTACATACTCAATATACATATCAGATTATGCGAAATCGCGAGTTCTTTAATCCTATAATTGGTTTTTTGAAATATCCGAATGCGCGTCCCAGTTACATAAAAAATACAAAAAACACCTGAAATCCGGCTTCAAAATGTCAGCATCCACAAAAGGTGGATGCAGTGGAAATTTTGGAAAGTGATACATTAGAAGTGTACTCTTCATTTTGTATTCTCCTACTTTTACTTTAGACAGATGTCCGTCATTTGAATAGTTTAATCAGAAATCGAATAGCAATGTAAAAAACCTGTTTAGCGTCAACGTATTTCTACCTATGTTTTTTCCTTTACGCGGTCGTAACTACCACGTAAATTTAATTTTTTTGCTAAATTTTTGAGCTTTGTACAAAAACATCTAAATTAATCCAGCAATAGTCATAGTTACTGGTAAACTACAATAGTTCTCGTATTATAATAGTGCAAACCTTGGCTTCATGGAAACTAAAAAATTTTGACTTTTCCTCATATACCCTTCATAGCCTAAAGGCTGAGGGTATAAAAATTCAAAATTCTTAATATTTAGTAGAGCAGATCTTTTGATTGCCACCTATTGCCACCTTGGCTCCTGTTTTCCGTTAATTGGACATATCTTCCAAATCAAAATGTGTAAAAACATTCTCCCCATCCTGGCAACCTTCTGAGATATATCGGTTCAGATTTTATTTAGCCCCCATATATATCTTTTCCCAATTTTGCTACAACTCGTTAAATTTTGATCGAATAGCCTTCAAATTTAGTATGTGTTATTTTCTTAGGCCCCTGAGTAGCTCTACCGATTTTCACAAAAATCGGTTCAGATTTGGATATAGCCCCCATATATATCTTTCCCCGATTTTGTTATAACTCCGTCAATTTTAATCGAATAGCCTTAAAATTTGATATGTGAAATTTTCTTAGGTCCCTGAATAGGTTCACCGATTTTCGTTTGGATTTGGCTATTTGATCAAAATTTACGGAGTTATAGCAAAATCGAGGAAAGATATATGTATACGGGGGCTATATCCAAATCTGAACCGATTTTTGTGAAAATCGGTAGAGCTACTCAGGGGCCTAAGAAAATATCACATATTAAATTTGAAGGCTATTCGATCAAAATTGACCGAGTTATAGCAAAATCGGAGAAAGATATATATGGGGGCTATATCCAAATCTGAACCGAAATGGACCAAAGTTGAAATTTTTCATTCCTATGCCCTTACAAGTACTTGTGCAAAAACTCATCAACCTAGGTCAACTCCTTTTATTTGTGTCCACTTTTGTATGGAAGCGGCAACACTATGCGTCGTCGCTTCTACGTGTTCTTTTGTACCATACACAGAGCTCTTTATTATACAGAGCTGTCGCTTACCCTGTTTTAACGCTCTTTACAAAAATTCTTTCTCCACTCATAAAAATAGGTTTTAATATAAAAAACTGTTGGTGCCCAAACAAATAAAATTGAGATATGTTACAAAATGTTGCTGTTGAGAAAGGAAACACACCAACCTAACGGTTCGATTGCTATTCCGATTCTTTACTTAAAAATATTTCCTTAAGAACTACTTAAACTAATCTTACTTAACCTACAAACATATCAATCAATACACATATAGGGTTGCTTGGTCCCTACATTTAAATATACATAATACATAATGAGCGCATCGATATCCTTCATCATCAGTGCACACACACATAAATTGACGTTGACTCGAAATTTCAATACACATTAAACACTTATTGTCTGCGACAGCGCAAAAGAGCGCTGGAACACGTGGTTTTTATGGCATTGTGAATTTTATATTTCGACGCATCCAAACAATAGTATGCTAAGTCGACTTAGCATGTTTTCAAGTTCTTTACATTTTTATATTTAACGTCCTTTAACTTAAATTCTGTCAAATTTTGGTAATGATCGGACAATCCGAAGAGAAGTTATAAACAAATATTTACTTAGCATAGTACTGATGGTCAAAGAAATTTCTAAACTTTTAGAGCTTGTCCTGCAAAACTCGCTTTTCAGAATTAGCAAACTATTATTTGGAGGTGTCGAACGTCCTTTAACTTAAATTCTGTCTAATTTTGGTAATGATCGGTCAATCCGAACAGAAGTTATATGCAAATATTGACATAGCATAGTACCGAATTTCAAAAAATTTCCAAACTTTGAGAGCTTGTTTGCAACCAATCCCAAACATATATTTGTTTGGATCCAAACGTATATTTGTTTGCAACCAATCCCAAACATATATTTGTTTGGATCCAAACATATTTCTAACATATATTTTTCTGCGTGTAATGTTCCCGTTTTCTATTTTAGGGACATATCGGAATAATTTAAAGGCTAAACCTTGGATCTGCACTCAACTCTTTAAGCATAGCAAAGCTATAGCCTGACAACAAACCAGGTAATAAAGTATATAAAACCAGTATATGACAATCCAAATATTAATGTACTTTTATTTCTGCTCTTTTCTTTTTTCAGATAATACCAGAGTAGAGAGCGTCTCTCCATCCATAGTGGTCCGTGGACCAGATAGTTCCAACTTGAGGACAAGATGTGTCAAACCTGAGCATACCACTTTGTGTTAACAAATGATATTTGCTAAAATTATTAAAATAAAAGATAGAAATTTTTTGTATTAAAACCCGGTACATGAAAATCCAATAAAAAATTGCCAACAAGTTAGTGTTCGATTTCTTCTTTGTGGGTTAGGGGCGCAAAGTAGTTCAGAATCGTTTTTTCCTGGTCATAACTCTGTAACTTTTGAAGGTGCAGAGGAATTCAAGGTCAGTGTTTAAAATTTGAGCTTTCTTCATATTTTGCATCATATGTTCAAACTATTTAAAAGAGGCCAAACGCCAAAAGGTCAACACCAAACCATAATTAAAAAAAAATATTAAAAAAAATAAAATTTCAAATTCAAAAAAATACACCTTGGGTTTTTACAAAACTCATATACTTAATAAAAAATAATTTAAAAAAATTAAATTTCAGTGTTTTATTTAGAAATGCACTTAAAACTAGAAAATAATTTGTCGCTTAGCCTCAGTAAATATATTTTTTCTCATGATTGAATCTGTCAAATAAAACGCTTGCCATTTAATTTTCCACCATTTATAATTTAAATGCAAGCGTTTTATTTGAGAGATTCCATCATGGGAAAGAATATATTTACTGAGGCTAAGCGACAAATTATTTTCTAGTTTTAAGTGCATTTCTAAATAAAACACTGAAATTTAATTTTTTTAAATTATTTTTTTATTTTTAGCTTTTTAGTGTATACATTATAAAAAATTATAGTCAATTTAGGCCGACAATTTAGATAAAAACTTTAAGATGCCTGAAATCGTGTAGTACCGTTATATAAAGGAAATACCAAAACCTGGACTTATGCCCATAATTTTTGGTGGGGAAGTTTTTGTACCAAATACCAAGTTACAGCCAATTCTGGCTAAAAATGAAGATGAAATCCTTGAAACACTTGAAATCGGGTGGTACCACTATATGGGGCTATACCAAAACCTGGACCTATGTTAAAATTTTTTTGTGGAGAAGTTTCTGTACCATCGGGGGCTATACCAAAACCTGGACCTATGTTCAAAATTTTTGGTGGGGAAATGTCTGTATCATTGGAAATCCAAAATGCCAAATGACAGCTAATTCGGGCAAGAATGAAGATAAAATAATGAAAATACCTGCAATCGGGTGGTACTGCTATATGGGGGCTGTAGGAAAAAATGGGCCCATATTCATGTATTGTCATCCAAATGTAAAAAGTGTGCAAAGCTTCAGTTCGATTGGTCAACTGCAACTGTGTGGAAAATGAGTTACCAGATTTGAAAAGCAAGTTAAATAAAACACCGTAAAAACACTGTAAAAATGGTAAAAATTTACCAATATTGGTTTTGATTTCATATTCATGTATTGTCATCCAAATCTGAAAAGTGTGCAAAGTTTTAGTCCGATTGGTCATCTGACCAAAACAGTGAAAAACAGTGTAAAAATGGACCAATATTGGTTTTGATTTCATGTTCATGTATTGTCATCCATATCTGAAAAGTGTGCAAAGTTTTAGTTCGCTTGGTCAATTACAACTGTGTTGAAAATGAGTTACCAGATTTGAAAAGCATGTAAAATTGAACACTGTACAACACTGTAAAAATGGACCAATATTGGTTTTGATTTCATATTCATTTACTATTGTCATCTAAATCTGAAAAGTTTGCAAAGTTTTAGTTCGATTGGTCAACTGCAACTGTGTGAAAAATGAATTACCAGATTTGAAAATCAAAATACCGGAAATCTGGTGGTACCGTTATATGGGGGCCATAGGAAAAAATGGACCCATATTGATTTTGGTTTCATATTCACGTATTGCCATCTAAATCCGAAAAGTGTGCAAAGTTTTACTTCGATTGGTCAACTGCAATCGTTTTAAAAATCAGTTACCAGATTTGAAAAGTGGGTTAAGTTAGACACCGTAAAAACACTGTAAGAATGGACCAATATTGGTTTTGATTTCATATTCATGTATTGTCATCCAAGTCTGAAATGTGTGCAAATTTTAAGTTCGATTGGTCAACTGCAACTGTGTGAAAAATTAGTTACCAGATTTGAAACGCAAATTGGATAAAACACTGTAAAACAGTGTAAGAATGGACCAATATTGGTTTTGATTTCATATTCTTGCACTGTCATCCAAATCTGAAAAGTGTGCAAAGTTTTAGTTAGATTGGTCAACTGCAACCGTGTTAAAAATGAGTTACCAGATTTGAACTAAACACACACCAAAGCAAGTTAAATAAAACACTTTAAAAACACTTTAAAAAATGTATATTTCTGTAAAAAATCAAATTAACATGGGAAACGGTATGAAAAAAACACAGATTTTTACCCATGTAATTTTGAAAAATAAAAATAAATAAAAATAAAAAAGTGTTAAACGGACGGAACGGTACAAAAGTATATATGGACTGAAAGTGGACACTCTCGGGCATCATTCTTTGAAAACGGAGCTTTGTTCCAAGCCGTTCCCTAAACGGTCTAGTCCACTAAATTTGAAATTTTACTAAAATGTAGTACCTGAGGGAAATAAAATAGGTCACTTCGTGTAAACGCTACGGTAATTTATTGAAATGCAAACCAAAAACTTAGTGTTTAATTACTTAATTAACTACAGAAATGAGCGATGAAGCGTATGTTAGTATGTTCAAACATCATACCACTAAGCATGATATAGAGGCTTTTCCGTTTATAATTGTCAAATGATACAATAATAACCGATTATCGATGCTCCAGTTTCGGACAATGTAAGATTGCTGTAGTTTAATTATGAAAATCTTCGTCGGAAAATCAATGAAATTGTAGATTTCTTTTGAGTCGGAGGAGGGAAATGGTAGTACCGACTCAAGAAATGTAGCTGAACAACATCAGCAGTCTTCGGAGTTCTGATGGAAACAACGTACTGTCTTGGATCGTATTGCGTAATTTTTAGTGACTATTTTTCTCTAGAAATGCAATATTTAAATAACATAAAATGACAAGTACAATGTAAGCCCATTTCCATCATACCCAGTCACCATTTAATGAATTGCATTTGATAAAAATACGATGCATATTGCTTTACAGTCAACTAAACAACAATAATAATACTAATAATACTAATGTATAAATGGGGCATCAAATGGCGAAAATTGTCTAGCAACAGCAACACCAAATATGCCTGAGGAGTTAGCCTAACCAGCTAACGAAACGATCGTCGCATAGCGGTTGATGTGTGTGTAGGACTTCGCTAGATATCAATTTTTCAAAGTAATCTCCTTAGGTGATAAAGCTCGATTCATTAAAATAATATTTAGAAATAACAGTTCTATGACTATCTAATAATTTGCATCTTGTGCGTAGAATTAGACATTTGTTTATAGATGATTTTATAACACGGTAGTGCAATGGCTAGCATTTTGAATGCGTGGTTTCGAATACCAGCCAGATGACATCCCATTCCTTAAATGACAAAATTGTATATAAGCGACTATACCTGAATATTTCTAAAACATACTTTGATAAAATATAGAATTTAACAAAGAAAAGAAAAACGGAGTTCTGATGGCAAATGTTTTCATTTAAATTATTCTCAATTGTTTTATTGACCGTTGATGTGGTAAGCATAAAAAAGTATACTTTGCCCAATGCTGTTTATAATTTCCAGTCATTAAAGCACCTCTCTGGCAGACTTACCAGCAAATTTTTAATAATGCTTTGTTTCTCAATGACATTAAATATTTTTGAATTTTATTATTTGTTGTTTAGCTTTTTTGAATAATGGTAATATTGTTGATGTTTTTGTAAAATCATAAATGTAATGTTTGCAATTGTACATAGTTATGCACATGGTGTACGAAGTAAGGTGTTTAAATGAATTACAACAACTAACAATTTTACAACAACATTGTTTCATGAAAACCAAATTGACAATGACAATATTGAAACACTAGGGCCTTCAAAAAAAGTTCAGAAAAATTTACAGGAAATTAATGGAAAGATTGAAAATTTAATTTAAATTGATTTTTACTCTATACGTAATGTGATACGTTCTTTATTTCATGCATTTTTATGAAACCAATTTATTAGATTTGGAATAACCTGAATAAATTTTGAAGATTTATTTTATAAAAAAGTAAAACAAGTAAGAGAAGTCTATAGTTGGACGAGGCCGACTATATTATACACTTCACTACAACCACTGGACACAAGAGTTGGTTATCAAGTTTGGTTTTCGTAACTGGCCGTTATAGGTATGTTTCCCAGAAATTAAAATGTGAACCAAAATTTAAAATGTAATTGATAAATTGTTCCCACAGAAGTAATTCTCAATTTCAACCGCTAGACACTATCCGATCATTATCCATAATTAATGTCATCTTCCGAAACTCTTATCTCGTGCAAAATGTTGTCGGTATTGAACTATAACTGCTTGATTATGGTTATACAATACACAATTAAAAATATGAGATGCTTGTATATTAGGGTTAAAACTTTTTTGCAATTTTTGCAAGTATCAAAAATACCACCGCATAGCCGTGTAGAGCATGAAAAACTACTATGAAATACGGGGTCATTTTTTCTCTATCGCGAAAAAATTGTCCGCACCAAATGTATTGAAGTTCAGTAATGCATTATTAAATTTTATTTGTCATAATGGCATATACGCTTTTTGTAACAACTTATTTATAGTTTTAATCTAATTTAAAAGCAATATCAAAATATTCTGGACCAATTTTTTATGGAATCGCGACATTTTACAACAATAAATGCACCCTTGACGATATTGCATTTTTAGCTTTTCTTTATAAACTCGCGAATTGTATGCTTCTATTTATTGCACCTATGGGCCAACAGAATATGCAGTCATTTGCAACGATTTCGCGAAAGTTACAGACTGTTTTTTATGACTTTGCCTTTGAGAATAGTATTTGTTGTCTATAAATATTTATTCAAACAAAGCAAAATCAATTTTGTAGTCGGTGCTTTTTTCAACGAAACAAAGCAAATTCAATTTTCTTAATAGAAAAAGTATCAAAAGGATTTTATTAATCGCAGTCGGTGCCTTTTCACCGAATCGAACTAAAGCACGCGTTTTCGATATCAGGACAATAATCCGCACTTGGTATTGTATTTTTGGTATACTTGGTGTGGTATGTTTTTGATTATATCCCTAATGTATATACTAGGATGTAACTTTGTTATCTGTTATATGGTCATTATAGTTAAATTTTTACCAATTTTCACACAAAATTTTCGGTCAAATTAACTCGCTAAATATTACTTGACCAACATGTACAATTGCAAGCTTCTTCTTCGTCATAAACTCGAATTACTTAAAAATTCACGCTGATCAGACTGTTATTACGACCTACAGAGCAGCTACAAAATCGCCAACATCGCCATCGTCTACAATTGCGGCCTGTAATTCTACGAGCGCTTAGAATAAACATACGACCGTTGTCCTGCCCATGATATTAAAACTATTCTAGGCGATTCTAATGCTAAAATTGCAAAAGAGAATATCTTTGGCACAACAGTCGAAAAAATCCGTGAAACATGTGACAACGGCATGAGGCTGATAGACTTTGCATCGGCAAAAAATCATGGTAGTTAGCAGCACCAGATTTAAACATGTCGACATTCATAAGGCACCTGATCATGTTGTGATAGATGGTAGACATTCATCGATCGTGTTGGCTGTACGTTCGTTCCGAGGAGCAAACATAGACTTGGACCACTACCTTGTTGCAGCGAAGGTACGTACCCCGTTAAACATAGCGAATAAAGTAAGAACAGACACAACAGATCAAAGCACTTTTCGTCCCGATAACACTCCATGCAAACAGCCGTAAAATTCATACTTGGAAACCAGAGACCTCCACCAAGGAATCTTTGGTATGACTAGGAGTGTCGTGCTGCTACCGAAGAGAAAAATGCGGCCAAACTGTTGGTATCCAATAGTAGCGAAAATACCACAAATGCTATCCTAGAGGATGGTATTGAATGCATACCGCCAAGCCAAGATGAGGTAATTTCAGCAATAAACCGGCTAAAGAATAATAAGGCAGTGGGAGCCGATGGCTTACCAGCCTAAGGTGTATGTATCAGCTAGTTAGTTGCTTACAATATAGTGTCAAGAATAATGTGCGAACGACTAAAACTTATGTTCAATGAAATTATTGGACCATACCTATGCGGCTTTAGAACTGGCAAGTCCACCGTCCACCAGATATTTACTCTGCGGCAAATCCTAGAGAATATCCAAGAATTGCAGTTCGACACCTACCTCGTTTTTGTCAATTATAAGGCAGCCTTCGACAGCTCCCTACGCCTAAAGGTATTCCATGTCTGGATTTGGTATCCCCATAAAGCAGCGACGACCACAGAAATACAACCAAAGCGAAGACATGTATGAACGTATGAGTGAAAAAATCAACAACCACATTATGTTTTTGTTTGTTTTCATTTATTTACACTGTACGTGAGAGAGAGAAGCAAATGCAAAAACAACTCAGTGGGCGCCCTCACTATACGATCTAAGCAAAGAAGCTCGTCCCTGCCATAAAGCTCATTTGACTTTGTAAGATGACTTTAACCGATACTACGTCCTCACTTAAAAAAGGAAAGAACCTCTCCGAACAAATTAGTACCAAAAGAGGTTTCAGACAAGGAGACAGCCTTTTGTGTGACTTGTTCAACATCATGTTGGAAAAGGTTATAGGAGACGAAAATGTCAAAAGAAATGGCACAATCTACAACAACAGCCACATATTACATGTTTATGCTGATGACATTGACATCATGGGACGATCAATAAAGGAAGTTAACGATACCTTTAAGTAGGTCGAAAGAGAATCCGAAAAAGTGGGTCTGGCGGTAAACGTCGAAAAGACATAGTTGATGGTGTCAAGGCGCAACGCGCAGAGAAAAATTCTTCGAAAGATCTACGGGCCAATCTGCGTTGACGGTGAATATAAACGTCGTAAGGACCACGAGCTGTATCTGCTATACAACGACATCAGTATAGATGACGGTACACGCAGAACTGGCACACCAAGGCTTCGATGGAGCCAACAAGTGGAAAAAGAGATGGAAAGGCAAGGTATTCCAATAGGCGAAGCAACAGACAAAGAGAATTGGAGATCTTTTCTTAGTTCGGCTTATGGACATTTGTTCTGTAATGGGCCAGCTATGTAAGTATTTGTTTACAATTCTAGTGGACGGACAGATGGACACACATCTCAAAGTCGCGTTATAGCAACGAGATATGAATTTTGGTATACCACATGTGGGGTCTACGACAAATATTTCGGGGTGTAAAATGAATTTTCGGGAAAAAAAACTTATAACACCCCTTCCACATTTTGGTATAGAGTATAAAGACCAACTGATTGTCACACCTTATTTATTACACCAATGGTTATTACTTTTCATTACTTAATTTTTTATAATGTGTATCAAGTTACATAAGCTATAGATAACAAATAATGCACTTTCTCTCGACAAAAGCTATGAATTGTACTGATTTCCAAATTGAGTACCTTGCGGTTCTAAGGTTGCGACATGGAAGTCAGGTAATGAGTTTTAAGGTTAGAGTCTTTAGTGCTTGACTAGTTTAAATTGAATAAAATTTTGAATTCTGGAATACAAGAAAAATTTTGGCTTTGCGTTTTGACGTAAACAATACCAATGCGATTAAACAAAATAGTTTTCCATTCTCGCTTAGTTCCATTGTTCCATTTTTTATTTGAATGCTTTATAAGCCAAAGCATATCAAAGAATGTACAACAGCAACAATATTTTGTATTGCTCATTTAGTATGAAATTATGATTATTATTTTCATAGTTATGTGAAAGAAGTGCTCTTGAGCTACCTACAACATTTTTCATGTTGTCTTTATTTTACAATGTAAATTCTTAAAACTATTTCTTCAGATTGAGCAAAAGAATCCTGGTGAACAAACAATATACCTACATATGAATGTTGTTGTATAACATTCTTTTCTGTAAATAGTGAAAAGGACAAAAATGAACAAAAGTTTAGTTCATAGCGCATACCGACTGCAGCTCAGATGTTGTTATATGTATCTTCATGGGAAGTTTATTTTTGTCATACATATTTTTTATCTTAAATAAACTTATTATGCATTATGAGTATGCTTTCGACTCATACGCCCTTGCACACAAATTCTTTGACAGTCTTAAATCCAAGATTTGCAAGAATAATTTTATTACGAATTTGTAAGAACGATGTCATCAAGTACGACTAATGGCGATCGAATTATTAAAAATGTGCTTCAACATAACTAGCTAACCATTTTTAAACAACTTTATTCACAACAAAATTTTAGTGGCCCAATATAATTTAAGATTGTTCATCATTTGGTCAAATTCAAACCCCAAATTTGACTCACATTTAAAATTTCATATGCACATACATATGAATGTGCGCTTGTATGTGTACCTACCCGTATGTGGTTAAAACGTATAAAACTAGTTCGACACAAGTTATGGCTAATTTGCGTTGTGGTCGAATGAATAACAATTTAAATTTTACAACTCAGTAAACTCAATTTATTTTTGATAATAAATATTACTTTAGTTCATGTTTTGTATTTTGTTATTATTATTGCAATCGATTGCTTTAGGATGTTAAATTAAACTAAAATACAAATCTCCCCGAACTTATCTAAAGTTAAATAAAATTTGTTGTTTTAAAATTTAAAAACAACAAAACCCGAGATTTAGCTGAATTATTTTACAACAATAAAGTTATTTATGTTATCAACTTATGATGGCTAATTACACAGTTCAACAATAAAAATACAAACAACTTCAAACATTTTTTGAAAGTACAAGGTAGGCGGCCAAAAGTTACCATGGCATTTAAAATTTTAACAACTTTTTCAACATTTACAAATTCTCGTAGCCGCAAATGTAAACCAAACTAACTACTCCCACTGTTATGCATATCTCTTTACATTGTATATAATCAACATAACTATTTCGATGGTTTGTCGAAAATAACAACCAATCTTCCACCGGGCTGTGTTTGTCTATCTTAGGCAGGTGTTATCAGTAACAGATAAAAATAATGAATTCCTATAGAAAAAATTGTGGGAAACCCTGATATACACACATAGGTTATTTTAGCGTGCAATATTACCCACATAAAAGCCAATAATTTTCAAAAATTTGGTCAACATTTTTTATTTAATGATTTTGAGGAACAGTGGTGATTTAGGAAAAAAAACAAATCGGTTAAAACAATTAAAACATTCATATTTAAGAATTATTTTATTAACAGCCTGCTTATGTATGTCAATACGAAAATGTATGTGAATGAAACACACCCGTACTTTACTTACTTAGCTGGACCATTACAGAACATTTGTTCCATAAGCCGAACTAGGAAAAGATCTCTGATGTCGTTGTATAGCAGATACAGCTCGAGGTTCGTGGTTGAAGATCTTTTGAAAAAAAAAAATGACAAAAAGTTGGTAGGTGTCGATCTGCTCCTGCTGCCTTATTATTGCAGACTTTACCTCATCTTGGCTGGGCGGTATACATTCAATACCATCTTCTGGGAATAGATCTGTGGTATCTTCGTCGTCTTCGCTACTATTGGACACCAACAGTTTGGAAAAACGTTCTTTCCATATCCTGACTTCGGACTTCATTTCACAGTCTCGCATTTCCATTTCTCTCTTTTTCCATTTCTCTCTTTTTCCTTTCTCCCGATACCTCGTGCGCTACTAATTGTAAAGTAGCCCTATATGCCGCACTTTTCTCTTCGGTAGCAGTACGACAATCCTGGTCATAATATGGATTCCTCTGTGGAGGTCTCTGGTTTCCAAGTATGGATTTTGCGGATGTTTGGGTGGAATGGGCAATACTTTGCCATTGTGCTGATATGTTATCGGGACGAGGAGTGCTTTGATTATTCAATTGGGCCAGTTGAGTGGAATATGCTGTGGCTATCTGTTGCGATTGCAGCTTACCGATGTCTAATTTTCGTGTTGTGTCTGTTCGTACTTTATCCGGTAGCGGTCCGAGTCTATGTGTTCTCCTCGAAACGAACGTACATGCAACATGCTCGATGAATGTCTGCCATCTATCACAGAATATCGCCTAGAATAATTTTAACGCCATGGGCAGGACAACGGTCGTATGTTTCTTCTAAGCGCTCATAGAATATGGTAACATGGGGCGCCTTCGCTACGCCAGCGCAGACTTTCTCGCAAACTACAAGTGCTAGAAAAAATCCGTTAAGGGCAATATTGTGAGTTTAATGAAGATCTGTCATCTCTAAAATTACGGGTGAGCCCGAACCGAGTGTACGATTTGAACATCTTATTTTTGAACATTTGAACTGTAATATTAGCTGTGTCTTTTTACGTGATAATTTGTAATAATAATTACTAATGTTGCAGATTTTGACAGTTTTATAAAGGAAAAGTTGCTGAAAAAAATGTTTTAGCAACATTTAGTAAGTAAAAAGACACACCAATTAACATCCTAGCTTCACATAGATCATCCGTGTTTCAATAGTTTTCTTTCACTATCAGTAATAAACACACAATAACTTACATCTACGATAATTCCATTATAATTATTTTTTAATCTTCCTATGAAGAATAGTCGAAATAAGGTACAATGCGTCTATTGAAAGTTCAGTACTTATTTCTAAAAAAGATAATGACATTCGTTTCGACTGGTATGCATATCATTATATCCCCAGAATTATGTTTAACTGACAAACAATGAAAACCTTGTGGCGTATACATTCTATTTCTAACACGCGTTGTATTGTACATCATACGCCCCAGAGTACAAATTAATGAATGTTGAGTTGGATTCTACAAAAAACTATTGAAGTAAAGATAAAGGTTATTTTGAATGTAATTTCCAATGAGTTCTGTGAAATTAACTTAGAGTAAGACAATGACGTCAAAGATTGTGTTA
This sequence comes from Musca autumnalis, assembly GCF_047663935.1. NCBI lineage: Eukaryota > Metazoa > Arthropoda > Insecta > Diptera > Muscidae > Musca > Musca autumnalis. Next base: position 252,143,293 of record NW_027411866.1, read on the forward strand.
GGTGTCATTTAACAATTAAGGGTAAAATAAAACATGTACACATACTGGTCACAAGCCGTGGATGTTGGAAAAATGTAGTTGAACATTTTTCCAACATCCGTGGGACCGTTACTCTAAATTTTTTTGGATATATGGAAAAAGCAGTATGATATTCACAAAACTGAATATTGGTAAAGATATAGGTTTTTGCTATCATATGTACGACTTTAAAAATTCCCATCAAAGCCATGTGTGCAAAAAATATTCGGGGTCAAAAGGTTATTTTGATACGTTACTTTAAAATCATTTAAATTTGTTCTCAGAAACGGTAAGACTTATCAAAAAGTGATTACAATTAACAAACCAAAAAAGTGTTGCGACCACCTATACCAACCTACTTTGTGTGGGTACAAAGGCTACTTTCACTGAAAATCTTTTATATGTATACTCCCAATAGAAGCGAAAATAATCGCATAAAAATAAATAGTTAGTAATTTATTACACACAAGTTTTTATTACACAGCATTCGAAATATTTTTAAATGGTTTTATTTAGCTCACCCCGTTTGTTTTATTTATTATTGGGTCAAATTTAGTAATACAAATATCATCCTCTTCCTGTCAACCGATTAATCTGAAATTGTGTATACACTTTGGACTTTGGTGACAATACAATTATGTTTATTCATTATCATTATAAATTCAAGATGACCGCCGCTACAAAATGGCGGATAATTTATTTTTTATTAATCCCATAAATTTGGGTATCAAATGAAAGGGCTCAACAAGCAGAATACAATATACTATAAAAAATTGTAATCCAAGATGGCGGCCGCTACAAATGGCGGATAACGTAGGTTTTATCAATCCCATCAATATGGGTATCAAATGAAAGTGCTCAACCAGTAGAAGACAATTTACTATGCAAAATTGAAATCTAAGATGACCGCCTCTAGCAAATGGCTGATAACAATTGTTTTTATCAATCCCACCAATATGGGTATCAAATAAAAGGGCTTGACAAGAAGAATACAGTACATCTTATACACCCGAAAGCCATACAGTTTCCAGCTAAGTACAATTACGGGACGGCTGAAAGAAGAATGTTGCCTTTAATACTATCATGGGCTTCTACAATACATAAAATGCAGGGCAGCACTGTGGATCACGCAGTCGTATACTTAGGTGCGAAACTGTTTGAAGAAAGTCAAGCCCACATGGCTCTTAGTAGAGTAAGATCTTTGCAGGGACTACGTAGAAAGGAGTTGGACTGCAATAAACTAACGGGCAAGAAACCTTGCAATAATGAAGCACTAAACGAATTAAACAGAATGCGAAATAAAAACTAAAAACTAGAAAATAAAAATAGGTAAAAAAACTTTTTAAGTTAAACAGTTTTATGTTAAACATACATTGGAATGTTTAAGATAAATGTACTTAAAACCAAAAAATAATAAAATAGATACAGTCGTGGGATTTATAAACATATGCATAGACTAGACTAAAATAAAACAGTGGGGCACGTCAACTGTCTACAAATTATCGACTTAATGTGCGATAGAAGAATCGTTTAATTCGTCGTTAGGCAGTTGGCCCACAGACGGTGAGGAAATTACTTACTATTTTCTTGCTCATGGAAATTCCAATAGTTATACACTCCATGTAAATAAAAGAGATGTTTCAACTAGTTTATCGTTGGACATTCACACTGCTGCCTGACGAGGAAGCGTTTCACTGCTCGTAGTTTGTCTTTAATCGACAAAGTACTACTCGCTCACCACTATGAAACCCTAAAACTCGCTTATAATCGAGCTTGCTAGCTTGTTTGCACATTCTAGCTCTACTTATCACACGTCCATCGCTGTCGGTTGAACAACTGCCTAATTATAGTGTAACATTACAAAACGAACATTTTAATCAACGATTGTAGACAATTGACGTGCCCACGGTTTTATTTTAGTCTAGTCTATGCATATGTTTATAATTCCCTCGACTGTATCTATTTTATTATTTTTTGGTTTTTAGTACATTTATCTTAAACATTGCAATGTATGTTTAACATAAAACCGTTTAACTTAAAAAGTTTTTTTTACCTATTTTTATATACTTTAACAAATTTAAAAATTCCAACATAATTTTTAAATTTGATTGCTCCTTTCATTAATACATACTTACATATTTTTGTTAATAAGATAAGCGTTTTGCAGACACTTAAACAATGAACAAGAAGACTTTCTCGTGTAAATCTCTAAAATTTAACAGACAGTAAAATGATATTTATAATGAGCTATTTTGAAGCACTTTTTCCATTGGTAGTCAACAAACAACAAGTAGTAAATAGGTACAAACAATTTCACAAATTTTATATAGAATTAGTTTTTTATGGTATAGTTTTGTTTTTGACCTTTGTTGTTATATTGTTGTTATCAGGTTTCAAGTGGATAAGTTGCCAATTAATTTTTGTATTTACTATCTGTTTATTCTGAAGGTAAATATTTGCTGGGAATGGGAAGGATTAACACTTAATTGATGATAGATGATGAATATAATTACTAAAATAAATATATACTTATACCTGTGAATTAGTAAACCTGTGAAGGAAAACGTAAGGATTATCTAAAATTAGCATCCAGTTCATGTTCCTTGCAATTAAAATTGTTCTCAAACAAACATTCTGTCATGCGAATGGACCCATCTTCTGTTTTAATGAAATATTCATAAAAATAAACAGAACATCAACTATATGATGAATATAATTGCCTTACATTATGCTGAGTACAAACCCTTATAATATGAAACTTAATGTATATACATATGTTGTACATATGAAGCACTCAGCAATGTTTGTAGTACTTAAACCCTTATAAAAAACCATGCAATTGTTATTTTTAGTATGTAATTGTCTTTGTTTGTACACTGAAGTTTGCGTTATTATACTGTCTTTTATTTCTTCTTTTGAAAAGCTTTGACACACAGCGTCTTTATATAGCTCTTAACAAAATTTATTTTGCACTTTTTTATTTTCTGCTCAGTTTTATATAGCAATATTAAAAGCTATTAATTCACAATGACAAATAAAATTACAAAAGCTTTAAAACTACTATTGAAATATTGAGGGCGGGTTTACATTTTATACCCAGTTCCAACAGAAATATAGAAATTCAAATTGGGAGAATGCACTGACTGTATCGCCTCCTTATAAAACAATGTCATTATTGCAATTACCCAAATTAAACATATATATCTCGAAAATGGTAAAACCTAGGAAAAATTACGAAAGCCAATCTTGTAGAGAATTTTCACAGCTAAAATATTCTTTCTAGTCCCATTTCGATAAGACTTATAGTTTTCTAGCAAATCGTGAAAACCCAACAAAAAAAATCTAAGAATGTGACTTGAACATATACATATCTCGAAAATGGTAAAACCTATGTATATATGTACCTATCATGAAGGTCAATCATCTAGAGAATTTTCACAGCTCCAACATTTTCTTTAGCCCAATTTCGATAGGACTTGCGATTTCTAAGCAAAATCAAGAAAACCTAAAATAAACCTGAAAATCTTGTAGAAAATTGTCATACCTACAAAATTTTCATTAGTTCCATTTCGGTAGGACTTGCGGTATCCAACCAAAAACGTGAAAACCTAAAAAATCCCTAAAAATATCAATTTGCATTGCGATTTATTTAAAAGGCGCTCCGGCGATTTTTTGTTTTTTGATTTTTCTCATCTATGAACATTGTAGTTTCAGAATCTGCAAAAAATTGTCAGTTGTAAGCACCTTCCATTTAAAGTTGCTTCAAGACCACCGTGCTTAGATTAAGTTCGAAGTTGGGCCATTTCGGTCCACTTCTTCGGGTTTGAAAATTTTCGGAAAATTTGTGCTCATGATAACTGTTGAAGCGAGTACCGAATTTAGTCTATACTTTGCTTATCGAGAAATTTCTACTAGATGAGGTTCCAATATTGACTCAATCGGTCCACTCCTTCGGGTACCACCCACACAAAATTTCGGAAAAGTCAATTTAGGACCAGCTCACAAATCGCTTTGATTTTTCTCTAACAACTTTTATTTACTGTCCCCCATACGACGGTACAAGTTTGGTGCGGTCCAACATTTGGCCTTCGTAATATTTTGCAAAACTTAGTATAAGTTCGAAGATAAGCCATATCGGTCTTCTCCTTCTGGTACCTCCCCCACAAAACTTCAAAAATGTATCCTCCAACACAGAATTTCGGATAAGTTCACCTTAAGACCTGCTCTCGAATCACTTTGTTTTTTGTTGAAGCAAAATGCATGCGTTGACCCCCTTTACGATGGTACAAGTTTTTTTTAGGGGCAAGTAAATACTTTCTGAGAAAATACCCCGAAAGTTGTAAAAATCCCTAAGGCACCATGTGTAGTGGCTGGAGCGCACTAAAGCACTCGAACCATCCATCGGATTTGCTCCGAAATTTGGCCTTCACCACATTTTGCCCAAACTTAGTTTCAAAATGTAGAAAAATTAACTAAAATGGTACGCACGATACACTTTCTTGAACAGGGTAACCAATTCGGTCCAAACTTTGGATCTACTTTCTTTCCAAATTCGGTTTAACTTCTAAAATGGCCTATATTGGTCTGCTCCTAAAGGTACCTCTCCCACAAAACTTCATTATTTTTGTTTAAGTGCAGTTAGGAGTCTTTTCGAAGATCCTTTGAAATTTATACTGATGCTATTGGCTGTGGTCCTGTTTACAACGATATTGTGTTTTCCGTGGACAAGTTCATGCTTCCTGTCATACTGGTCCAAAAATTATACGATGACCCATTGAAATTACTAGAGGGTGCGTGATCTATCAAAAAGATATGACTCCTAAAATAAGATCCACTTTCATAATTGACTATGTCGGTCCATTCCTTAAGTACATCTTTAATAATAATCCACATTTTGGTCTGTAAGTTCAAATGTTTAAAAATGGCCACAAAATTCAGAAAATTCCCTAAATACATTTGATCTTCCCGTAGATGAAAGTTTCAATTCACATAGGCTGAGGGTGTATCTCTGTCGGCAAAGCCTTTTTACTTGTTATAGTAATTAAAGAGTATACTATATTTACCTGTAAAATCTGAGGGTAAAAAGTCAATAGAAAGTGGTTTATGGTTATATACCTTACACCACTACTTTTGGGCAATAACTTTCTGCTGATAACAAAAAATGCATAACAAATCCCTGAAATGACGTGAAAATATTTTGGACAATGTTATCGATTCTCAAAACCGTTGAGACAGTTTGAGCGGAATTGGATCTTCTATCATACCGGGCTTGTGGTTCACAAAATGCGTATTTTCCACAACTACATATATTCTTAGTAACAACTTCATAGATCCGATATTAGTTTTGGACTGATAAATCAATAAGTGTCATTCCATTTTAGTCCATACCATTTGCTGTTTTAGATTTTGGAGCTCTTAAGAAACAGATAATAAAATACGTTTTTTTTTTCAAAATATCCATTCGTTTCAGATAGAAGAGTTGTGCATTGGTGAAAGTCTTAATGTTTAGAACTGTTATTTTTATCCTTTTGATATTTCAGGTTATTTATTTAACATCTTTAAAATACCTTTTTAACGAATTTCTTTCACTAATCTTTGGGAATCCTTTCATTTTTATATTCTGCATTGCCATTAGCAAGACGGTTCATTACGAGAATAAACCTTTTATATCTTCTTACACACTTTTGAGCATCGGTGGAGTTTAGGTTAGCGGAAACATAACTGCTACTTAATTATTTGTATTCATGTTCCAACATTTTTATGAGGGTATCGAAAAATGAAATCTTCGTTGGAATTAACTGTTTGTGATTAATTAAGTAAACTGACGTTAAGACATTTTGGTATTACTGCATACCCATTTTAAGGGCACGTTTTTCAAATAAATATTTATTAAATTGGAAAGGGTTCATTTGGTGTAACACATGCAAACATATTTTAATAGAATTTGATAATATCGCCGAATTGACACGTATAATGTTATTGAAAATTAAAATTAGCCAAAAAGATATGGTAGTTATTTTTAAAGTATGCCACTGAAATTAAATGGTTATTTTTATTGCAACATCATAAAAATAAAATTTCAATAGCCTTTACAATATCACTTAACAAGTACTTTGTAATAAGAAAATTACAAAAATACGATTATTTAGCAAAATGCCGACCCTGATATTATATCAGTGCCTTAATAAATACCCTTAAGAAGGTTTAGGTACGCACATAAGACAAATAGGATAAAAAAGACACCATTATCTAAAGTCCTACACAAGCCACTAAATGATTAGATCGTTCCGTTCAGTTCCGTGTGGGTCAGTTGAACATTGAAGGTATTAAAATTAATCATTCGTACAAGGGTTTTCCAATTGAAAATCACAACACTGATTTAACACTGATTTGACTGGAAAAGTTACTTCCTACTAACCCACACCTATCTGTTGAGATGATTTCAATAGTCACCACAGCCTCTAGATCACAGAGTTTAGGTGCCATAGTGTTTTTTCCCCAAGAAGTATGGACTTCCCATTGAAAAAACCTTTAACGTTGTAATTGAGACAGCGATTGCAAGTTGCTTCAACACAAATCAAAGTTAGTCAAGAGCAAGTCTTAAAGTGTACTTATCCGAAATTTTGTGTGGGACGTACCCGAAGGAATGGGAAAATATAGTCCATACTCAAACCTCATCTATATCTGGTAGATATATTAGGGTGCGTAAAATTTGTACCAAATCGGTCCTTACCTTCAAGAGTTATCGTGCGCACAATTTTCCCGAACATTTTCGAACTTTTGTGGGGGATGTAATTGAAGGAGGGAACCGATATGGCTTATCTTCGAACTTAAACTACGTTTGGACAAAATATTATGAAGGCCAAATTTTGGATCGAATCGGCAGATCCGTTCGAGAGTTATCTTGCTCTCCAACCACTACACACGGTGTCATAGGGCTTTTTTTGAAACTTTCAGGCTATTTTCTAAGGAAGTATGATTTTGTCCTTGATGAAACTTGTACCGTCGTATGGGGGCCGTGAATACAAGTTGTTACAACAAAAATCAAAACGATTCGAGAGTAGGTCCTAAAGTGAAATTTACCGAAATTTTCTGTGGGAGGTACCCGAAGGCGTGGACCGATAGAGTATATATTGGAACCTCATCTAAGTTTGGTAGAAATTTCACGATGTGCAAAGTATGGACCAAATCGGTTACTCCCTTCAAGAGTAGTTGTGCGCACAAATTTTATGCACATTTTCGAACTTTTGTGGGGGAGGTACCGGAAGGAGTGGACCGATATAGCCCATCTTCGAACTTAAACTAAGAAGCCAAATTTTGGACCAAATCTGTTCATCCGTTCGAGAGTTATAGTGCGCACCAGCCAGACAGACAGACGGACGGACAATGCTAAATCGGCTCCAAATTGTCTGAACCACATTTCGTCCAAACATACTTGGGGTCTAAAACCATTATTTCGATGAGGCACATTTTGCCCGTATGAAAGTGTACATACCCTCGTTAGTATAAATGCTGAGGGTATAAAAACAATATCATGTTGTCAATAGACCCAACCAAAGAATTAATATAATTTAATACACCGGTGATGTAGTGATGCAATGACTTTTACAAAAATATTTTCAAGCACTGCACTATGGGTCCAATGACAGGTTTATAAGGAAACAAGTCACAGGAAGCAGCTGGACCATTCAAATTTCATTTCCATGTTTATAATGAGCATAAAAATACATATGCACTGTTCGGGCTAAGTCTTAAGTCGAAGAAGATGCCTACATTTTTGGGTGGTGATCTGATATTATTTAGCGGGTGAAATAGATCATTATTCTTATCAAAACACCATTATTCAAGCTTGATATTCTATGGTGGGGGTATCAACCAAGTTATTTCTTACAATAAATTTGTTTGCTCCATAAAACAATATTGATCCGCTGAAAGCTAATTCCAAGGGTAGAGGTATAGGGTGTTACATGATATGCCCAGTCTGACTATAGCCTATGCTTACTTGTTTCTTTTAATTTTATATTTCAATTTAAACAAACTCGTTTATGTTACACGTTATGTACTTTTCGTCTGAAATCCGGAATCTAATCGTATTATCTATCTTTTCAATTTCGCAATAACATATTCAAATACCATACAAGAGAGTGCAAATGCAAAGCTTCCATACATATACCGGTGTATACATTATACGGGTATAAATGGAAAGAATTGTGGAACTGAAGGAATGAAAAACAGAATACGTTGTCAGTCTATCAGTTTATGCTTATTTTTAAGTCAAATTTGCTACGAATGAACTGGAAGTACTTGAAATGATTTTTAGAAAATTGTGTTTAGTAACTCCGTAGAAATTGAAAAAAGCCTAAAGTGTCTATAAATATGCTGGTGCTATGAAACCAAAGGTAAAACAAATAAAATTGTACCAATGCAATTGAAAAGGCTTATGACAAAAACCAATTACCATAAAATCCTATGAACAGAAACCTTTTTTTAAAAAGTAGCATTTTCGTAGGTGGTACTGGACATTTTGCAAATTTTCAGCGTTTGTATTTGGGCATTTTTGAGGTAGGTATTGTAAATAGTTGTCCTTACTGTGCGTTAAACTGGAGTCACTCCTTTTCATAGTTATATTGTTCATTAGACATTTATGTTGCCGACCGTAGAATTTTGTACAACCTTCGCGCCATTATGATCAACAAGCACTACGTTTGGTAAACATTTCAATACGATCCACGAACACTTAAACTCCATTTAAGCGGAAATGCTGAATTTTTGCTTGTTAGGAATTAGTTGGCAACCCTGGTTTGTTTTTCATAAAGTCTATTTATTCACAAAAATAATCATTTTTGCACATTTTTAAACAGTATCTTGCACTATAAACAAGTCAAGAATACTTAAATATAGCAGAAGAAGTGTTTTAAAAAAGAAAATTATTTGTGGTGTTTGCAAAATGAATGTGGAAGAGAATGAAGAAAGAATAGAATGCAATAATTGCAAGAAATCCATCCATGCCATTTGTACTAGATTAATCAAAAGACAGTTCTCCCATTTGCTCTCAGATGAAGAAGAAGAATTTCTCGGTGAAGAGTGTGATACCAAAAGCAACAACAAGTTGAATTCAAAAATGAGTTGGCTGTTACAAGAGAATCAATGGAATTCATGTCCAAGCAGCACGACGAGATTGAAAAAGAGGAAAAAGAAAATAAGAAGCTGAGAGCCGAAGAAAAATTGCTAACCCATCTATTAAGTACTAGCAGCCCCGGTCCGTATTGCTGGCCCATCGTAATGAGTTTTAATGAAAATTTTTTATGGACTATATGCTTGACAATTCAAAAATAGCTATTTTCTACCTCACTTCTTCGGTCCATTGTTAAACCGAGGGAGACTTGAGATATATCAACAGACTTTGTCTGTAAACTTTCTTTTCTCTTACGAAATTTGCCTGATTTTTTCGCCCATTGATTCTGTTTAAGATTTATAATCGTTCATTTCACCTGTCTTTATCCTAAAGCGATATAATTATAAAAGGGTAAGTCGAATTCTCCCGCTTATTGAGACTTATATGTTTTAGTTTTTCATGGCTGATGAACCGTTGACCGTTCACACATAAGAACGTTGAAAACTTGGGCTTGGGCGCCGGGTTAGTGACCCTCCCCTAGAAAAAAGCAGCCTACTATGAAAAAACGAAAGAAAAGAAAAACAAATCCCTCTAAAGCTGACGAACCCCGCAAACGTTTTAGGACCATGATCTGCGAATCTGCACCTTGAATGTTCGCACTCTTTATAAAGATGATGCAGTATACGCATTGGCAGATGTACTGGAAAAGTACAAGGCCGACATAACTGCCATACAGGAAATACGATGGAACGGGAAAGGTGCCACAACAACACCTAAAGGTGGCGCACTGTATTATAGCTGCCATGACACAAGGCGTGAGTTTGGTTGCGGATTTGTAGTTGGTCGGAGCTTAAAACACCTGGTCTCCAGTTTCACCCTAGTGAATGAAAGACTCGCTGCAATTCGATTAAAAGCTAAATTCTTCAACATCAGCTTTACTTGCGCTCATGCTCCCACTGAAGACAAGGTCGAACAGACCAAAGATATATTTTACGAGCGCTTAGAAGAAACGTGCGACCGTTGCCCTGCCCATGACATTAAAATGATACTAGCGATTTTAATGCCAAAATTGGAAAGGAGAATACCTTTGGCCCAACAGTCGGGAAATTCAGTCTCCACAGTGAAACATCTGACAATGGTATGAGGCTGATAGACTTTGCAGCTGCAAGAAACATGATAGTTAGCAACCAGATTTAAGCATCTCGATATTCATAAGGGCACCTGGCTGTCGCCACATCAAAGAACAAGAAACCAAATTGATCACGTTTTGATAGATGGAAGACGTCCATCAATCGTGTTGGATGTGCGATCGTTCCGAAGTGCAAAAAAATAGACTCGGACCACTACCTTGTTGCACCAAAGGTACGTACCAGATTAAACGTAGCAAACAAAGTGCGAAGGGACACAACACGGAAGTTGGGCATCGGTAAGCTGCAATCACAACAGGTAGTCATATCATATTCCACTCAAAAGGCCCAACTGCTTAATCAAGGCACTCCTCGTCCCGATAACATATCAGGGCAATGGCAAAACATTGCCCACTCCATGCAAACAGCCGCAAAATCAGTACTTGGATACCAGAGACCTCCACCAAGAAATCCATGGTATGACCAGGAGTGTCCGAAAAACCGGTGTTTCCAAACAAAACGGTTTTCGGTTAACCGAAATTTTCAGTTTTCTCAAAAACCGGTTTTAGGTTTTTAAAAATTTTCAAAACCGGTTAACCGGTTTAAACCGGTTTTGTAAAATAGGTACAAAATTGCTCATAATTGATAAATATTTGATTAAAAATTTGCGGCAAGGGGTAAATTAAGTATAACTAATTCTTTATTATATAATTGTCTGATAATATCCTTGTTTTTTAACATTCAACCTTAAAGTGGAGACAGCAAACATAAGTCAGAAATTGTGCTCTAAGAATAGTAAAAGCCCTTACAATTTACATTTTATTAAGTCTGGATTCTCCTTCTTGCGTTGAGAACCTCAAATTATCGTGCCGGAATCAAAATGTACTTTGTTATCGTTACCCTTTACAACCTTAAATTCGACAAGTTCTTAGTTTACTGTAATAATTAAAAAACGTATGAATAACGTCATTCAAACAACCGTGTGACATTACGTATACGCAGTTTTTTCATAGATCGTTCAATTGAACTATATTGGAGTTGTGCCATTTTACACTAGATATTTTCAAGTTTAAAGGTATGTGACATTTATAATTTAGCCGTACCTTTTGTTAGTTATGTTTAGTTTACTTTCAAGAATACAACTGTACTGAAATTTTAAAAATATTCTACTTTTTTTAAAACCGGTTAACCGACACAAATAACCGGTTTTTTCGGTTAACCGAAAATGACGTTTTTGGCAAAAACCGGTTTCGGTTTTGTAACTCAACCGGTTAACCGGTTTCGGTTTTGGACACCCTAATAGGGCTACTTTGCAATCAGTAGCAACGTGTAGCGCACGAGAGGTATCGGGAGAAAAGGAGAGAGGAGAAACGTCTTTTCCGCAGGAAAGAGAGAGAGAGAGAGACAGAATGAAGTCCGAAAATTCTACCAAAAAGTGAAACATCAAACTGATGGCTTTGTAACTGGCATCCTCCTGTAGAGACCACCAAGGTAATCTGGTAACTGATACAGATAGTGTGCTAAGGATATGGAAAGAACATTTTTCCAAACTGTTGGTATCCAATAGTAGCGAAGTCGACGAAGATACCACAAACCCAATCGAAGAAGATGGTAATGAATGTATATCACCCAGCCAAGAAGAGGTAAAGATAGCAATAAACCGGCTAAAGAATAATAAGGCAGCAGGAGCTGATGGCCTACCAGCCGAGCTGTGTATGCATCAGCTAGTTAGCTCTATCTGGCAGGAAGAACGCGTACCCGACGATTGGAACCTGAGCATCCTGTGTCCCGTCCATAAGAAAGGAGATAAGAATATATACTCCAACTATAGGGGCATAAGTCTTCTCCCTATCGCCTACACGATAGTGTCAGGGATATTGTGCGAACGACAAAAGCCCATGGTCAACGAAAAAATTGGACCATAACAATGTGGCTTTAGACCTGGTAAGTCCACCATTGACCAGATATTTACCCTGCGCAAATCCTGGAGAAGACCCAAGAGATGCAGATCGACACCTACCACCTTTTTATCGATTATAAAACAGCCTTCGACAGCCCGCTACGTTCAAAGGTGTTCCAAACAATGTCTGAATTTGGTATCTCCGCAAAGCTCATTCGGCTTTGTAAAATGACTCTAACTGACACGAAATCTTCAGTTAAAATAGGAAAGAACTTCTCCGAAGAGTTTTGTACCAAAAGAGGTTTCAGACAAGGAGACAGCCTTTCGTGTGATCTTTTCTACATCCTGCTAGAAAGGTTTTACGAGAGGCAAACGTCAAAAGAAGTGGCACAATCTACACCAATATTCACATGTTACTTGCTTATGCTGATAATATAGACATCATGGGACGATATGTAAAAAAGTAACCGATACCTTTATGAAGGTCGAAGGAGAATTTGCTAAAGTGGGTCTGGCGGTAAACGAAAAGAAGACCAAGCTCTTGGTGTCGACGCTCAACGCGTCCATTGAGATCGAACCAACTGTTGAAGTTGGTTCTATAATTTTGAGGTAGTAAAAGACTTCGTATACCTCGACACCGCCGTAAACACAACAAACGACATCAGTTGTGAAATAAAAAGAAGAATTGTATTGGCCAACAGATGCTACTTTGGATTAAGTAAGCACTTTAAAAACAATACCACAACTCGTCAAATAAAAAATAACGCTTTACAAAACACTGATACTACCCGTGCTGATGTTTTGTTCCGAAGCCTGAGTACTTGCGCAAGCAGATAAGGCAGTGCTTGGTGTGTTTGAGAGAAAAATTTTTTGAAAGATCTACGGACCAATCTGCGTTGATGGTGAATATCGACGTAGTATGAACCACGAAGTGTATCTGCTATACAACGACATCAATATAGTCAAACGTATCGAGATGCAGCGATTGCGTTGGCTGGGCCGTATAAAAAGAATGAGCGATGATGAACCCGCTAAAAAGACGTATAAATTCGAGCCATATGGCGGTGCACGCAGAATTGGCAGGCCAAAGAATAGATGGTGCAAACAAGTGGATGAAGAGATGACAAGGCGCGGTATTCCAAAAAGCGAAGCATGAAACAGAGAGAATTGGAGATCTTTTCTTAGTTCGGTCTATGGAACAAATGTTCTGTAATGGGCCAGCTAAGTAAGTAAGATGAACCGTTGAACCCCTCCATTTAAGGAAATTTGGAAATATATCGTTTTCTTGATCGGGGCGCAAACATCGTTGTGTCGAAAATTAACTTGAAAGCCGATAAAATATATAGCATTTTAGACCACGGCATATTTATGAACATTTTCTGAAAATTGGATGAAATTAGGTTCAGTAGTTTTGAAAAAATTGTGTATTGAAAGAAGTGGGCGTTGTAATCAATTTTTAAGATATAAAATACAGTAGAACCTCGATAATTTGTAATCCAAGGGGCCGGCAATTTTATACGAATTATCGAGAATTTCGAATGCGAAGTTAATGGCTTCAAGGCCCGACAACTTATACGAATTATCGAGATTTTTGATTTATCGAGGTACGAATTATCGCGATTCGACTGTATTTAAAAAAGAATGGAATTCATCTCTTTGTGTTTTGTTTTTTCTTTTGTATCTTTTTGTTTTCTTTTCTGTTTCGTTATGTTTTTTAAGTGTTCCTTATGTTGTTGGTGGTTTGTTGTAATACTGCTTCTTCATTCACATTGTTTTCTTTCCAGTTAAACTTGCAAAACCTTGACATGCGTTGTGTTTGTCAATCCTCATAATATTATGCGTGACATTTATATAAAAGTTCTTCAGAAAGTGTATATGAGAATTATATACAACCAAATCAAAAATGTCACTAACAGTAATCTACTGATCTTCCAGAAGAGTATTCTGTTATTCTCCGGGACGATCATTTGACAAATTTAAAAAAAGGAAAACAATCTTCAAATGATCAACGTTGGAAATCACGTACGATTAATCTGAGCGAAAAATATTCCACAATTTTGAGAAACGTTTGCAGGGCATGATTCCATACAACAATACAAATGTATTAAAATAATACAATATGCAAACGTGAAGCTCTGACCCTGCGAACATTTTCTATCGCCTAAGAATAATTCGCGATTCTCCTGGGCGATTAATTTGTCGCAGGTGATATCGCCTAAAAATCTAAAGTAAGTGTTTTTGCAATGCGAATCGCGACCAAGAATCATATGGAAGATCTTAAGAAGGAGAAAATATAAAGAAACAATTAAAGGAAATTAATTTTTTTTTTCAATTCTTCTTTGTTTTTTTTTCTTTCATTTGTTCATTTCATCATCGATGATGATGTGAAAGACGAGAGAATAATTAGTAATAAATAATTCTAGTTGTGTAGGGTATCACAGATGGGCCAATCCGACTATTGTCCTTTCTTACTTGTTTTTACCAAATTGCTGTTCGACCTTGTTGGACCATACCTCTCACGTAGCCCAACAATTATTTTCAAGCATAGTGCTTGGTTAAATTACACGTAATATTACTCGAATCTATTCAATTTTTTTAGACCTTTTATTTTTTAATTTTCTTCACTTATGAATTGCTAAAAAATATTTGGTACCTATACGTTATTTATGTTTTTCAAGAAATCTCATGAACATGAGCAAATGTCAAAGCTGACTTTTGTTTATGTTGCTTCGTTATTAATGACCCTTCAATGAAGTACTCCAACAACAAAGCAGAAGTTTGTAGCTGTTGTACAAAAGTTTTGTCAACGTCAAATAAGTGGTCGGCAAAATTGATTTCAAGTGATTTACCAGGAAATAGAATATATTAAAATAAAAATATATTAAAATAACAGATATAATTCCACTGAAGAAACACCATCAGTTTTTAGCAGTTTCGGTCATCAGAAATTTTGTAATTATATAGGAGATAGATTTCATGTCCTCGAATGTTGTGATTTTTTGCTCTTTCCTTTTAAACAATAATATTTGCCCTTAAAGGAATTTGATACATGGAAATTTCATGCACAGCGGTAGTTGTGTGGAATATAACGTAGTTTGCTCTAGCCTACAAGTTTTTAATAGTTTTTTGTGAAACAAATCTTCCCATAAATTCGTGAAACTTATGGAATTTGTTTTTACGTTTGTGCATTGAATTGCAACAATGAATAAAGCATTGTATTGCATATATCAAAAACCATAAGCGCACATATTGCAAATAAGTTCACAAAACACATGTTTTTTGCTTAAAAAAAGCTTTGTTCATTATAAAAAACTATTTACAAACAATGAAGTCCGGGTCTTTATTAAAATAAATTCCACCGATAATTGAATGTAACACTCTCTTTGAAAAATAACAAATGAAAAACAAAACGTTTTTTCTTTAAATTTCTCTTGGATAACTGTATACATTTACAATCTATATTAATAAAAGAGTAGAGTGACTGATTCACTGACTGACTGACTGACTGATTGACTGATTGATTCATCAACGCCCAGACGAAACGGCTGAAGCTAGAATCCTGAAATTTTGGGTGTGGATCACTCTTGGTCCGAAGGGGTCAGATAAGGCTGGGTTTTGGAAATTCGAACTGGAAGGGTACGAAAAGTACTAAAAGGTACTAAATATGGTACCGTTTGTATTTGCTGAACCGGTAGAGCTAGAACTTTGAAATTTGGAATGAAGGTCACTGATGGAGTGTAGGAAAGATGTGCTAAAGGGTTTTTAGAAATTCGAACTATAAGTGTACGAAAAGTACTAAAGTGTACTAAATTTGGTACCAATTCGTATTTTGTGAACCGATAAAGGTTAAAGGTTGAAATTTGGTGTGAGAATCAAGGTTAAAAGGAACGGTTGACATAAGGAGGTGGTTTAGGAAAAGTGTACACATGTGTACGAAAAGTACTAAATGGTACTAAATTTGGTACAATTATGATTTAGGCGAACGGATAGAGCTGGAATCCTAAAATTTTGAACTAAAGCTACTGTTGGAGAGTAAAATGGATGAAGTTTCTAAAATTCGTACTTATGGGTACGAAAAGTACTAAATGGTACTAAATTTGGTACAATTATGATTTGGACGAACGGAAAGAGCTGGTATCCTGAAATTTTGAATTAAGGCTACTGTTGGAGAGTAGAATGGACGTAGTTTTGAAAATTCGTACTTATGGGCACGAAAAGTACTAAATGGTACTAAATTTGGTACAATTATGATTTAGGCGAACGGATAGAGCTGGAATCCTGAAATTTTGAATTAAGGCTACAGTTGGAGGATAGAATGGAAGTATTTTTGAAAATTCGTACTTATGGGTACGAAAAGTACTAAATGGTACTAAATTTGGTACAATTATGATTTGGGCGAACGGAAAGAGCTGGAATCCTGAAATTTTGAATTAAGGCTACTGTTGGAGAGTAGAATGGACGTAGTTTTGAAAATTCGTACTTATGGGCACGAAAAGTACTAAATGGTACTAAATTTGGTACAATTTGGATTTAAGCGAACGGATAGAGCTGGAATCCTGAAATTTTGAACTAAAGCTACTGTTGGAGAGTAAAATGGATGTAGTTTTTAAAATTCGTACTTATGGGTACGAAAAGTTCTAAATGGTACTAAATTTGGTACAATTATGATTTGGGCGAACGGAAGGAGCTGGAATCCTGAAATTTTGAATGAAGGATACTGTTAGAGAGTAGAATGGAAGTAGTTTTCAAAATTCGTACTTATGGGTACGACAAGTACTAAATGGTACTAAATTTGGTATAATTACGATTTGGGCGAACGGATGGAGCTGGAATCCTGAAATTTGAATTAAGGCTGCTGTTAGAGAGTAGAATGGAAGCAGTTTTGAAAATTCGTACTTATGGGTACTACAAGTACTAAATTGTACTAAATTTAGTACAATTTTGATTTAGATTGAGCGGATAGAGCTGGAATCCTGAAATTTTGAATTAAGGCTGCAGTTGGAGGGTAGAATGGAAGTAGTTTTGAAAACTCGTACTTATGGGCACGAAAAGTACTAAATGGTACTAAATTTGGTACAATTTGGATTTAGGCGAACGGATAGAGCTGGAATCCTGAAATTTTGAACTAAAGCTACTGTTGGAGAGTAAAATGGATGTAGTTTTTAAAATTCGTACTTATGGGTACGAAAAGTTCTAAATGGTACTAAATTTGGTACAATTATGATTTGGGCGAACGGAAAGAGCTGGAATCCTGAAATTTTGAATTAAGGATACTGTTAGAGAGTAGAATGGAAGTAGTTTTCAAAATTCGTACTTATGGGTACGACAAGTACTAAATGGTACTAAATTTGGTATAATTACGATTTGGGCGAACGGATAGAGCTGGAATCCTGAAATTTGAATTAAGGCTGCTGTTAGAGAGTAGAATGGAAGCAATTTTGAAAATTCGTACTTATGGGTACTACAAGTACTAAATTTAGTACAATTTTGATTTAGGTTGAGCGGATAGAGCTGGAATCCTGAAATTTTGAATTAAGGCTGCAGTTAGAGGGTAGAATGGAAGTAGTTTTGAAAACTCGTACTTATGGGCACGAAAAGTACTAAATGGTACTAAATTTGGTACAATTTGGATTTAGGCGAACGGATAGAGCTGGAATCCTGAAATTTTGAACTAAAGCTACTGTTGGAGAGTAAAATGGATGTAGTTTTTAAAATTCGTACTTATGGGTACGAAAAGTACTAAATGGTACTAAATTTGGTACAATTATGATTTGGGCGAACGGATAGAGCTGGAATCCTAAAATTTTGAACTAAAGCTACTGTTGGAGAGTAAAATGGATGTAGTTTTTAAAATTCGTACTTATGGGTACAAAAAGTACTGTATAGTACTAAATTTGGTACAATTACGATTTGGGCGAACGGATAGAGCTGGAATCCTGAAATTTGAATTAAGGCTGCTGTTAGAGATTAGAATGGAAGTAGTTTTGAAAATTCGTACTTACGGGTATGACAAGTACTAAAAGGTACTAAATTTTGTGCAATTACGATTTGGGCGAGCGGATGGAGCTGGAATCCTGAAATTTTGAACTAAGGCTACTGTTGGAGAGTAGAACGGAAGTAGTTTTGAAAACTCGTACTTATGGGTACGAAAAGTACTAAATGGTACTAAATTTATTACAATTACGATTTGGGCGAACGGATAGAACTGGAATCCTGAAAATTGAATTAAGGCTGCTATTAGAGAGAAGAATGAAAACAGTTATGAAAATTCGTACTTATGGGTACGACAAGTACTAAATGGTACTAAATTTTGTACAATTTGGATTTAGGTTGAGCGGGGGGAGCTGGAATTAAGATTGATGTTGTAGTATAGGATGGAGATAATTTGGAAATTCGTACCTATGGGTTACGAAAAGTAATAAATTTGGTACAATTAAGATTTGGGTCACCGGATAGAGCTGAATTTCTGAAATTTGGAATAAAAATTGCTGCTGGAGTATTAGATTGGCTACTGTTGGATTGTAGAATGGAAGTTGTTTAGAAAATTCGTACTTAAGGTTACGAAAAATACTAAGTGGTACTAAATTTGGTACAATTTAGATTTAGTGTGTACGGATAGAGCTGTAGCCCTGAAATTTCGAATTAACATTGAAGTTAGAGTATGGGATTGAGATAATTTGAAATTCGTACTTCGTAGGCTACATTTGGAGTGTAAAATGAAAGTAGTTTTGAAAATTCGTACTTATGGCTACAAAAAGCACCAAATTTGGATTTGGGTGAACGAACAGAGCTGGAATAATGAAATTTAGAATTAAGCTTGCTGTTGGGGTGTAACATGGAGTTAGTTTTGCAAGTTCTTACTTACGGGTAAGAAAAATACTAAATTTTGTACAGTTTGGATTTGGGTGAACGAATAGAGCTGGAAACCTTAAATTCGTAACTGAGATTAAAGTGTAGGATTGAGGAAGTTTGGAAATTCGTACTTATAGATACGAAAAGCACTAAATTTGGTATAATTTGGATTTGGGTCAACGGATAGACCTAGAATCCTGTAATGTGGAATTGAGATTTCTGTTGGAGTGTAGGATTGTGGTAGTTTTGGAAATTCGTACTTATGGGAACGAAAAGTATTAAATTTGGTACAATTGGGATTTGGAATCTGGAATTCTGAAATTTAGAATTGAGATTATTGTTGAAGTGTAGGATTGAGGTAGTTTTGGAAATTCGTACTTATGGGTACGAAAATTACTACATGGTATTAAATTTGGTACAGTGCGTATTGAGGGAACGGATAGAGCTGGAATCCTGGAATTTGGTAAGAATATGATTGGAGTGTAGGATTGAGACATAGAGGTAGTTTTTGAAATTCGTACTTATGGCCACGAAATATACCAAATGGTACAATTTGAATGCACCGATAGCGCTGGAATCCTTTTTTTGGAATTAAGGTTACTGGTGAAGTGAAGGATTGAGGTAGTTTTGGAAAATCGTACTATTGGGTGTAGGGACAGTGCTGGAATCTGCATTTTTTGGATTTAGTGTGAGTATTGGTGTACAATGTTGGTCTATATGTTAACATGTAAGGGTGAGATACGGCTGATATTTTTGAAAATCGAACTAAAGCGGTACGAACAGTACTAAAATAACAATAAATATTGATTAAAATTGGTATAAGTACAATAAAATTTTCAGTGTTCGCCATTTCCATATTATATATTGTTTATTTGTTTTTTATATCCTTTCCGCATACGAAGTAGCGGGCAATTTGCTAGTAAATCAATAAATTTATGCAAGGGTATTTGTTTATACAGATAATATTTACATTCTACAACAATCCGTCCCCACACAGAATGCCTGCGTAGGTTTTGTGTGCTTCTGTAAGTAACAAAGACGTGTATGAAAAAGTGTTTCCTTTGAATGACATAAAAACGACACATATAGTATCGATACACAATGCACTTCTATCAACTCTACCCATTTGAATAAATTTTTACATTTTTATTGGAAATATCAAGAAACAAAAACAGGAATGTGTCAACAATAGACAGCAGCAATAAAATACGGAATATTAAATTAAAAGGCTTCTACACGAATGCAGGAGGTTTGTGATAACACTTTTTTGTTGGCTTGAAATAGCAACTAACAAAGAGGGTTGAATTTATTAAAAACAATAGTGAATAGTTCGCTGTGCCGTTGTTCTTTGGCCACATACATATATATGTATGTATATTAAAACGTGGGCAAGGTAAATCGATAGGGCAAAATTTCCAAAGAAAACGATGTGACTTTTAATTGTCAGAAATATTGAAAATGTTCCTCCAATTTCGTCTCCATTAATTTAAATTAAATCCAATATTTGCCTATAAAAGACTTTTCAAGAAGAACCACTTTCTGAAAAGTGGCAGATATGGCAATCTTGTTGTTTAAATATTCAACATTTTGTTGAAACACATTATTTGCTTCCTTTGGAAGTTTCTTTCAACAGTGTATGTCACTGAATTCACTTTTAATTTCTAATAAAAACCTTGGGAGTCTTTAAAACCAACACTTATGGTACAATGTGAACACCAGAAAAGGTTGAGGTTATATTTACATAAAAAGAGATCAATAGAAGGAATAGGAAGACGGAATACGAAGACGGTAGATAAAACTAAGTTATTTATTATCTTTAAACCAGATATTTATAGTTTTTTTTCAATCAGTAAGAGATAGCTCTGCATGTCACGATTATTTTCTAATCGATGACAAAATTTTAGTATTTTAGAAACATTTTTATAATATAAGCGATCTGTGTGTTTATTATTTTTGTGTTTATTTTCTTATTATTTTAAGCCAATGCTGTGATACTAATTGATACATGTACACTATGTTCATTTTGTAGATATACCCTGAAGATGCAGTGTTAGCTATTGCGAAATATTGGTAAAAAAAAAATAAATAAAAACAACCCCAACATTGACCTCAAGCTCAAAAAATCTATTTATTTAAAATCAATAAAAAGGTCGAACAAAATTAACTACTAAATTTCAGTTTGTTCATAGAAAAGATGTGGGCCATTGGAGCTGCGAAGTGAACAAGATAGTTCCGTGTAGTTTCTTTGGCACAACTCTAGTATTCACAAAACTTCTCCACCACAAATTGTTAACACAGGTACATGTTTTAGTATAGCCCGAATATACACGGTGCTCTTGAAAGAAATTTAAATGGAAGGTGCTTACACCTGGGAAGTTTTAGCGGATTCTGGAACTACAATGTTCATAGATGAGAAAAATCAAAAAACTAAAAAAATCGCCGGAGCGCTTTATAAATAAATCGCGATTTATGTTGACATTTTTAGGGGTTGTTTAGGTTTTCACGATTTTGTTTGGAAACCGCAAGTCCTATCAAAATGAGACTGAAAAAAATGTTATAGCTATGAAAATTCTCTACAAGATTGACCTTTACGGTATTTTCGTAGGTTTTACCATTTTTGAGATATTGAAGTTCAAATTGGGACAGTGCACTGACTGTATCGCCCCCTTATAAAACAATGTCATGAAGGGTGCGACTTAACTAACTTTTAATGAAAACCGCTTACACAGGGGAAGTTTCTGTGAATTCTGAAACAGCAATGTTCATAGATGAGAAAAATCCAAAAACAAGAAAAAATCGCTGTAGGGATTTTTAAATAAATCGCGTTCAAAATTCACATTTTTGGTGTTTTTTTAGGTTTTCACGATTTTGCTTGGAAACCGCAAGCCCAATCGCAATGGAGCTAAAGAAAATGTTGTAGTTGTGAAAATTCTCTATAGGATTGACGTTTATGATTTGTTCTCAGGCTGTACCATTTTTGAGATAAAGAAGCTCAGTTTACATTTTTAGGTTGTTTTGTTAGGGTTTCGCGATTTTGCTTGAATGCGGCAAGTCTTATCAATAAGGGACCTGAGAAAATCTTATAGCTGTGAAAATTCTCTACAAGACTGGCTTATGTAATTTTTCCTAGTTTGTACCATTTTTTTGATATATAAGTTTGAGTTGGGAAATTGCAGTCATGAAATTTTTTTATAAGGAGACGATACAGAATTGAATAGAATTTGAATTGTCCAAATTGGAACTTCTATATCTCAAAAAACGGGAACGCCTACGAAAATATCATAAAGGTCACTCTTGTAGAGAATTTTGATAGCTACAACATTTTATTTATTCCTATTTTGATAGAAATTGCGGTTTCCAAACAAAATCCCAAAAACCTAAACAACCCCTAAAAATGTCAACTTAAATCGCGATTTATTCAAAAAGCGCTCCGGCGATTTTTTTTGTTTTTTGATTTTTCTCATCTACGAACATTGTAGTTTCAGAATCTGCAAAAACTTCCCAGGTGTAAGCACCTTCCATTTAAATTTGTTTCAAGAGCACCGTACCGTACCGTACCTCATGATTTTCGGTATTTTGAGGATTTTAGCTACAAATTTCAACCGAACTAGAAGACGTTTTAGGTACATTTTCAGACCAAATGTAGGTATTTGGAGTATCCGTAGTCATAACAATTGAAAGAGTATCAATCGACTTTGCCGGCAGAGATATACCCTCAGCCTATGTGAATTGAAACTTTCATCTACGGTCAGATCGAATGTATTTATGGTATTTTCATTATTTTGTGGCCTTTTTTGGACATTTGAACTTGCCGACGAAAATATGAGCTAGAATTAAAGTTCAAAAGTGTTGCAGAAAGGTACTTAAAGGAATGGACGGACATATTCCATTATGGAAGTGGATCTTATTTTGGAAGTCATATCTTTTCGATAGATATCGCGCCCACTAAACTAAGTTGGGACAAAATATTACGAAAACCAAATTTTGGACCAAATCGGTTCATCCGTTCGAGAGTTATCGTGCGCACCAGCCAGCCAGACAGACGGACGGACATTGCTAAATCGACACAAAATTGTCTGAAACGGGTTTCGTCCAAACATACTTGGGGTCTTAAACCATTATTTCGATGAGGCACATTTTGCCCGTATGAAAGTGTATATACCCTCGTTGGCATAAATGCTGAGGTTATAAAAAACGTATTACTCAATTTTAGTTCAGAAGAATTTATGTTGGGGACATAATAAAATTTCGACCCTGCCGAACTTAACGAGTTTTTATTTGGTTTTTTTTTTATAATGTGTATTTTGATTTTCATTTCACATTTGAAATGTAGCATTATTGATGATTTATTTGTATGATTTCTTGGTTAGAGCAAGCGTAATGCAAAGATGATATCATTGGGGCGTATACATTTTGTAAACACACACTTATTGCTTATTCGTCACAATAGCTTGACAGTACTCTTAAATCAAATTTAAATGGAAGGTACTTACACCTGGGAAGTTTTTGCGGATTCTGAAACTACAATGTTCATATATGAGAAAAATAAAAAAAAAAACAAAAAAATCGCCGGAGCGCATTTTAAATAAATCGCGATTCAAGTTCACATTTTTGGGAGGTGTTTAGCTTTTCACGATTTTGTCCTAACAAAATGAGACTGAAGAAAATGTTGCAACTATGAAAATTCTCTACAAGATTGACCTTTATGATATTTTCGTTGGTTTTACCATTTTTGAGATATTGAAATTCAAATTGGGACAATGCACTGACTGTATCGCCCCCTTATAAAACAATGTCATGAAGGGTGCGCCCTAACTAACTTTTAATGAATACCACTTACACAGGGGAAGTTTTTGTGAATTCTGAAACGGCAATGTTCATAGATGAGAAAAATCCAAAAACAAGAAAAAACGCTGTAGTGATTTTTAAATAAATCGCGGTCAAAATTCACATTTTTAGGTGTTTTTAGGTTTTCACGATTTTGCTTGGAAACCGCAAGTCCAATCGAAATGGAGCTAAAGAAAACGTTGTAGCTGTGAAAATTCTCTACAGGATTGACTTTTATGATTTGTTCTCAGGCTGTACCATTTTTGAGATAAAGAAGCTCAGTTTACATTTTAAGGTTTTTTTGTTAGGGTTTCGCGATTTTGCTTGAATACGGCAAGTCTTATCGACATGGGACCTGAGAAAATCTTATAGCTGTGAAAATTCTCTACTAGACCGGCTTATGTAATTTTTCCTAGGTTGTACCACTTTTTAGATATATAAGTTTAAGTTGGGAAATTGCAGTCATGACATTGTTTTATAAGGAGACGATACAGAATTGAATTGTCCCAATTTCAACTTCTATACCTCAAAAGTTGTAAAACCTACGAAAATATCATTAAGGCCAATATTGTAGAGAATTTTGATAGCTACAACATTATTTTATTCCCATTTTGATAGGACTTGCGGTTTCAAAGCAAAATCGCAAAAACCTAAACAACCCCTAAAAATGTCAACATGAATCTCGATTTATTTAAAAAGCGCTCCGGCGATTTTTTTTTTGTTTTTTGATGTTTCTCATCTATGAACACTGTAGTTTCAGAATCCGCAAAAACTTCCCAGGTGTAAGCACCTTCCATTTAAATTTGATTCAAGAGCACCGTGCACAAATATGGGATAGGTTGTTTAGTGAAACGACAGTTGATACCACAAAGTACCGTGCAAAATAAAATGGAGATACTAGGATGAAGTACTAACGGAGAATAACATTGGAAGGAAGCACTATTTTCTTAACCTTTAAAAATCACTACTCATGTATCCATGATATGGAAAATACAAAATTTATACTTCTACACGAGACTAAAATTTTTAAAATTTGGAGTGTGACAATGGATTCTTCACAGATACGTAACTTGCCCTCTTTCACGTTATCCTAGGTCCTGTATCTAATACAAAATTTCAAATTCGTTTCAAAACATCCTTATCTGTATTATTTCAAGAGTATTGCATGTCATAAACTACACTTTTAAGGTTATTTGGTATGTTTAGATTTTTTTTAAAATCCTGTAAAATATTAAATACGAAATATTTAACTATTTTCGAACATATATTTGATTACTTCCCTCTTTATGTTCAGGAAAAACTTAGAATTTTTCCTAAACTCTGGTAAAATTGATAAGTGATAAAAAATAGTACACGTGATTTTTGTCTGAAACAACTTCACCATACTCTCTTCACATTATTGATTATGATAAAGAAACTACAACAACTCAATATAACAAATATTCACATACATATGTTATCTTCTTTATACCAACAATATAACGGAAGCGGAAAACCAAAACTACCATTAATGAAATCCACACATATGAGAGCGAATATGGGATCAAAATACTAACGTCGGCCATGGTTCAGTTAACGAATGAATATGCTTTTCGGCTTTTGTTGTTATTATTTTTCCACAAGCATGTGCAAAATCCACTCACAGCATCCTCTTAACGTACAAGAAAACCGAAACCCATTACACTATAATTATCCCAATGATACCCAAGAGTTCATTTCATAATGGTTATGATTTTTCTCCCAGAATTGTTCAATAACCACTCAGCTATAAAACCCACAAAATGCTGTTTCTTATTGTTTTTCGTAACCCGAAACCATCAAGAACGTTGATTACGAACAATATGGTATGGCAGCGATACTGGAAAAAAGAGAGTTGGAAATGGAAATGTTACTTAAATTTCACACATGTGTTAGTAAAAATATGCGTTAATTTAAAAGTTTGTAACATTTAATTCTTCGAAGGTAAATTTAAAAC
The DNA here is from genome assembly GCF_047663935.1 of Musca autumnalis. Classification (NCBI taxonomy): domain Eukaryota; kingdom Metazoa; phylum Arthropoda; class Insecta; order Diptera; family Muscidae; genus Musca; species Musca autumnalis. The sequence continues at coordinate 252,169,107 of NW_027411866.1, forward strand.
AAGTAAGCGAGAGCTATTGTCGGACGTGGCTGACCATGTGATATCCTACACCACTAACCCTGGATACTAGTTTTCCACGGAATTCATTTTATATGACTGCGACATATCTTAGCCGGCCGGACATACATACATAAGTTGAAATATATACATGATAACTAGCCTGGTTTTAACTCAAAGGGGAAAATCGATGTCAGATTTTTAGGCGTCACCCCTATAAACTTATTAATTTTGTTGGATTTTAAGATTGCCACAGTTTTCTTTAATGACCGTAATTATTATCCAATCGGCGAAAAGTAATCCTAAAGCTATACCATAGGCCCCAAATTACCTAAAATTGGTAATTACCAAAAATTGTACGATTCGTTTTCTATCCATAGCAATAAATTGGTAAATAAAGTTCTCATCGATTGGTCAATAAATGTTGCTTTTACAGCACTTTCGTATAAATTCACCGTTGGCAACATACAAATTACTATGGAAACTTTGAGACCTTATTGGCACGTGTTTACATTTTTCATTTGTGATCAAACTTTGGCAGTATGAAAATTCAACAAAATTTATGATTATAGGGGTGTGTGGCCTGAAAAATCCGACATCGATTTTTTAAAACCACCCTAATGATTACATTTTATAATGGACAGACGGATTGCTTCTTAAGAAAAAATAATATTTGTATTAGAAAAATATCCAAAGACCTTCATAATAGCTTTCGGCGACTTTTAGGGAACCGACCAATACAACAAGGAAAAAAGTATCATTCGGCTATGCCGACAGAGATATAGCTTCAGCCTATGTGAGTTGCAACTTCCATCTACGGACAGATCAAATGTATTTAGGGTCTTTTCAGAATTTTGTGGCACTTTTGGACATTTGAACTTGCCGACAAAATGTGGATTAGGACTAAAGTTCAAAGGTTTTGCGGAGGAGGGAATGGACCGACATAATGCATTACGAACGTGGATCTTATCTTGAGAGTCATATCTTTTCGATAGATATCGCGCCCACTAGTCATTTCAATGGGTTAGACCAGTATGCCAAGAAGCATGGACTTGTCCACTGAAAATATATATGGCTGTAAACAGGACCACAAAAAACATCATCGGTATAAATTTGCAAAAGATCTCCGAACAGACCTTAAACTGCACTTGGACACTAAAGTTGAACTTTTGTTGGGGAGTTATCCTAAGGAGAGGACCCATATGGGCCATTTTAGAAGTTCAACTAAGTTTGGACAAAGTATGACGAAGGCCAAAATTTTGACCAAATCGGTTTATCAGTTCGAAAGTTATTGTGCTCCCCAACTACTACATATGGTGCCATAGGGGTTTTTTACAACTTTCGGGCTGTTTTCCAAAGAAGTATGGACTTGCCACTTAAAATACTTGTACCGTTGTAATTGTGACAGCGATAGCAAGTTGCTTCAGCAGAAATCAAAGTTAGTCAGGAGCAGGACTTAAAGCGAACTTATCCCAAATGTTGTGGGGGAGGTACCCGATGGAATGGGCAAATATAGTCCATATTCAAACTGATATATATCTGGTATATATGTATATTAGGATGCGTAAAGAATGGAACAAATCGGTCCTTGCCTTCAAGAGTATCGTGCGCACAATTTTTCCGAACATATATGAGCTTTTGTGTGGGGAGATATCTGAATGAGTGGACCGATATGTTTTATCTTCGAACTTAAACTAAGTTTGGACAAAATATTGTGAAGGCCAAATTTTGGATGGAATCGGCAGATCCGTTCAAGAGTTATCTTCCGCTCCAAACACTACACACGCTGCCATAGGGGTTTTTTGAACCTTTCAGGCTATTTTCTCAGGAAGTATGGTTTTGCCCCTGATGAAACTTGTAACGCCGTATGGGGTGCCGTGAATACAAGTTGTTACAACAAAATCAAAACGATTCGAGAGCAGTTCCTAAACTGAACTTTTCCGAAATTTTGTGGAGGAGGTACCAGAAGGAGTGGACCGATATAACCCATCTTCAAACTTAAACTAAGTTTGGAACAAATATATTGCGAAAGCCAAATTTTGGAGCAAATCGTTTCATCCGTTCGAGAGTTATCGTGCGCATCAACCAGACAGACAGACGGACATTGCTAAATCGACTCCAAATTGTCTGAAACACAATTCGTCCAAACATACTTGGGGTCTAAAACCATTATTTCGATGAGACACATTTTGCCCGCATGAAATAAATACTGAGGGTATAAAAACGACCAATATTTCGTGGTATTACATACTTTTGCCCAAAGGAGACCCAAAAACTTCAAGACACCGTGCAGCATTTTAATTTACCTCAAGTTAAACTGGGAATTTCTCTATCATGACTTAAAAAATTGTCTATCCTGATTGCGAAATTTTGTAGCATGCAAGGTTAATGTACTTCCTTACAAACAAGCTAAACCAGAAAGGAACCCATTTATGTATATCTTAGACAGTATTTCCGTTATCTAACCGCTTATTGATGTAATTTGCATCAAGGAAGAGGTCAAAGATTGGTTTTCAAGTTTCGTATTCGTAATTTTCCGGAATATGTCCCCCAGAAATTAAAATATATTTTCAAAAAAATAAATTAGGGTATTTTTCCCACAAAAGTCATGGTTAATTTCTCCAGCAAAATTCTATCTGATCATTATCCAAAATTTTTAGCATTGCTTAAAACTCTTACCTTGTGTAAGATTTTGCCAGTTTTGAGCAATAGCTTCGACCTCTAGCGTGATTATGGTTACACTATACACAATTAAAACTGTGGAATCCCTGCATATATTAGGCTATAACTCTGTTATCTGAAAACGTACGTCAGCGAATTACGGGGGCGCAAATGTATCTTCCAGGAATGAAGATATGAGATGTATATTAAACATTTTACCAATTTTCACGCAAAAGTTCTGGTCCGTTTAACCCGCTAAATCTAATCTGATCATCAAGATAAATTGCAAGCTACTTCTCTGTCGTAAACCGAAACCTTACATAAAATTTCGGGCCGATCAGACTACCATTGCGAAATTGGATAACAATTTTGTTTTTGATCCATTTCACCCCCTAATTATTTCACGTCCATCGCCAAAAAATATAGGGGTCTGTTTTGGTCGGAACCCGACTTCCATACAAAATGTCGTGAAGAATGGTCCATAATTGCGGCCTGTAGCGTGCGTAGAATTTTTAAATGACGGACGGACACACATCTCAAAATCGCTTTATCTCGTCGAGATATGAATTTTGGTATACCACGACGAATCTTTCGCGGTGTTACATGATTTTTTCGAAAAACAAACTTATAATACCCTTTTCACATTGTGGTGTAGGGTATAAAAAGCGTTAAGTTGGGCAGAACTCCACCATAAAATATTCTGAACTAAAACGGAATAATTATTTTCTTTCCTGTCCACAATTTTAGGCGGAGATATTTTGTGAACACTGATACCTAAATAAGATCAAAAATGTATATAAAATGTCTTCAATCGGTCTACACCTTTATATGGGGCTATAATATATAATGTGAACCTATGTTGACAATTGTTGGTGGAGTAGTTATATGACCACTGGAAACTTCAAGTGACAAATTACAGGTAGCTCGGTCGTAAAATATAGTTAAAATCCTCAATACCGAAAATCTGGTTGTTGTTGTAACAGTGTTTGTTATTATGTTTGTATGTTCATTCTTTTGTTCAATCTGGCTATGGTTCCAGGAAAGTGGCTGCTTCGATGGGATGTAACCATAGATCCACTGGAGTTAGATGAGTATGTTTGGCTGAGCAGTTGAAAAGGTGTTTTGTGTCGTGCGGGCCCATGCCACATACTGGGTAGATGTCTTGCACGGCTCGGCCGATTTCCGCCCAATAAGAATTTAAGCGACTGCAATATCCCGAGCGTAGTTGAGCCAAAACTAGTCTAGTTTGTCGTGGCAGCTGACGCTCCTCAGCTGCAATAGATGGGGGATGTATTTCGAGGACATTATTCACACTATAATTGCTTAAGGCCTTGCTTGATACGCTTGGACCTCTCCCTCTAGAGCATGAATATCCTTCCTGATCTGCCTGTATGTGTCAGGCCTACTCACAAGATGGTGATTGGGATGGCTCAAACGGTAACATCCAAGCAGGTACTGCAACGAAAGCATCTCATTGTGTTGCTTTACTAGAAGAATTTTTGCCTCCTCATGTAGGTGGTCCATTGAAGATTTGAGGAGGTACCCTGTTGCTGTTCTCAGGGCGGCATTCTGGCAAATATGAATCTTTTTCCAATTCGTATCACATAATCTCGGGGACCAGACTGGCGCCGCATAGCTTACCACAGACCGACCTATCGCTTTTTACGTGGTCAACAAGGTTTCTTTATCTGCACCTCAAGTGCTGCCGGCTAGGGACTTGAGGACCTTGTTCCTACTTTTCAGTTTGTCGCAGATAGCTGTGGCGTGCGTGCACGACGTGAAAGTAGTGTCCAATGTGACCCCTAAAATTTTGGGACAGTTTGTGGTCGGAATTCTGCTACCGTCGACCACGACATTCAATTCTCTTCCAAAGTGCGCTGTCCATGTGGTGAACAGAGTTGCTGTTGATTTTGTGGCGGAAATCTGCATATTCCTCGAATGGAAAATTGTGGTAAGATCGGTTAAATAGTTGTTCAGTATCTCACAGATGTCATCAGGATAGGTACCGAAGGCCAGGATCGTGCAATCATCCGCTTACGTTACGATCTCGATGGCGTCTGGGGGGGGGGGGGTAGGAATACAGGGGAGGTAGATATCACCCCACCCCAAGGAACTCCCTGTTTTACTCTATGGGGTTTGTACTTCTTGTTCCTGAATTCCACGTACGACTGGCGTCCACACATATAATTGACTATCCAACGTTTCAAGCTTGGCCGGTAATGGCGTGCAGCGCAGTTGTCGTGCTGTGCTGCTTACGGAATCCATGCTGATGATCGGCAACTTGATAGCTGTTTCTGATACTGGGGAGGACTAAGGTCTCAAGGGTCTTTGCTACGGGCGACAAAAGCGAAATCGGCCTGTACGATTTACTTTTGCTGGCATCCTTGCCTGGCCTCCGTAGCGGGACCACCCTGCCAATTTTCGAGACTTCGGGAACAATGAGGGTGGCTAGCGACAAGCTGAGAACTTTAGTGAGATACTCCACTCCCGGCTCATCCAGCTGTTTCAGTATTATCATGGAGATTCCATCAGGGCCCAACGCTTTGGATGATTTAGTGTTACTGATGGCATTGGCAACATCATCTATTGTAAACTGTGGTGGTTCCTTCTCGGCAGGAAGAGATCTGATGCGACGTAATACTCTTCTCTTCGCCCTGTCACTCTCGGGGTGCTCGACAAACTGTCGATTGAAATAACTTGCGCACCTCTTCGGATCAGTCAAAGTAACGTCGCCAAACGTGACTGAGGTCCTATCCTAACTTCTTCCAGGGTTCGAGAGTGAATTAACGTTGCCCACAATTCACCTATACCGGCTCCGATGTTGCAACTCTTCAGATGATTTAACCACTTGTTCCGCTTATGCTCGCCGACCAGCCTGTTAACTTCCAGTGTCAGCTCCCTGACTCTGGGGTCATTGGGTTTGGCTCATCACGCTCATCTGCTAATCCCGTCGCATCCGCTGGGAAGTTTGGCCTTACTTCGGGTATTCGACCAGCAGGGATATGGCGAGCGGCTGCAGCTGTGATGATGTCTCGGAACGTCCTTTCCGCTACCCGAAAATCAGAAGGATTGGGCAGTTCTCTGAAGCGGTGATTGGTGAACTCTTTGAAACCCGGCCAATCAGCTTTCTTATGATTGACGAATGTGCGGCGTTCAGAGGTAATGAAATCGGGTGGTCTGCTAATGGAGACAATTATGGGGAGATGGTCTGATCCAAGGGAAATGACGGGTTGCCAGGTAACGTCATTTGTCAAACCAAGTGACACGATGGTTATGTCTGGCGAGCTGTGACCTCTTTGGTCGTTTCCGAGAGCCGAAGGCCACATCTCATGATGCGCACTAAATTCCCCCAGGACCAGACGATTATGACCTTCCAAAAGCGGGCTAATGTTAGGCACGTAATCTGAGATACAGCTATTTCTCGGCGGGATGTATACGTTCAGCAACTCTATGTCGGCAGTTCCACACCTGACTGCTACCCCCATACATTCCATGTACGGGTCATTAGAGACATGCTCAAGCGAGATAGGTCTGTACTGGACAGCATATCCCGGAATGCCTGCTCCGAATTCTTTTGGTCCGTGCCGGGACGAAGGAAAACCCAGAACGAATATGTCTGTGCTCAGTTTGTCACATTCGCATCTTCACCCACATCCCACCTTCGCTGAGATGCAATAGATGTCAGGAGTGGGGGCATCCAAGTTGTTGCTCTAAATTTGTCCACGTGAGGGACTACGACAGGGACTATATTGCTGCATGCTGCGTGAACACAGTCACTTAGTGAGTCGTCGTCGGATTACGAAACTCCCTTTTTGTCTGACTACGAAACTCCCCCGCAGTCCCCTCGACAACAACCGCACATGCAGCCTTTAACACCAGCCGTTGTTGTCCCAATCCCAGAGAATGCATCCTTTTTGCAATTTAATTGCAATGGACTCCGAGGTAAGATCGAGGAAATAGTAGATTTCATGAGTCGGAAGAACATCAAGGTCGCTGCGGTGCAAGAAACCAAGCTCAACAACAACTGCAGCTTACAACATTGTGATGGTTACGAAAATCTGGAGGTACCGTTATATGTGAGCTATACCAAAACAAGGACCTATGTTGATAGTTTTTGGTGGAGATATTTTGTGACCACTGGGAACCTCAAACGTCAAAATACAGCTAGTTCGGTAAAAAAAAACTTTAGCTAAAATCCTCAAAACACTGAAAATTGGAAGGTATCGTTATATTGGCGCTATACCAAAACGTGCACCTACGTTGACCATTTTTAGCGGAGAACCTCAAACCTGGAAACCTCAAATATTAAATTACAGGTATTTGGGTAAAAAATGTAGCTTAAATCCTCAAAATACCGAAATTCAGGAGGTACCGTTATATGGGGCTGTACCAAAATCTGTGACCAAGGGGGCCATAGGTAGTTCAATCAAAATCTAGGTAAAATCCCCAAAATACCGAAAATCGGGAGCAACCGCTGTATGGGGGCAATAGAAGACATGGACCGATATAACCCATTTGCTATGGAAAAAAGACAATCGGCTGCAAAAATATAGCGATCTAGCTCAATATGTATGTTGCCCGGTTATCAACAACTACAAACCTTAATAAATTACTTTCTGCAATAGTTAATGCCAGCTCAGTTCATGATGTTTATGTTGAATTTTCTCATTTGTGTTATTTGAAAAGCTTCCTGTTAATAATACATTAAGTAATACTCAATCTAATCTATTGTAAGTTTATTAAATAATTCTACAAATGTTGTGACCGTCAATTCCTCTCAGATCAATTTAATATTGTTTTACGAGTAAGGATTGTGATTTAGTGGATACAAATTTTTTACTTTGAAAATGATATCCCTATTGGCGTATAATATATCCTTGTTGGTGTCAGCAATTAGAGGCGTTATTACTGGAAAAAAACATCCAATTTAATTAAAAAATAAAATTCCTCTCTTATTTCATTAATTATAAATACTTGTTGTTAATTAAACAAATGTTTTGCAGACGTTAAAATAAATAAGAAGAAGACTTTGTATTTCAATCTGCAAAACTTAACAGACAGTTTAAAAGAAATGTATCGCATTGCTAATTATCATTACCTGTCTGGTAAATATGTTTGCCTTTGATGTCAACGACCAACGAGTTATTCACCTTTAAAATGAACCTCTCAGTTGGTTTGACAAAGAATTGCTGGGATGGAAGATGTAAAACGAAGAACAGGAAAAAATCGAGTCGCTAAATACAGCTTAAGGTTAATACCAGAAAATTATAAAAATTTCTGTGTCTCACGAAGTTGTTTTGGGTATAAACTGCTATCTCAGTCGATAGTATTTTTACAGTGTATTATTTAACTTGCTTTGGTTCCTGTCTGTTTAGTTCAAATCTAGTAACTCATTTTTAACACAGTTGACCAGTCTAACTGAAACTTCCAACTCTACTAAATGTCAGAATTTTTAAGCATTTCAAAATAATCCTTATATTATCTTTAATGCAATAACAAAATGTAACCAAATTTCGTACTTTTCGTACACCTGGGTATAACCTTAAAAAATTACCTTCTTATATCAACCAATTGTACCAACCAATTGTACCAACAGCTCTCTCGGTTTTTCCAAACGCAATAATAGTATTTTACATATAAATACAGAAGTATGAATTTCCAAACACTCCTTCTTAAATTTCAAAAATCCCTGTTATCCCTTTTACACAATAACAAATTAAATCAAAGTCGTTACCATTTAGTAATTTTTACAGTACGCTCTTCCAAAACCATCTCTATATCCTAACCCCACATATCAACAGTGACTCTAAGAGCAAATTTTAGAATTTCAACTCTGTTCCGACGCCCGATACAACATTTAGGCCGCTTAGGTACTTTTCGTCAACTTATGATATGTATTTCTTAAAACACGTCCATGTACCAACTTTACACACTAATACTCACCCTAACTCCAAAAAATAAAGTTTCCAGCTCTGTTCCTACACCCAACAGCAAATTGAGTACCACTTAGTAATTTTCGTATAATTATGGTACGTATCCAAACTTAGAACAATTTAGTGCGCTTTGTACACATTACTAAGAATTTTCAAAACAGCCTCAATCTAATACTCCCACAGTAACCTTAATATCCAAAACTAACCCAATCCTACATCCACAATCCCACATAAGTGCGAATTCCCATAAGTGCGAATTTCCATAACTTCCTCTATCCTACAGTCCAACAGCAATCTTAATTCCAAATTCCAGGATTCTAGCTCGATCCGTTCACCCAAATCCAAATTGTACCATTTAGTACCCTTTGTACCCAGAAGTACGAATTTCCAAAATATTATCAATCCTATACTCCAACATTATTCTTAGTTTCATATTTCAGGATTCTAGTTCTATCAGTTGACCCAAATCCAAGTTGTACTAAATTTAGTACCATTTAGTACTTTTCGTACACATAGGTACGAATTTCCAAAACTACCTCAATCCTACACCCCAATAACAATCTTAGTTCGAAATCTAAGGGTTCCAGCTCTATCTGTTCACCCAAATTCGAATTGCACCAAAACCACTTCCCAACCATGATTCCCTTACCAAATATCAAGATTCTAGCTATATCCCTTAAAAATACATTATTGATACAAAATTCAGTAACTTTTAGTACTTTTCATACACTTGTAGTTCGAGTTTTCAAAAACCATTTGGTACTTCTTTCTAGCTCTCCATTAGTGACCTCATTCAGAATTTCACAAATCTAGCTCTTACCGGTTGCCTAATACAAAGGTTACCATATTGAGTACCTCTTAGTACTTTTCGTACCCTTCCAGTTCGAATTTCCAAAACCCCAGCCTTATACCACCCCTACACACCAACAGCAACCTGTTCTCAAAATTTTAAGCTTCTAGCTTCAGCCGTTCCGTCTGGGCGATGACCTGTCACTCACTCGCTTATCACTAAGCTCTTTAATATAATTAGATGTTCATAATTTTTGATAGATAAGTTTCTCGACTATAGGAAGTCTATAGCTAACACAGTCGGAAAATGTGACTAAAAACGCCAAAATACCTCAAATCGGGCGGTACCGTTACGTGGTCAAAAATATATGTCGCAAATGATTATTTCAAACTTAATGTGCCCTCCATACTATGGAGGGTATAAAAACTGTATACAATATATAATGTTAACAAATTACGTATTCTACTTCTAAATAGTGGCGAAAGAACTTAATAATTTCTTGTTTTCCTAAAATCGATGTTTCATAATCCCCACTTTACGCAAAGCTTTACATACGCCAACCCATCATTAGCAATTCCACGTGTCAAATATTTGCTTTCCTCTACAATCCTAACAAAGCAATCAACCAACTAAGACCTCGAGGATTAAAAACAGATTTTACGACGTTATAAAAAATTTAAAATATGTTTTTTTTCCAATTCCCATTTAAATTTTTTTCAAAAAGTTTTCGGATACTCTTGATTCATCAAATATTTCCCAAAGGAAATTTGGATATTAAATTTGACCTTCGAATGATGAACGAATGAATAAAGTTGTTGTCAACGAACCAAGTAAAATCAAAATCGGGTAAATTTATAGATTTTTTTCACAGCAGGCTTACAACGCCACAAGTCAGTAACATTGAGCAATCACGAATATCTCAAATAAATGCGTGCGTATTTTTAACCCATAAATAACTTTTGGAAGTATCTTAAAGGTTTTATCAAATCATAAATATGCTTGAAAAATATTTTATGACATTTAGGATTACGTAACTATTATTTTTAATGAGAGTTTAAAATAACAAACTTTGATGTCTAACTTTGATTCGACTGTATTATTTTACAATTATATACGTGTCAAGTACATATTCGGCAAAGTTTTTTGTATCAAAAAATATCCTTGTTATCCTAGTGGTTTTAGGGTTAAACAACGAGTAATATAAGAACCACAAAAAATTAAATGGTTTAAAAACGGTAATAGAAACCGTGTCTGAGGGACTTTTCACGTTTTATTGTTTTCATCTTCGGCGGTTGCTATTCTTTATTAATTTTTATGACGTTAAGAAAAAGGATGACGACAATTATGATGCTTTTGAAAGGTAAGCTTGTTTTTCAAGACAATTATATTTTCGTTTCAGTTTTTTTTTCAATCAGGTCAATGTAAGATTAATAACGTGAGGAATGGAAACAATTTGATTGACCCAACATTATTTTTTAAATCGTTTACGTCATGCATTTATAAACGAATTTGTGCATCAAATACACCAAGTAGGACATTATCTGCTGATACGGATAATATCAAGACGGTGATGGTGATTTTTTTTAACGAGATCTTCATTTGTATTTAAGCTCGGACTGTGATTGTCTCATTCTGTATCATGCATACATGAACCCATGCATTTTTTCATAGCTAATTTTTTTGGGAGTTTGCCCACCACAAGTTTTTATTCTTCATAAGGGTGAACGCATGGACTATGTTAGCTTGCTACCACAACCGGGTGTTAAACGCTGTTCCAAGGAGACACCGCGAAAATGTCAATGTCCACTTAATATGGTAGATGAACCAAGATAAATATTAGACTGTAACATGTAAAAGGCGATTCATATCATTCCTCTATGTCAAAAGGTCATGTGTCCAAATATTCGGTTATATTAATGAAACCCTATTTTCCTATTGATAACTTGGTACGTTCTACCCTTTGCGTCATGGTAGAACATGCCTTTGCAACAGCCTTTCTTTTTGTAGCTAAATAAATATTAAATATTTTTTTAGGCAAAATGCAAATTTATTGAAATTTTAAATAGCAGCTTTGGATACAGTATTTATTTGCACTGTTAGGATACACCATTGAATATCACCTAATAAAAAATAAATATGAACTATGCGCTGTTTGAAATATAAACAAGTAAAAAAGCATTAAGTTCGGCCGGGCCGAACTTTTCATACCCTCCACCATAAAATATTCTGAACTAAAATGGAATAATTAGTTTTCATTCCTGTTCCCAACTTTAAGTGGGTGCGTTAAAATGTCAGATAATGTACATAAAATGCTTCATTCGGGAGACCCTTTTTATGATGCCTATATCTAACTGTGTATGTTGACAATTAAATCGGGGGGTACCGTTCTATGGGGGCTATACCAAAACGTGGACCTATGTCCACAACTTTTGTTATATAAGATTATTGATACTTAAGAACCCTAAATGTCAAATTATAGCTAAATCGGTCTGAAAATGTAGCTAAAAACGTCAAAATACCGTAAATCGGGGGGTACCGTTATATGGGGGCTATACCAAAACGTGGACCTATGTCCACAAGTTTTGTCATATAAGTTTATTGACATTTAAGAACTTTAAATGTCAAATTATAGCTACATCGGTTTGAAAATGTAGCTAAAATCGTCAAAATACCGTAAATCGGGGGTACCGTTATATGGGGGCTATACCAAAACGTGGACCTATGTCCACAAGTTTTGTCATATAAGTTTATTGATATTTAAGAACTTTAAATGTCAAATTATAGCTACATCGGTCTGAAAATGTAGCTAAAAACGTCCAAATACCGTAAATCGGGGGCTTTATGGTGGCTATACCAAAACGTGGACCTATGTCCACAACTTTTGTTATATAAGTTTATTCATACTTAAGAACCCAAAATGTAAAATTATAGCTAAATCGGTCTGAAAATGTAACTAAAAACGTCAAAATACCATTAATCAGCGGGCACCGTTATATTGGGGCTATACCAAAACGTGGACCTATGTCCACAAGTTTTATTATATAAGTTTACTGACATTTAAGAACCCTAAATGTCAAATTATAGCTAAATCGGTCTGAAAATGTAGCTAAAACCTTCAAAATACCGTAAATCGGGGGGTAGCGTTATATGGGGGATATACCAAAACGTGGACCTATGTCCACAACTTTTGTTATATAAGTTTATTGACATTTAAGAACCCTAACTGTCAAATTATAGCTACATCGGTCTGAAAATGTAGCTAAAAACGTCAAAATACCGCAAATTGCGGGTACCGTTATATGGGGACTATACCAAAACTTGGACCGATATAGCCCATCTTCGAACTTGATCTTCCGACGTCTAAAAAAATGGTATTCGACAAATGCGACCTGTATGTTGCGAACGGACGGACGGACATGCATAAATCGACTCAGAAAGTGATTCTATGTATATCCCTAGAAGGAACTATGGGTCTATCTCGCTTCCTTTTGTATGTTACATACAAATGCACTAACACATAATACCCCTTACCACATAGTGGTGTAGGGTATAAAAATATTTAGCTCACATCATATTATCATCAGACCAGAACCAATGAATAATTCTGTTTTGATATGCCAGTCATGCAGTGATTCAATGAATTTAACAAAAAATTCACATATCCAAATATGATTTATTATTATTACTATTATTATTATTTTTTTTTTTGGAAAATGCAAACAGAATTGTATTAAAAATAAATTATTAGAATATTGTTAAAATATGTAAATAAATAAAGACGTCAAAAAACTGTAGCAACTGATGTTTGTATTGTATAATATTTCGATTTTAAGCTAAGTTGTCTTACAGATTATAATTAATTTTATAGTATCCATTCAAGGAAGATATTGCCATATTACCCATACCACTTACTTTCTTACTCTCAATTCTATTGGGTCGTCTATATTAAATCAGGGATCATGTATAAAATTAACTTTTATCGTTCTTCTATTTTATAGTCCGATTAATTTTGAATATTTGCCTATCGCCATGATTTGTTTTAGGTTCTGTGTTATTGTATAGTGCAGTCTCATTCCACGCATGTTTCCTTTTTGGTTTGAAAATGCTTGTAAAAAGGTTTAAACATTCGAGTATGTATATTAGAGTTATAACTTTTTGGCAATTTGTACAAATATCAAAAATACCACCGCATAGCCGTGTAAAGCATGAAAAGCTACTATGGAATACGGTGCCGTTTCCGCACAAAATGCATTGAAGTTCGGTAATGAATTATTTTATTTTATTTGCTATAATGACATATACGTTTTTCGTATTAATTATTAATAGTTTTAATCTAATTTAAAATCAATATGAAACTATTCTGGACCAATTTGTTATCAAATCGGGATATCTAAGAGCATTTAATGCATCTTTGACAATATTGAAATATTTTTTCTTTCTTTATAAACTCGCGAAGTTTATGTTTGTATTTATTGTACCTATCGGACAAGAGAATGTGTGGTCATTTGCAACGAATTCGCGAAAGTTACAGACTGTTTTTAATGACTTTGCCTTTGAGAATCAAATTTGTTTTCTATAAATATTTATTTAAACAAAGTTAATTTAAATTTTTAACTTGAAAAAATATCAAAAGGCCTTTAGTAATCGCAGTCGGTGCGGAAGCTGTTTTAAACCGAATCTTTATCAGGACAATATTACGCACATGGTACTGGCGTGGTATTTTTTTGGTTATAGCCCTAATGTATATATGGTAAAAACCAAAAATGTTTTACAATCGATGGATCCGAGTTTCACCCACTCCGAAGTCCCGAACAGTTAACATATTCTATATAGTATGACTTCCGTGTGGAGTTATTTTTTTCCTTTTCTCTCCCATCGGACGCCTCCCCAGGTGGTGGATAGGGGAACGCTCATCAGATATGGCTGGTACCGCAAAAATAAAATATGCGGGGCGAACCAAAAGAAAAAAAGGCAGCGTCTGATCAACAGTTGGCGGCGGCAAACAGCGTCTGAACTCCAGGAGGAGCGGCTGAATATGTAGAAGGAAAACTATAAACCCTCCAGATGGCAAGGGGAACCCCCTGAAGTACCTCTCTCCCTAAAAACTATACAATTATCTATTATGAATGATGAAATAAATACACGGCCCTTAGTCTCCGGCAACACAAGGGTGCTGAGAATCTCCGGAGGTAAAAAACAACATTTAAGAATTGCTACATGGAATGTAAGGAGTCTCTATGAATCAGGAAAACTAGCCAACACTATTATGGAAATGAACAGATTAAACATCGATATACTCGGAATAAGTGAGACCTGGTGGCGACAAAGCGGCGAATTTAGCTCCCAAAACATGAAAATATACTTCTCTGTCGGGATTATAGTAAAAAGTAAAATAGCGCAATGCGTAAAGGGTTCTATCTTCAAATCGGATCGGACTATGCTACTTAAAATTAAATGTAAACCAATTGACATGAACATAATCCAAGTATACGCACCTACTGCGGACAAAGGTAATCTTGAAATTGAAGCTTTTTACGAGGAAATTGAAGACTTACTAAGAATGACAAAGAGGCACGAAATTACAATAATTCAAGGCGATTTTAACGCTAAAATAGGAGCAGAAAAGTGCCAAGGCATAACAGGAAACTATGGCCTAGGCGAAAGAAATGACAGGGGTGACAGACTAATTCAGTTCTGTCAAGAACATAAAATGATGGTAACAAACACAATGTTCTGCCTTCCCCCAAGACGACTATACACATGGAAATCGCCACAGGATAGAAGGGACAATATTGTGAGAAACCAAATAGATTTTATATTAATTAATGCCAGATTCGGATCCTCGGTTAAGAAATGCTCTACATATACAGGCGCTGATGTTCATTCAGATCACAATCTTCTGATGATGCAGTTGCGCACAAAAATTGTTATAAATAGAAAAAAGAATATCCGTCGTAAACTCAATGTGGCAAAACTTGAAAATACCACCTTGAAAGCAAATCTTCGAGATAATATAAATCGAGAACTAAGAAATATAAATACTGAAAACATTGACGACTTGTGGAACGCACTAAGGACTACGCTCAAACCCCTAGCAGATAATACCCTCGGATACGGCAAAAAATCTACACAGAAGGAATGGATGACACAGGATATTCTCAACATGATGGAAGAGAGACGAAAACATAAAAACACGAACTTTGAACTGTATTGGGAACTAAACAGGGAAATCCAAGTCGCTATACGCATGGCAAAAAACAATCATATAAATAAGCAATGTCAGGAGATTGAAAGATTGAAAAGCCTTCACGACGACTTTAATCTCCATAAAAAATTAAAAGAAATGGCTGGTGTATACCGCAAAACTCATTCAAAAGTACTATATAATGATAATAATGATCCTGTGTTTGAGACAGAAGAAAAGAAGACTATTTGGAGAGATTATATAAAACAAATGTTTACAGATGAAAATCGAACAACTCTTGAACAACGGACTCAACAATCTCTTACAGGAAATCCCATCAGTCGAAGAGAAGTTGAAACAGCAATAAATACTCTGAGAGATAGGAAAGCTTGTGGCCCTGACGAGATTCCCTCGGAAATCCTTAAATTAATAGATGACGAAAACATCGCACTTTTAACAAAATTATTTAACCATGTATATGATACAGGTCGATACCCACAAGACTGGTTAAAATCTACATTTATTACCATTCCGAAAAAATGCAACGCAAAACATTGTAACGAACACAGACTTATAAGTCTCATGACCCATGCCCTAAAAATTTTTCTACTGATAATTCACTCCAGAATATACTCAAAGTGCGAAAAAGCCATGGGAACATCTCAGTTTGGATTTAAGGAAGGTATGGGAACACGAGAAGCACTTTTTTCGATACAAACATTGGTCCAGAAATGTAAAAACGCACAAAAAGACGTATTTCTATGCTTTATGCATTACGAAAAAGCTTTTGATACAGTGTTACACGATAAGTTGATTGACATCCTCATCTCCATTGGCCTAGACCAGAAAGAAGTGCATTGTATCAAAAGTCTATATTGGCATCAAAGTGCACAAATAGAAGTGGACAGGGAAATGACAGATAGAATTGACATATCTAAGGGAGTGAGACAAGGGTGCATATTGTCACCTTTGCTATTCAATATCTACTCAGAAAAAATTTTTCATGAATCCATAAACAAAATCCCAATCGGCATTCATATAAACGGAACATTTCTGAACAACTTAAGATATGCTGACGATACAACCTTACTGGCGCATAGCATATCTGAACTCCAGAACCTTGTGAATAAACTCGCAATACACAGCGAAAAATACGGTCTGAAAATTAACATCCGCAAAACCAAATTCATGGTTATAAGCAAGAAGAATGAACACAATAATACAACATTGAAAATTCAAAATACCTGTGTTGACAGAGTTAAAAGTTTCAAATACCTGGGAGTTACAATAACTGAACAGTGGCAGTCCTCGCAAGAAATAAGATGCAGAATTGAACAGGCCAGAGAAGCATTTTCAAAATATAAGAGAGTACTTACGAGTCATGACATTAATCTTGAAACAAAGATTCGTTTTATCAAAACATATGTCTGGTCAGTGTTATTATATGCAACGGAAGTATGGACAATTAAAAGTGCTGATATAAGAAGACTGGAAGCTTTTGAGATATGGATTTATAGGAGAGTACTCAAAATTCCTTGGATAGCCCATATGACAAATACCGATGTACTGAGAAGGATGCACTGCGAAAGAGAACTTATCTCAGTAATAAAAAGACGAAAGACTGCGTACCTGGGGCATATAATGCGAAATCAAAAATATAAATTGCTACAAAATATAATCCACATAAAGATAGAAGGAAGACCTGGTAGAGGAAGAAAGGAGACAACATGGATGGATAATATTACAGAATGGACGGGCATCCGAGATACTACAACCCTATTATCAAAGGCTAGAGATAGAAATGCGTTTGCAGACATACTAAGCAATCTTTAAACAAATATTGTATATATTTGTATTTATAAAAACAGATCTGTTAATAATTGTATTGGTCGCTAACATTCGGAAAACGAATTGGCAAATAAAGAAGAAGATAGTATGACTGTAATTCTCTAAAATGAAGTGTTTTAGGAGGGATCACATAATGTCGACCATTACAAATAATTTACGTGGAAGCTGTGTTGGCACCTATGTAGAAAAATGGGTATAAATGGGTTGAATCCAACAAGTTTTTTATACCTTACACCACTATGTGGGGAGGGTATTATAGGTAGGTTTGGGCCAATAAGTTTGTAATTCATCAAAATAATGGTCGAAACCCCATTCTTATATATACCACAATGAATGTCTCGACGAGCTGAGTCGATCTGGCTATGAATGTGTTGGGTGTTGATGAGGGTCCAGGAGGGGAAGAAGCCTATTTATTTTGGTGATAGTCGGATAATATTCAGGCGTCGGAATGTGCAAAACACTTATTTGGAGAAAAAGTCAACGTTTTATTTCAAAGCAAATATCTTCGCATCAATAATGAAAGTAGAAAATATCACCCTTACAACGCTGCATAGCAGGTTGTCGCTAATACAAACCATTAAAATAGTTGCGATTTAAATTATAATGACGAAAATCACAGCTTTGGATGGGGGCTTCCAAAAGCAAAGCCTGACTATGAAAGTAGAATATCCCACCTTTACAATGATGCTGAGTAGGTTGGCGTAGGTGGCTATATAACGGATGATAATGGTCGGATAATATTCAGGGGTCGGAATGGGCAAAAACTTATTTGGAGAAAAGGTCAACGTTTTATTTCAATGCCAATATCTCTGTTTCTTTAAGAGGTATAGTAAGTAAAACCTGGCAAAGTGGAAAATATCACCTTTACAACGATGTAATGTATGTTGTCGTAGGTGGTCAAACAACAGAGATATAGCAATAGTCGGTAATGCATCCCCTTTTCCGATTTTATCACGCTACAGGTAGCAATTTTAATCGGATCGTCACGAATTTTTTTGGAGTTGATGCGGGTCCCACAGAGGAAGAAGCCTTTCAGGAGTCGTCAGCAAAAAGCTTATGGGGAAAAAAGTCAACATTTGTTTCATATGCGAATATCTCCACTTCTGGTAGGAGTATTTTAAAAGGAAAGCTCGTCAATGGAAGAAGAAAATATCTCCTTTATATTGATGCAAAGTATTTTGGCGTAGGTGGGCAAACAACTGAGATATCGCAAAAGTCAGTAATATATCCAATTTTTCATTTTTTTGTAATCACGCTACAGGTTGGTATTCTGATCGGATAGTCGCGAAATTTTTGATATTGGTGATAGTCGGATAATATTTAGGTGTCGGAATGGGGAAAAACTCATGTGGAGACAAAGTCAAAGTTTAAGTCTTTGTAAATATATCGGCTTCTAGAAGGGTGTAAAGTATGTTGGCGAAGCTGGTGAAAAAAGGGAGATACCACAATAGTCGGTAATGCATCCAATTCTTCAATTTTGTAGCAATGTATTATGTTTGGTGGTGGTCGCATTATATTCCCTAAAAAATGTTTACCAGTGAAAAGCTTATTCACAGGGGTAGTGGTGTAGGGTATGACATGGTCGGCCCCGTCCCGTCTATAGCCTTTGCTCACTTGTTTATGTTCCCTTCCGATTTCTGGCTTAAGCTTACATTTTATAGACCTATACCCAAGGAAAGAATCACAGAATACTCCATGGGCAACTTGATACTAGTGTATGATTTTTGGATATAAACACGACATCCACCTAAAATTGATGCTGACATATTGAAGCCGGACTTTCGGGTTTTTTGTTTGAGTTTATTTAATAATCCGGATGCGCAACAAGATGCTATTCACAACGTATAATAAGATTACAATGTATGTCATTTTTTCAGCCATGATTTATATGCATATTCTGACACCGTAGCGTGATAGAAGACCAAACATAAGAAGACTCGTTATGGGTTATGAGCCCACAAAGGCCTCAGGCATTGATGTCAAAAGTGATATGACAATATATATGTATGTTTGTGTTATGTTTTCGATTTGGTAACACCATATTCCGGAACGGTGGTTCATGTTCTGTCTTAAAAAAATGGCATTCACCTACCACTGCTTGAACAATGTGTCCAGTGAGTCTCCGCAGTCGTATGTTCCAGAAGAACAACTAACGTTGAACATTGCTCCACCAATACCTATAAGTGGATCATTTGTGTAACTTAATAACATTCATCTCCATGGGACTCTACAAGGATAATGTGTGACTGGTTTAGTTCGTGTCACTGGGTCTGGTCTACGACATTTTATGGCCCTGACGATAGTGCCACTTAGAATCTTTTCACGCTAATTACAGATTCAGGAAACTTGCTTCTAGGTCAATAAATGGGAAAATGAGCACGAAACAAGCAACTATCAAGATCTGTGGATATTCATGATATTAATTATATTGTTCGAAAGTATGGCAACACCGTGATGAACAAAACAAAGAGCTCGTTTCATAAATATATACGAAATTTGGTTCCTGAGAGCTAGGAAAAGGGTGGTTGTTTCAGCTATTGAATTCTGTGATAATAATATTTTTAACAGGACCTTATCTCTTCTTTCACTATCTAAAACTATAGTAAAAATATTAAACACAACTCTCCAGACCGACATGATTAGTGTTAGTGTTAATGTACTCCGTATGGCGCAACGGCATTTATTCATACTGCCCTAGAATTGATAACTGTATGTTAAAACGAGCTCTCCTGTTGAAACTGGAAACCAACCAACGATCAGTAGAAATAAGAATGATTTTTCGTAGAATACATGGTTTACCATGCCCCAGTGCACATACAAAACTCAACATAATTTTAGCTTCCATTGCACAGTGGATGCGCCCAACCGCAAAAAAAAAAAAAAACAAAAAAATCATGTCATCGTTTCAAAAATTTAAAGATGCAAATTGCTTCAAAACTTCCCAATTTTTTCGTAACTCAACTCATTTTTCCATTTTACGCATTTCTTAAGGAAAAAAGGCCTCACAAACATACTAATTTTGAAGAAAAAAAAAAATGTATTTAAAAATGAGAAAAAATAGTTATATTCTAAGCGAATTTATGAAACAAAGGACTATTACTAACGCCTTAACTTAAGTTGAATAATTTAGTAAATTGTCTAAGCAAGGGTCGCCAAATATTTTGGATATAATATTGGTCAAAATGAAAATATTTAATATACATAGATGTAAGGATTTCCTTAAAGTTTTTGTTACTTCAGCATTTATGCTAACGAGGGTATATGGCGAATAACAAAATTCCTTTACAATTCCATTTGAAAAAAATTAAAAAAAATTTTTACGAGCACATCTACGATTTTTGGTACAGAGGTAAAGGAAAAAAATCCGGTTTCAAATCTGCTCGCGTTCACGAAATTGGCCAATGCGCGCAAAAGTTATAGCGGTTTTTATTCTCATATAAAGAAAAAATATTTAAAAATATCTTTTTTGTTGTTATGAGAAAATGTATGCATAAATCGTTAACAGCAGTCCATATCTATTCGTAGATGTTTAAATAGTTATTAAATTTATTATTATTTTCGCGGAAAGTCAACAAATAATAAAAAAAATTTGAAGTAAATCCAAATTATCCTGTCCCAGAATCCGTACAAACCCTCAAAAAATAAATTAAAGAATATATGCGGAATCTAGACAATGCGTAGAAAAATATGATACCAAATTTATAGAGATTGGGTACATAAATTGCATATTATAGCAACAACAAAAGAGAAAAACTTATTGTTGGAAAATATTGTTGCAAATATTTTTTTGGTTTGATTCTAAAAATTAGAAAAAAATATTTGGGAGTTCTCCAACTATTTTGCTAAAATCCCATAGAATAATG
The DNA here is from genome assembly GCF_047663935.1 of Musca autumnalis. Classification (NCBI taxonomy): domain Eukaryota; kingdom Metazoa; phylum Arthropoda; class Insecta; order Diptera; family Muscidae; genus Musca; species Musca autumnalis. The sequence continues at coordinate 252,190,383 of NW_027411866.1, forward strand.
AATGTATACAGTTAAAACTTCATCAAAACATATGGTTTACCATCGCGAGAGTTTAACTGATTACTGTGATAACTTATAAGGGTAGGAAATTAAGAGTAATATTGAAATTACAATCATTCAATTAATATTATAATTAAAAAGCCTGTTATTCGCGAATTAGTTAAAGTCGGTTGATGCGCATCCGTTTTTGGATACAGCGAATCAATCTCAGTCAAAATTTATGCATATTTCGATGTTTCACTCAGGGGCCATTGTGTGCCACCAGTTGCATCATACACTGCAAAAAACCTTAAAGTTGGTAAAAGTCGCGCAATGTGCATACGATTTTGATGCGCATCCGGTTTCGTTAGCGCCTATCAAAAATACGTCCAAATATACCAATTTTAATTAGATTCTTCAAGAACCGCGGATGTGCCTCCACATTCTATTTTTGGTGAAAAACCCATATTACACGCGAATCTCTGTAATTTATGACACGCGTTTTCGCAAATATTATAATCGCGTATAAAGGATTCCATTTACGTAAAAAAAATTCAAGAAAATCGCGGTTTAGTACGCGGATTTGTCGAAATAATTTTTTGCTGCTTTTCCTATTTTCAGAGTATCTATATCCGCGGTTTTAGTGGATGGATTCGATCGCGGAAGGTCTCATTAGATCCGTCGCGTAAAAAAACTAAATTCACGCGGGGTACAAAGGAAATTAAATCAAATATTGGCCTTTAGACTCCAATTACTAGGATGCTGTAAGGAGCACACTCATGAGATATGCATTAAACGACGTAGAATCACGAGTTTTATAATCCTAATGTGAGTTTTGAATATTATCTTGTTGCGCGTCCGAATTATTAAAACAATTCAAAAAACCCCGAAATTCCGGCTTCAAAATGTCAGCATCAATTTTAGGTGGATGCAGTGGATATATCGAAAAATGATACACCAGTATCATATTGCCCATGAAGTATTCTTTGAGTCTTTCTTTGGGCATATGTCTATAAAATGTAAGGTTAAGCCTAAAATCGGAAGGGAGCATAAAAAAACTTGTTGGCTTCAACCCATTTTTACCTATTTTTCTACATTGATGCCAACACAGCTTCCACGTAAATTAATTTTAATGGTCGACCTTATGGGATTCCTCCTAAAACACTTCAGTTTAAAGAATGTATATCATACTATATAGAATATGTTAACAGTTCGCGAATTCTGAAAGGGTGAAACTCGGATTCATCGATTGTAAAAAATTTTTGTTTTTCGCCATATACACTTTCATACGGGCAAAATGTGCCTCATCGAAATAATGGTTTTAGACCCCAAGTATGTTTGGACGAAATGTGTTTCAGACAATTTGGAGTCGATTGAGCAATGTCCGTCCATCTGTCTGTCTGGCTGGCTGGAGCGCACGATAACTTTCGAACGGATGAACCGATTCGGTTCAAATTTTGGCTTTCTTAATATTTTGCCCAAACTTAGTTTAAGTTCGAAGATGGGCAATATTGGTTCACTCCTTCCGGTACCTCCCCCACAAAAGTTCGAAAATGTTCGAAAAATTTGTGCGCACGTTAACTCTTGAAGGGAGTAACCGATTTGGTCTATACTTTGGCCATCATAAAATGTGTACCAGACTTAGATAATGTTTCAATATAGACTCAATCGGCCCACTCCTTCGGGTACCTCCCACACAAAATTTCGGAAAAGTTCAGTTTAGGGCCATCTCTTGAATCACTCTGATTTTTGTTTTAGCAACTTGTATTCACTGCCGTCCATACGACGGTACAAGTTTCATTTGGGGCAAGTCCATACTTCCTGAGAAAATAGCCTGAAAGTTGCAAAAACCCCTATGACACTACGTGTGGTGGTTGGAGCGCAAGATAACTCTCGATCGGATCTGCCGATTCGGCCTTAGTAATATTTTGTCCAAACATAGTTTAAGTATGAAGATAAGCCATATCGGTCCACTCCTTCAGGTACCTCCCCCACAAAAGTTCAAAAATGTTCGGAAAATTAGTTCGTACGGTAACTCCTGAAGGGAGTGGCCGAATTGGTCCATACTGTACACATCCTAATATATCTGTTAGATATAGATCAGTTTCAAATATGGACTATATTTGTCCACTCCATCCGGTACCTCCCACACAAAATTTCGGATAAGTTCACTTTAAGACCTGCTATCGAACCACTTTGGTTTTTGTTGAAGCAACTTGCATTCGCTGCCTCAATTACGATGGTAAAAGTTTTTTTCAGGGGCAAGTCCACACTACATGAGCAAACAGCCCGAAGGGTGTAAAAACCCCCTATGGCACCATATGTAGTGGCTGGAGATCCACTTCCATAATGGTCAATGTCGATCCATTCCTTTAATTATCTCCTCCGCAAAACTTTTGCTCTTTAATCCTAATCAACATTTTTGTCGGTTTATACGCCGACAATGTTTAAAACCGCCTATGTACATACGTTTTTTGGGAAAAAATTGTTTCAGTATACACAGGCTGAGGGTATATCTCTGTCGGCCAAGCCGACTGATACTTTTTTACTTGTTATTATCCTTTCTCATAGATAGATAGCACAGATAGCAAACATTCAAGTAGCTAATGAATTAACTGACGATGTTCCAATTTCAAGAGGCGTAAGACAAGGCTGCATATTGTCCCCTCTTTTATTTAACATATATTCCGAGAAAATATTTGAAGAATCTGTACGTGGAAAGATTATTGGTATCCAACTAAACAACACCTTAATAAATAACATACGCTATGCCGATGATACCGTATTAGTAGCAAGCAGCATAACTGGACTACAAAAATTAATAGACGCAGTAACACAAAATAGGGAAATATACGGATTAAAAATCAACGTTAAGAAAACAAAATATATGGTAGTAAGCAGGAATCATGCCGACAATAATACGCCACTAAAGATAAATAACGATGAAATAGAGCGAGTGACAACATACAAATACCTCGGAATTCAAATCAACGATAAATGGGACATATCAAGAGAAATTAAATGCCGAATAGAAATGGCAAGAAGCAATTTTTTCAAACATAACAAAGTTTTACTTAGCCACGACATAAGTCTTACTACAAAAATAGGATTTGTAAAATGTTACATATGGTCCGTTTTATTGTACTCTGCGGAAACATGGACTTTGAAAGCTGTAGATGAAAAAAGACTGAACTCGTTCGAAATAAGGATATATCGTCGAATTTTAAAGATCCCATGGACCGAGCGCATTACAAACGATGAAGTGTTAGAACGCATGCAAGTCGAACGCCAATTAATAAAAATTATAAAAACACAAAAAACCGCATATCTTGGTCACATTATGAGGCATGAAAAATATAAGCTTCTGCAAACAATTATCCAAACAAAAATCGATGGGAGAAGACCGAGAGGGCGACGGGAAACATCATGGCTCAAAAACATTCAAGACTGGACTGTACACCATAATGAAAGAACTCTTCTGAATGCCGCCAAAAACAGAAACTTATATATAAATTAATAAACTGATTTGTTAAATATACCAAATTATCATTATGTAATTGTATGATCGCTAAAACCCGAATACGGAATGGCAAATAAAGAAGAAGAAGAAGATCCTTTCTCATATGTATGTTCAATATAATGTTTTTGTACTATTAGAGATTTCTATTGTCATGGTAAATTAGGGCCGCATTGAAAACTCGTGAACGAAAAAGAAAAATTTTTGGTCGTATTCACTTCTACAAATAATATTTCTTTTTTTGGGACACCATAATGTTTGGCCACGCCAAAACGTGGACATTTTCCCTGCACTGGGAACTAACAATACATTATTACAGGTAATTCTGCAGAAAAAGGTGGTTAAATCTTATAAAGTACCAAGAAAAGGATGGTAACCCTATATGGGGGCTTTTGTCAAAAGTTGACCGATATAAAATTTTTTTATAAAATGGCGTTCTGAAGTCTTAGTTCATTATAATAACATATTCGGTTAGAAAATTTGGTTGAAATCTGCCTAATTAAGTCGATAGAAACATCATATAGGGAGTATACCAAATAATGCACCAATACTGACAATTTTTCGCAGGGAGGTTTTCTATGCAATATGAACTCTTGGTACCGGATTGCAGCAAATTCGGGTGAAAAATGTGTTGGTAACAGTAAAATACTTCAATTTAGAATGATTCATTACATGGCAACCATGCGAAATTTTGGACCTAGGACCCCAATATTTTTCTTAGAGTGTTTTTAGGTCACAATTTCAGCTCGATATATTATTTAGAAGTATTTTTGTCACACCTTCCCATGTAACTGCCACCACTGTGCATTGCCTAAATATTTCAGTCTGATTCGACTTCCGTACAAGTGATATGCTCATTTCGGACTCGGTGTTAAGAAAAAAATATTATTTTTGGGTACAATTTTATTAAACTGTCATTTTGGTGAGAAATAGCTTTTTAGCTCACCTTTATTAACCAAATGCCCGGAAGGTATAATACTATCCATGGAAATACCAAGTGAAGATAACATCAAAACATCTTTCTCCAAAGCTAAAGAGTCTGTTTAAAATTTAGAGAACTGGACGAACAAATATTTTTCTCGAATGATTGGATTGCAATGTCTTGTCTGTTAAAAAATAACAAAAAATACACACATTTAAGAAATCTATTCTTGCAATAAAAATGTCTATCTGTCATTCATTTGAATATTTTTAGTGATTTTCAATTACTCTGTTGTACTATTTATCGGCATAATTGACATAATGAACTACAATTCAATATGAACGCAAGAGAAGACCCACAATACGAATTGTATTAGATTATGGTTTCAGATATGATTTTGACATCAGATACTTCAACATAACATCTTCCAGTGATTGTTTTTTTATTAATTCACAGAATCGAATTTTTATTGGTTTCTTGTTTCTTTACAAGCAAAAAGTAAAATAGAATAGAAACTAATATCTACAAATAAACACATATGAGAAAAAAGTTATATTTTTTACCAGTAAAAAAGTAACACACACAGTTTAAGAACTTTGGGCTATTTTGAAAGCTTTCAACAATATGCATATTTCATTTTATAACAAAAATCTTCGTAGAAAAAACTATTAATTAGTTTTTCTCAATAAAACGGAATAGACTATACCCAGCTGTGTCTTGCTGTCCTGGAGACGTAAAACACAAAGACAAAACGTTGTTATTAGTTTATGTTTTTTTCTTCTGTTCTTGACATGCAGACCACTATTGTCTCTTTGCTTTGTTTTTCCAATGATTTTCCCAGAAAAAATTTCATAAAATCTAATAACTCTATTCATAGAAGATGATGGAGTTTTGTAGTTTGAACTTACACTTTTGGAATTGCTTTGGGATTTTAGATCCGATATGTGTGAACATATTATTTTTAAACTTTTAATTGAATTTTAGCAAAGACATAATAGTATCGTATGTAAACTAATACTCTAAAACAAAAAGATTGCAAGAAGTAGTAATTATCAAAGCTTTTTTTTTATTTTTCTTTTTACTTATTTATATCTTTGCACTATGCAACATTGAAAATGCTTTTTCATTGATCCGGGCTTTATCTCCGAAACCAATAAGAATTTTGCTTTGCGGTCTTCAGCAATATTGTAGTTCTAAAGTAGTAGAACTTATGTGTCAAAACTTATGACGAAACTAAGGTAGCTTTTGTTGTACCTCGAATTGGGGGGTGCTTTAGTCTTGTCCGCTTATATTTGCGACCTAAAATGTTTTTTTAATTTTAACTTTTGTTTATTTAATTCTGAATTCCTTATGTTTGTATTTTCTAATAATAAAGATATAAATACAAAACAATTTTACAACCTTGTTTTCTTAAAAATACCATCTTAAAAAAATGTACGGAGGGGGTGCTTTAGTTTTGGCCGACACTGTATATGTTTATTACATGTAATATTTTATTTTCAGTTGGATTTTTCAAAGAGATTTTTAGTTACGTGGTACTCACTCTGACAAATGAGAAAAAGAAGATGGCTTCTATTACAGGAGCAAGTGTGTGCGGAAGTCTAAATGATTTGCTATGGAAAGATTTTCTGTGAGTGGAGGAATATTTTTAAAGGCCTATTGGCCGTATGTTAGTAACTTTCAACACTGGGTTTAAGTGAAATGTCTTGGAATAATATGAGTAAGTATAACTGTCATAGCTAAATAAATATTGCAAGAAACTATAGTTCAGTTCCCTATGCCGCTTACTCTGCATCGATAAACAGATCAAAAGAACATCTAGCAGATTTCTGTTTTAGTATGTATGTGTGTTGGTTGCTTTAGTAGTACTTTTAAGGAGCGTATACGTGTTGACATAAATAAAGTATACGTACCCTTTGCCACTGCAATGTTTTCAATTCAAAACTTAAGATGAACTGTTATATCGTTTATTTGGAAATGTAAGTTATCTGAAAATAACCCTCAGTAATGTTCTGAGTATTTCAGTCATGTGAAACTTCTATACAAGTGGTGTATAAAGACACGCCGCGGCGCGCCGTTCGGACTCGGCGATAAAAAGTAGGTCCCATATCATTGAGCTAATATGAATCGGGGTGCACTCGTTGATATGAGAGAAGTCTCCCTTGTCGCGTATGAGATCTTTGTGGAACAATTATATATAAGTTATCTGAATATAGTAAGAACTCAAAAGAAAGTTTATTTTATATTGAACGTTGTATCGTATATTTGTACGAAAGTCGTTATAGATTTTAATCGTAAAGGTTCGTTGCTGAATTTAAAGCGTGCAGTATTTTTTGGAGAAATCACACTATCAATCGACTAGATACTTATTCAAATTCTAAAGAAAACTACTGAGCTTCTTCCGGCAATTTTTGTGTTGAAAAATATTGCATATTATTCGCTCTTTCTCTAAAACGATTTGACATCAATATTTCGAGGGCTTATTAAGTACCTGTTAATATTGTCTTTCAAATATTAATGTTTAGAATAATGGACCAATAATTTGAAAAATACTCCCTTGTCTAGAGAAGAATTTGGATAAACTTGAAAATATTCTTAGGTCGGTTCAGTCGTATTCGTAGATCTGTATTTTTTCCACTGAACAACGTATTTATATATCTTGCAAAGTTGTCCTCTATGCCATGTTCTTCGATCCGATCATGGTAATTATACAACAAGTGAAGCCCTTGTTATAAGCGATGCCTTACCCTATTTTTTTAGATTGAGTTCAAATTATTAAACGAAAATACCATTCCAAGAAATTTGTTAATTTCCATTCATATGTGGACATATGCAACCTTAATGATGTTCATTTGCAAGTATTTTCTTAACATATATTAAAATGACAAATTTCTCCGGGCTTATTCTTATATATATTTAAAAATATATTTGTCGTATGTATTATTTTAACAAAGGACATGTAAGAAATTCATGATAACTTTAGACATTTAAATTATTCTGGCTGGCTTTGAAAGAAAGTAACAAAAGTAAAATATTTCTTAAGAATTTACATTATTTTGCAGCTAACTCAAAGAATTTTACTTTTGATATAAATAAACTTTATACATGGGATTATTAAATAATATATGCACACACATAAATAACTTTAATAGACTATGCACATAAATATATTTGAAATATATGTGTGGTTTTTAAAAGCAAATGGTTTTATAAATTTTTTCACAGATACAAACAACACTATATGTTTTTTTAACATAATATATGCAGATTTAAATTCGAAATTCAATTATATTTAAATTTGAAATAGCTTTAACGTAATTCTAAAGCAGGATTGAAAGCAGGATTTCGGAAGTAGAATAAGAAAAAAAGCATGTAAGATAAGGGTATAGTAGGCGAAGTCAATAATGTGATACTCTAGAGCTCCATTTTTAGACAGGTAACAGTTGAAGCAAAAGCGAAATTATTCCCATGTGGTCGGCCCCGTCCGACTATAGCCCTCTTTTTTACTTGTTTATAATATGTATTGAGAAATGAGCAAATATGTTTTTCATTTTTGTGGTTAACAGACGCGTCATATTAAGCTTATAAAAATAATCGCCACATCAAGTTAATATACAAATCTTAAAAAAATGAAAAATTTACAGACGTAGAAAAATTATATTGATTTTAATTCTCTTCTTGGTTTGTAGAGTCCATTGCTTTCCAATAATAGTTTGTTTGAGAATGTACTAAGTAAGCAATGCTGAGCAAAGTTCAGAACGAAAAATTCTGCTTATAACTTGAAAATCGTGGCATACGGTGCAACAACATTGGTGTTCCAAACTGCAAACGTTTTATTTAAGTTTTTTTTTTTTCATTTTATTCCAAATCCATATAATGAAATTGCGTTGGAGGGAATGAATAAATGGTCCTATACAAATGCATGACAGTGGGAATCGAATTTAATGGTATCGTTTTTTCTTGAGTTTTAGTAGTCATAAAATTGCGGAAGAACTCTTTGTTTCAATACAAAGAACTAAGAGAACTGATAAGTCCAGGTGGCGTTTGGCGCTCTGCCTTTCCGGAAATTAAATCAATGTTAACCGAATCCCAATGAAAAAAACTAGTTTGTTTTTAAAATTTGAAAACAACAATTTGAGATTAAGCTGAATTATTTTACAACAATACATATAAATATTAAATTTAACGCTCTAATGTGGGGACAGCATTTATTTATTTTTTTTTCTTAATTCTCCTGTGTAAAACTGCAAATATTCTCAAGTTGCAACAAAATATATAAAGAGACTCCAACATAAGTGTAGGTTTGACAAGGTGAGCTAAAAATGAAATTAATTTGATATTATTATTTGTTTAAGGGAATCCCCACCTTGTTCGTCTACAGGGTTCGATTATGTGTGACGACGTATTTTCTACTTTGAAGCTGGGGTAGGTTCAGCGGGGCCAGGGTCGTCACAAAAATTTATTTTTGATTTAGAGACATTAGAGAGAGAAACACATCAGTTGATTTCCTTTTTTTTTCCAAAATACGTTATAAACACACTTTATTAACTAATTTTTATCACACTAACACTACACCTATTTAACACTAAATATACTGGTACATAGATGGTCGGGCAAGTTTATACGAAGAAATTTTGGCACGAGATGATATGCTGGACGAATCAGGTTTGAGGAGGCTTGTACGCGGCGGCAGCGGGACGCAGCAAATTGGGAACAAGGCGGTAGGCACAGGCTTTAGCGCAGCAGCGGCTCGATGAATCTGTCGTCAGAACGGATGGCAGCGACTCGTTGAATGACGACGGTGCAATTGCATATGTTTTGGCACAGCCGTGGCCCGACAAATGCTGGAGGCACGGCGTTTTGCAGCGACGTAAACACGGCACCGGCGTCCGGATGATGCAGAGGCGGTCGGGTACGCGCTGAGGTGTTGTCGAAACGTCGAGGTTCGTTTTACAACCCCACTCGACGAGACAGACACTATTTCTACGGCGCGTCGAGGTTCGTTTGCACCCCACTCGACGAGACAGACACTATTTCTACGGTGCGTCGAGGTTCGTTTTACAACCCCACTCGACGTGACAAACACTACTTCTTCTGCGCGTGGAGGTTCGTTTGCACACCACTCGACGAGACAGACACTATTTCTACGGTGCGTCGAGGTTCGTTTACAACCCCACTCGACGAGACAAACACTAATTTTTCTGCGTGTCGAGGTTCGTTTTCACACCACTCGACCACGCAGAAACTACATCTACTCTATTTTTCCACAGAGTCAAGGTTTTGTTTTGCAACACCACTTGACTACGCAGAAACTACAATCTACTCTACTCCCACAAAAGCCAAGGTTTTGTTTCACACCACTTGACTCAACAACCGCCAACAGACGACTGCCTCGATTGTCTCCACATCATCTCTTTTTATACCTTCTGGTGGATGGCCGTCGATCGATTCCATTTTCATCGGCGTACTAATTTGGTTGTTTGGCGCCAGGCATTGCCATCACTGAATATCAGTTTCATGACTGGCCACTAGGGGACATTCTGACCGTTACGTTTGAAACAAATCCATTTCGCTAGTTCAATGTAATCAAAAACGAGTATCACGACTTTTGAGCGTTACATATGTGATTTTTCTTATATTTCCAATTATACCCAAATTTCCTTAAAGTTGTTTCTCATTAATCATCAGTCATCTGAGTGTTACAATTCTCGCATGTTGAAATTGTTTGGCATTTTGTTTAACATCAGAAGGAATGCTTCCAATTTTTAAACATACAATTATCTACATTATTAAAGAGTAAAGTGATTGACTCACTGACTGATTGATTCATAAACGCCCAGACGAAACGGCTGAAGCTAGAATCTTGAGTTTTTGGGTGCGGTTCACTCTTGGTCCGAAGGTGTCAGATAAGGCTGGGTTTTTACAAATTCCGACTAGAAGGGTACGAAGAGTACTAAAAGTGACTATATATGGCACCCTTTGTATTAGACGAACCGGTAGAGTTAGAATTGTGAAAGTTGGAATGAGGGTCACTGACGGAGAGACAGAAATATGTGTCATAGGGTTTTTGGAAATTCGACCCATAAATGTACGAAAAGTACTAAAAGCTACTAAATTTAGTACTAATTGTATATATTGAACGGAAATAGGTAGAATCTTAAAATTTGGTATGGGAATCGAGGTTGGGAAGTGGTGTGGACATAAGGAAATGGTTTGGGAATTTTTTTACTTATGTACTTACTAAATATGGTACAATTTGCAATTGGATGTTGGAGTGTAGGATAGATGTAGTTGTAGTTTTGGAAATGTGTACGAAAACTACTAAATGGTACTAAGTTTGGTACAAAGTTTGGGTAAATGGATGGAGCTTCCTTAAACCTGGAACTAAGATTACTCTTAGAGTGAAGGATTTCGATAGTTTTGGGAATTCCTACTTATGTGTAAAAGTACTAAATGGTACTAAGTTGGGTACAAATTGGATTTGGGTGAACGGATAGAGCGTCCTTAAACCTGGAACTTAGATTACTCTTAGAGTGTAGGATTTCGACAGTTTTGGGAATTCGAAAAGTACTAAATGGTACTAAGTTTGGTACTAATTGGATTTGGATCAACGGATAAAGCTGGAATGGTACCAGATTTGGTACAATTGGGCTGGAACCCAGAAATTTGGAATTATTCGTACTTGTGTGTAAGATAAGTACTAAATGGTACTAAATTTGGCACTAATTGATTTGGGTTAACGGATAGAATTGGAATCCTGAAGTTTGAAATTAGGATTACTGTAGGAGTTTAGGTTTGAGATATGGAGGTAGTTTCAGAAATTTGTAATTATGGGTACCAAACATTGCTAAATGGTACAAAATTTGGTACAATTTGGATTTGAGTGAACGTATAATGCTGGAATCCTGAAATATGGAATTAAAATTACTTTTATCGTAAGTGGTACTAAATTTTGTATCAGTTGGATTTGGGTGAGTATAGAACTGAAAACCTGATGGAGTGGAGGATAGAGACAGTTATGAGTACGAAATTGTACACAAATTTGGTAAAATTTGGATTTGTAGGAACGGATAGAGCTGAAATCCTGAAATTTGGAATTAAGATAACTGTTGAAGTGTAGGATTAGATATGGATGTAGGTTTAGAAAATCGTATTTATTTGTACTAAATAGTACTTAATTTGGTACAATTTAGAATTGGGTAAATAGATTAAACTATTATCCTGAAATTTAAAATTAAAATTTCTATTGGAGTGTAGGATTGAGGCACGGAATTAGTTTTGAAAATTCACACTTATGAGTTGTAGGGAAAGTTTTTGAAATATATATTATATTATTACGATAGATACTTAATGGTACACTCAATACAACGTTAGCGTGTGGGGTGAGATATGGAGGTGCTTATGGAAATGTGTACCATAAATGTAAATTGTACAAAATTTGGTATTGGGTCTTTCTGTATTTCTGAAATTGTGTAAATTACATGTAAATGCATGCTAAATGGTCCCATATTTGGAGTAAATTGATATTAGATGAAGGGATAGAACTGGAATCCTACAATTTTGCGTTATTATCACACGTGATGTGAGGAGAAAATTGGAACTATATGCGTACCAAATATATTGGAATGGAATATATCTTGAATTCCGAAATTTGGTGAGTGATGTTGAGATAATGAGGTCGTTTTGGAACTATAAGTACAATAAGCGTACGGAAAGTAATAAATGGTACTAAATTTAGTACAATTTAGATGAAAGGATAAACTGGAATGCTGATATTTGGTTCACTGCTGGTGCGTAGGGTAAAGATAAGGAGGTTGACTTTGAAATAGGTACTATAAATGTCCAAATTTGGGACTCTGAAATTTGGAATGAATTTCACTGTTGATTTGTTTGGTATTAATACGAACGAATTTGAATTCGAGTCTTACAGAAATCCGCAATAAGTGTACGTAAAGTACAAATTTTGTACCATTAGTATTAGGCAGGTTAGGAATCGAATTTTGTAATTTGAAAAAATTTTTCATACTTCACATAAACAATTTCCAATGCTCAAAATATGAACGGGGTGACTAGAAAGCCTGTTTGCATCCTCTTTTCTATTTATGTGAACTTTTCGGGCACGTGCTAGTTTTCAAAAAAAATACGTTACGTTTTTTAAGTGCTACGACTTTCACATTTCAGCAGTTAATTTTTGTTCTTTGTGGAATGTTATTTACTGAACAACATAATAAATTTATATATTTTATTAACCATTTTCATTGTTCCTCAGAATTCTTTAAAAATGTCTAATGTTGCAGTTCGCTGCACATGTTCGAATACATTCAATATCTTTGGCGTTTTTTAAACTTTATTTCAATACTTTCTGCAAAATCAGAAACAAAAATCAGAAACAATTGGCAATATTATTATTTGAAAAATACTTTTTCGAAAAGAAAAAAATATATATTTTGTGGCTTATTTATTTCTTTTCGCCATTATTTTTATGAACGAAATCTACTGTTTTTTTAACTTATAAAGATTCTGTGATACTATTAAAACGCATAATTTTTTGTAGATTTCCCTGAAGATGCAATGTAACCCATTGCGAAATATAGGAAAATAATAAAAAACAAAATCTGGCCTCAAGCTTCGTAAAGTGAATAAAAAATAGTAATATTTTTATGGGATCTTATAAGAAAAATTTTTATTGGGCGTTTAAATTTTGTTTGCGCTTTTAACTGAATGCTGATATTATGGCTACATTGATTTTTTATTGTAGAATGTGCGCTGCAGTTTTACTATATTTTTGACTGCGTTTTTAAACTGACACATTAGCTCTTTAAGGCTACAGTTATAAATCAGATTTATTTGCACATTTTATATTCGAATATTAACATATATACTCGAAAATTAATTAAAATTAAAATAATGAGGACCGACGGAATGAAACGCAAATCAAGTCAAATTTTCTCATACATTTGTACGAAGAATTTGTTTAATTGTTTGCAATAAAGTTTGTTCTTTTTTTTGCATTTTACTTAGTAATCTTGGTAATTTGATACATTTTATAATGTCGACGACGTCAATGGAATGACGGTATTGTATAACAAATTAATTAATATAGTATGCTCACCTCCACATTTACTTTTTCATTAATTTTATCGTTTACATTGCAGATAAATAATTTGTGTTATTATATATACATATCTCTTTATTCATTACCGCTTATTGATTTAATGTGTATACTCTGTGTGTGTTTTTGATGTCTCGTCTTACAACAACAAGCAGCTGGTGAGCAACTCCAGAACCAACAATGACAACAAAGGTAGCAGCGATGACTATAGTTGAAATGATAGTAAATAAAAGGCCGTCTTTTCACACTTTATAATCGTGAATTTTGGGTTGTTTATTTAATTCCTTGTGAATCCAACAAGATACAAATTTCCAGGTTATAATTTTAATTATTAGCTGATCCACAATGGCGGCGATCTCAACAACGAATAAATTAATTCTAATACTAGAATAAAGTATGCATATACATAAGTGTAAGTAAGGTTCAACGAGTATCTCATAATCCACAAAATTTCCCTCGTTTTATCGGAATGACCACAAGAATCGTCTTATCAGCCAGGGTTGCCATTAATTTTGTTTACGCTCTACATCTGAGCTTCCGAACCACAACACTCTGTATCTGCATTTTCGCGTTGAATATCATACAATGTAAGTTTTGTGCTTACAGCAAAAATATATAATTGAAAATCAGATATTGTCAAACTTGATTAATGAGTTTCTTACACACTCTACAAACAAATACAAAACTTATTAAAACATTGCCGAGATAAATAAATTGAAAAGGCGAGGAACCACTATTTTATTTATAACTTACACCACTTTGTGGTGAAGGGTATTTTAGGTTGGTTTCGGCTCCAAAGTTTGTAGCGTCGTTAGAATTAAATTATTCAACATGCTTCGAGGAGCTGAGTCGATCTGGTCAGTTGAGTCCCTCTCCATTTCCGTGTTTCCATCATTTCTAGATACGAAAATACAGTTCGGACTTTATCATGCCCAATATTTTGGAATAAACTAAATCGGAATAAAATCAATCTGTTAAGCGGTTCTAGACCTATTACCTATTGAAGTTCGAACATGCTTACGTTCGATTTTGGGTAAACTGTATTATCCATACTTTCTTAAAAATATATTTCAGCTTGATGAAGTATGCGCAATCCCAAAAACAATAGTACATGCAGCTATTTTCAAGGAATAACTTAAGTCATTTTCGGAAAGAGTTTTGATCCGTGAAAAAATTATGCTGTAGAGTATCACATTGTTCGATACCTATTGTTGTCCCTGCTTACTTGTTTCTTTATAAGAACTTCATGTATATGGTAAATTTCAAATTTCCTTTACAATTACATAGAAAAAAAATTAAAAACTTTGGCGAGCACATCCGCCATTTTTGGTACATGGGTTATGAAAAAAATCGTGGGTTCAAATCTGTTCGCGTTCACAAAATTGGATGCTGCACTCAAAAGTTATATACGGTTTTACTCTCCTGTAAAGAAAACATATTTAAAAATGCCTATCATGTTGTAATAAGAACATGTATATATTAATCGTTAGCAGAATTTGATATCTATCCGTAGATGCTAAAATAGTTGCTAAATATATTTTTATTTTCGCGGAAAATCCAAAAATATTGAAGAAATCTTGGAATAAATTTTATTTATTCTAAATCAGAGTCCAAAAAATCTCTAAAAAATAATTTAAAAATACGTACAGAATCTAGACAACGCGTAGAAAAATGTGAGACCGAAATTATAAAGATCGCGCTTATAACTTGCATATTACAGCAACAACAAAGAACGGAAACTTATTGTTGGAAATTATTTAAAAAAATATTTTTGGTTTAATACGAAAAATTTGAAAAATAAATGTTGGGAGTTATTCTATTATTTCGCTAAATATCGATCCAAATCCTGAAGTATTTTGCTTAAACTTCTACGAGAAAAGTAATTAGTCATAGTGAACGTATATTTGCTTTCTCTGAGAAGCAATAGAAATAAGAAGTAGAGAGTAATATTGAAATTACAATCAAAGAAAAAACATAGAAGTTAAAAACCGTATAATTCGCGAATTGGTTTAAATCGGTTGAGGTGCATGTGCTTTTCGGATACAGGGAGTCCATGTCTATCAATATGCATGGATTTTCCCATGTTTCATTCAGCGGTCAAAGTGTGCTATTAGTTGCATCTTACTATTAAAAAACATTCAAGTGGGCAAAAATTACGCGATGTGCATATGATTATAAGGTGCATCCGACTTCAATGGCCGCCTATTAAAAATACGTCAATATAAATTATATTAGACAGATTCTTCTTCTTCTTTATTTGCCATTCCGTATTCGGGTTTTAGCGATCATACAATTACATAATGATAATTTGGTATATTTAACAAATCAGTTTATTAATTTATATATAGGTTTCTGTTTTTGGCGGCATTCAGAAGAGTTCTTTCATTATGGTGTCCAGTCCAGTCTTGAATGTTTTTGAGCCATGATGTTTCCCGTCGCCCTCTCGATCTTCTCCCATCGATTTTTGTTTGGATAATTGTTTGCAGAAGCTTATATTTTTCATGCCTCATAATGTGACCAAGATATGCCGTTTTTTGTGTTTTTATATTTTTTATTAATTGACGTTCGACTTGCATGCGTTCTAACACTTCGTCGTTTGTAATGCGCTCGGTCCATGGGATCTTTAAAAATTCGACGATATATCCATATTTCAAACGAGTTCAGTCTTTTTTCATCTACAGCTTTCAAAGTCCATGTTTCCGCAGAGTACAATAAAACGGACCATATGTAACATTTTACAAATCGTATTTTTGTAGTAAGACTTATGTCGTGGCTAAGTAAAACTTTGTTATGTTTGAAAAAATTGTTTCTTGCCATTTCTATTCGGCATTTAATTTCTCTTGATATGTCCCATTTATCGTTGATTTGAATTCCGAGGTATTTGTAGGTTGTCACTCGCTCTATGTCATCGTTATTTATTTTTAGTGGCATGATTCCTGCTTACTACCATATATTTTGATTAGACAGATTAAAAAAACTAAAATCACGCGGGGTTCAGGGGTACCTGTACGACAGTTGTAAATTTTAAAGCCAAAAAATAGGTTTTTTTCAGAAAATTTACGCACCAAATTTTCGCCTTTGGACTCCTATTACTAGGAAGCTGTATGGAGCACACTCATGAGATATACATCGAACGACGTGGAATTGCGAGTTCTACAATCCTTTAAACTAGTTTCGATTATTATCTAGTTGCACCATCTAATTATAAGAAAAATTCGAAAAACACTGAAATCAAAACTTCAAAATGTCAGCATCGATTTTAGGGGGATGCAGTGTATATATCGAAAAGCCATACACTAGAACCATGTTGCCTAAGGGGTATTCGTTAGTTCTTTCTTTGAGCACAGGTTTGAATTTTCCGTCCTTTGGCCAGAAATCAAGAAAGAACACAAAAAACTTGTAAACTTCAACACATTTTTCCCATTTTTTTACATTACCACCAGCGCAGCTTCCACGAAACTTATTTGTTATGGTCCATATTATGAGATCGTAGCTAAAACACAGATAAATTTGCAAAATTATTTCGTTCTTCTTTTCGTTAAATCACTCAATGAAATGGTGCGCCTTGGCAGTAATGCCGTTTATTTCTTCTTCATTTTTACTTTAAAAAACATGCCATGTAATCACGAAGTAAAGAAAAACGTAATTGAAAATCAAATATTTGTAAAGTTGGTTAATGTATTTCTTATGGACTCATCTGTAACGTATTAAAAAAACAAATGGATTCGATTGCAGAATAAAGTTTCCCATGACTTACACAGATTGTACGAGTAGGGGTAAGTAGATGAAAAGTAAGTTAAGTGAATGCATAATTAGCAGGACCTTAAATATTTGTTTAAATATCTTGCTATAATTTTCAACATTGAATATATAAAGCAATTTCTTAATATATATTTGATGTTGCTTGATAAATGTTCAACATATTTCAATTAGAATTGTTTATAATTATACCCTACTCCACAACAAAGATGTCAATATAAGATAAGAAAAGTCTATTGTTAAAAATTAACCTCTGTTGGTACGATATCATAGCAACATTCTGTTAAACGAAAACTGTTATTCATTGGAATATTGACAAGAAAAACATTAAAACTCAAGTTTGACGGCATTCACTTTTGATTTTTTCATTGAATGAACAATAAAAAAAGAAAAGAAATAAATTTCAGCCACAAAACACGACGTTAATGTTTTCTGCCGCGAGAAATGGGAATCAAAAACGATTGGCATTGCTGTTATCAATTCCAGTGTGTTGTGTAGCCATCTGTAACCAAAATGTGGAACTATTAGCATAAGTTTTTGGAAAATGCATTTGTTCGGGTCTTTATTGCTATACGTCTTTGTCCACAATTAGGGAAGGGTATTATAAGTTTGTTTTGGGAAAAATGCATGTAACACCACGAAATATTCGTCGGAGACCCCCAATGTGGTATACCAATCTTCATATCTCGACGAGATAAAGCGATTTTGAGATGTGTGTCCGTCCATCCGTCCGCTGTCTGTAAAATTGTAATCAAACTCCAGGCCGCAATTATGGACCGATCGCCACGAAATTTTGTATAGAGGTCGGGTTCAGACCAGAATATATCCCATATATCTGTGGTTTCAGGATGGATTGATAAAGTTTGGATTTATGGACATCATAGATCTTACCAGTACGACAGTTGATGTTGAACAAGAATGAGGTTTTGTAAATTGAGCGGAAGCTGTCAAGGAATTTTTTTACAGATAAATTTATGTAAATTTTTACAGAAAAAAATGATGCCAATATTAATCTTAAAATTGCTGTTTAAGTAATTGGGAATTTTTGCATGTTTTAGGGGTTAGGGATTTAATTGCTGATTTTTAATGTTGTTTGGCACAAACGGTATTTTTGAACGCACACGAAACACGCAGTGCTATAGGTTTGGCCCTAAAAAACACTGAAAAAAGATATTTACTGGGTATTTACCAGGTAGTTACTCATGTAAATACAGGGTAGGATCCCATCTATAACTATTGAAATGAAACGCAGTGTATAGTATTTACATGTCGTTGTATTATCGAACTATTACAAACAAATTTCCAACTGTCGTGCAATTTAAGTATGACAAATGTGTAAGCGGGAGAAAGACTTTCAAAAATTCATCTACACCAGGAAGTGAACATACGCACAATATTTCCCAGTAACTGCCAACAACCAAAGAAATGTTTCATTTTTTATTTTTGTGTTTCTCTTTTGCTCATGCGATACTTCTTAATAGCTTTTACGTTGGTGATAATTAAAGAACTCTTTCAACAAAATGATAAATTCGGTGCAAAGAAAATACTTCAGCGCAACCATTAACTTTAAACGATGCTGACGGAAATGAAAACCACTAACTTTTTAATTAAATTGGAAATTGGAATTTTAAACAGGAAATGTGGTAACGAACTTTATGCAAAAATGATAAATGAATATCCGGCCTTAACGATAATGTACGGTTTTTTACTCATATCAGTGGATAGAAGCGGAAAGTTGTCATCATTATAATATATGGTCTGTCATACGTCATTTTGCTATATGCAATAATTGTAATGGCATTGAATATGTACAATATTATATTACTTTTAGGTTGAAATAACGTACGGATTCAAACTAATGGATGAGAAAAATGCACCATCAATGATATTTTTGTGTCTTGCCATTGTAATTAATATGAATAAAGAATAATATTATATCAAGTACATGTCACATATAAAACATGGCCTAGTAATGTTCAAATGTCAAACACAAAAGTTTTCAGAGCTTACTTATAACAAGTTTTGTTAGCATTACAATTTTGTTTTTATGTGTTTTTTTAACATGCAGATGTTTTCGTGTTTTTATTTACAATGCGTGAATTGTGGATGCATTAATAGAATTATGTAGATCATTTGAAATAAAAAAAAATATTTTTTTGGTTGGTTGGCATTTTTGTGTTTCTTTAGATTTTGTAGAAAGAAGAAGTGAGCCTACCAGCCTAACTGAGAGTGCCTTTTATCATTTTAAACAACAACTAACAAAAATATAATTTATCATTGTCGTAATCAAGCATTCAATTTATAATAAGCTTTTCCTCAATTGTATAACATATGTTTATTTTATATCAAGGCATATCTGCTAATTATAAAGAAGATTTAATTTTCAACTGTTGTGTTTTGTATAGGTAACGTTAAAGAAAGGACATTCACGAGATATTCACCATTACATTTCGAGTAACCTCGCAGTTAGTTTCAGTATGAGATCTTCATTACAACCAAAACACTTTCTTATCAAACTAACAAAATATTTATAGGTTTTATGATAGCTGGGTAGATTTTCCGGAAAGTACGAACCAATGCTAGTATTACACTATGAAACACTGAAAATGCAAAAAACTTCTACTATATATTTTTAGAAAGTACATTCTGTCAGATCCAGTTCGGATTTTATGGTCTCAACTCTAAACAAGGCTAAGCTTTAGCCTTTTTAGGGCGAAGGCCATTATTTGTGAGATTTTTGATTAGTTTAATAAATCGAGCTATACGACCTAAGGAGATTAGATTTAAAAAATAATATCTAGCGAAGTCCTACACATCAACAACTACGCGATGATCGTTTCGTTAATTGGTTAGGTTAACATCATCAGATATATTAGATACTGTTGTTGCTGGACAATCTTTGTCATTTGGAGCCCCTATTTATACGTACTCCAACGATGAACACGAAGAGAGCATTTGTATGGTGAATCGTACGAAAACGTAAAGGCGAATGCTCATCTTGTTCATCTATGGTTCACACAGACAGTTTATTCTCATATTTGAGTTTTCACTGCGTTGTTGTTATATTTATTAAATTGTCGTTGAAAAACATACTAACAAGTAAAAAAGTGTCAGTCGGCTTTGCCGACAGAGATATGCCCTCAGCTCATGTGAATTTAAACTGTCATCTTCGGACAGATCAAATGTATTTAGGATCCTTCGCCGGGATGAAATCATGATATTGGTAGCGATCAGTAAGTTTTGCAGGCTGTCAGTGCGTTATGTAAAAATTACTCGAAAGGTAATGATGAAGTTAAGCCAATGTTGGAATACTCCAGACTTAATCAGTCTTTTCAGAATTTTGTAGCCCTTTTTGGACATTTGAACTTGCCGACAAAAATGAGAATTACGAATAAAGTTCAAAAGTTTTGCGGAGGAGGTACTTAAAAGATTGGACCGACATAGTCGATTAATTATCGCGCCCACTATTCATTTCAGTGGGTCGTCGTATAACTTTTGGAAGCATGAACTTGTCCACGGAAAACATAATATCGCCAAAATCGACCAAAACGAACAGCATCGGTATTCATTTCCAAAAGGATCTTCGAACAGACCCTAACTGCACTTAGACACAAATGTTGAACTTTTGTGGGGAAGAGGACAGATATGGGCCATTCTAGAAATAAACTAAATTTGGACAAAATGTTAGGAGATCTAAAGTTTGGAACAAATTGGTGGACCCGTTTAAGAGATATCTGCATACCACTTTAGTGACATTTTTTAATTATTGGGGGGAAGTACCGGAAGTTGTGGACCTGTATTGCCCATCTTCGAACTGAAACTAAGTTTGGACAAAATATGTTCGAGAGTTATCGTGATCTCCACCCACTACATATGGTGCCATAGGGGGTTTTTACACATTTCGGGCTGTTTTCTCAGGAAGTATAAACTTGTCCATGAAAAAACTTGTACCGTCGTAATTGAGGCAGCGAATGCAAGTTGCTTCAACAAAAGTCAAAGTGGTTCGTAAGCAGGTCTTAAGGTGGGCTTATCCATAATTTGTTGTGATAAGTACCCGAAGGAGTTGACAAGTATGGTCCATGTTCATACCTGATCTACATCTGGTAGATATATAGGGTGTTTTTTATGCCCGATAGAACTTGAAATTGTAAAAAATAACACAAAAAATTAAATTGTAATCAAATTTTTTTTATTCGAAAGATCAATACTTGACATTTGGCCACTTTTTCGAGCACTGCTGGCCGTATGTCACGAATAACACGAACAATGCTGGCCTCCAAGGCATCAATTGTTGCTGGTTTATCAGCATAAACCAGCGACTTCACGTAGCCCCACAGGAAATAATCGAGAGATGTCAAATCGCACGACTTTGGAGGCCAATTGACAGGTCCACTTCTCGAAATTAACTTATCACCAAACGTTGATTTCAATAAGTCGATGGTTGTGTTCGCCGTATGGCACGTAGCGCCATCCTGTTGAAACCACATCTCCTCCGGATCAATGTCATCCATATTTTCAAACAAAAAATCATTGATCATGGTGCGGTAACGATCTCCATTGACCGTAACGCGAGCTCCGGCCTCATTTTTGAAGAAATAAGGTCCGATGATGCCACCAGCGTGAAAACCGCACCATACGGTGCATTTTTCTGGATGTAATGGAGTCTGTAGGGTCTCTTGTGGATTGGTCTCACTCCATATGCGGCAATTTTGCTTATTAACAAACCCGTTAAGCCAAAAATGCGCCTCATCGCTGAACACAATTTTGCGATAAAACAATGGGTCGAATCGACGACTGATTTTCAAAGTAAATTTGGATAATTTCATAGCGCTGTTCAAGAGTGAGTCTATTCATGATGATTTGTCAGAGTATACTGAAACAAATAAAAAAAGTTTCATCAAAATTTAATTTTTTGTGTTACTTTTTACAATTTAAAGTTCTATCTAGCTTAAAAAACACCCTATACTAGGATGTGTAAAGTATGAACCAAATTGATCACTCCGATTTTCCGAACATTTTTGAACTTTTGTGGGGGAGCTACCTGAAGGAGTGAACCAATATGACTTATTTTCGAACTTAAAGTAAGTTTGGACAAAATATACACGGTGTAATAGGGGTTTTTTCAACTTTCAGGCTATTTTGTCAGGAAGTATGGACTTGCCTCTGATGAAACTTGTACCGTCGTACAGGGGACAGTAAATACAATTTGTTGCAACAAAAATTAAAGCGATTCGAGAGCAGTTCCTAAACTGAACTGAAATTTTGCGTGGAAGGTACTCGAAGTAGTGCACCGATTAAGTCCATATTGGAACCTCAACTTAGTTGCACTATGTGCAAAATATGGACCAAATCGGTTACTCCCTTCAAGAGCTATAGTGCACACAAATTTTTCGAAGATGTTCGAACTTAAACTACGATTGAACAAAATATTACGAAAGCCAAATTTTGGGCCGAATCGAAACCGTTCGAGAGTTATCGGGCTCACCAGCCAGACAGACGGACGGACATGGCTAAATCAACTGCAAATAGTCTGAAACGGATTTCGTCCAAACCATTATTTCGATGAGGCACATTTTGCCCGTATGAAAGTGTATATACCCTTGTTATCCTAAATGCTGACGGTATAAAAATAATATGATATAGACAATAGCATGTTCTGAAGAGTAGGGTATTAAATTCCAGGGAATATTTTTCCAAAAGAAAGCATTAAGACAAAATTTAACAGTTTTGGAGATATGGTGCGTAATGTATACAGATTATGGAATTTTTTAGATATATTATTAAATTCGAAGCAGTAAAGGAATGACTAGAGTTCATTATTTCTCCAAATATTTTATTCGTGCCCTTATCTACAAATTTGCTTCCGAGTTTCGAAGAAGATTCGCATTGGTTTCAGAGATATAGCTTTAAAAATTCAATATTTAACCATGTTTAGATAAGGCCATAAAATCCAAGCTGGATCTGACACAGCAAACCCCAACAAGGTTTTTTGTCGTAAGTCCCAAGTTCAAATTGTTTGCACAAGATTACCTTAAAAAATGTTGAACAGTTTTATCTTTCTAATTATGAAAAATGTTTGTTTTGTTTATTGTTGAAGTTCGATCTCATTTTCGATTGTTTGAGTGGAGTATTCCCCCATTGCACGATGGGGCCAACGACAGGTTTTCGAGGCAACATATCACTGGGGCAAGCTAGACCTTCCAAATTTTGTACAGATGTTTATAATGGGCTTAGAAACTAATATGCCAAATTTGGTTCACATCGGTTCATATATACATATAGCTCCCGTATATATCTTCGCCCGATTTCAAGCTATTGATGGACCAAACGCGCAAATTTTGGCCAATTTTTATGCGATTTGGAAAATACCACGGAATTAAAAAAAAAAAACAAAAACATTGTTCCGCAACATCCCATACGGGACAAGGGAGACTTCTCTCATATCAATGAGTGCACCCCGATTCATATTTAGCTCAATGATATGGGACCTACTGTTTATCGCCGAGTCCGAACGGCGTGTTCTAAGACACCACTTGTAGAGAAGTTTTTCAAGGCTGAAATACTCAGGAAATGTCGCCAACATTACTGAGG
The DNA here is from genome assembly GCF_047663935.1 of Musca autumnalis. NCBI lineage: Eukaryota > Metazoa > Arthropoda > Insecta > Diptera > Muscidae > Musca > Musca autumnalis. Next base: position 252,214,263 of record NW_027411866.1, read on the forward strand.
GGTATTTTGCCACCGTTGAAAAATGTTTGGTGTTGCCTGGCCGGGGAATCGAACCACCGACCTTCTGCGTGCAAGGCGGGCGAGCATACCATTGCACCACGGTGGCACCCACGGAATTAGGACTACAAATAAGTTTGCCAAGTTATATTGAATTCGGTTCAGATTTTGATATTGCTCCCATATATATTTTCGCCCGATTTTAGGTATTTGGGAACCAAACCCGCTATGTATGTCCAATCTTGGTGAAATTTGAAATGCGTGACGGATTTTGGTCTAGAAACATTTTTGACAAATCATATTGAAATCGGTTCAGAATTGGATATAGCTCCCATATATATGTTCGCCCGATTTCAGGCAAATGATTGACCATGCATGCAAATTCCATTAAATTACAATAAAATTTGGAAAATGTTACGGAATTTGGACTACAAATAAGTTTGTCAAGTTATATTGAAATCGGTTCAGATATGGAAATAGCTCCCTTATATACATATGTTCAAATTTCATAGTTTTGTCTGTGGTCTGTTATAAGTTAATAAAAAAGGTTCCAAATTTAGTAAAAATCGGCTAAGATTCCGCCACAAAAGCCAAGTTTGTCTGCTATATCTTTGAAATTATATATTATTATATACGTCTATTAAATTTTTCCGAAATCCAATTGATAACATTAATGGGTTTCCGATTATTCTTAAACCAAAACATAAAAATGTCCATATTTTTTAATTTTATTACGACATATGGAATCAGATTTTTATGAAAAGGCGCAGCTAGGCGCAGCTAATTGTTTCACAAAATGATAGTACACATTAATACCCCTCACCACATATATATAATATCCTAGATCTACCTAGATCTCAAAAATTATACTCCAGAGAACACATGGATAACAAAGCAAAATACTCCAAAAAAGACATAACATCTTAATTCAAAAATACATTTACCACACATAACATTTTTATTATATGTTAACACTATCTTATTTTACATACCCATTGAAGAGCTTTTCATGTTTAAAAAATATAACAATGTTGAAATTTTCTTCTTGGCGCCTAAAATGCTTTCACTACTTATTTATAATGAATGTCGGAAAATTATGCATAAGAAAATATGTCACCATTGCCAGATCAGTATGTCGCAATGTGATGTTACCAGATTGATTCATTTTTTATTTTTAGTGATCCAGAGTGTTGGCAATCGAAATCCGTTATTATTTTTTCAAATTGTTCACTTCAAAAATTGACTTTTTGCCTCGAAAACCTGCTATTGGCCCCATCGTGCATTGGCTCAACTTCATTTATTACCCTCTATTACAGAGAGTAATGTTTTTCAAAACGAACTGACAGTGTTGCAAAATTTTACTGATCGCTACCAATATCATGATTTCATCCCGGCGAAGGGAATTATCAATTGGCTTCTCAGTTTTTGAAATGATGCCTTTTTAGCGAAAAACCGAACTCTTTAAGTGTCTAGTATTCTCATATGAATGAGAATCACACTCACTTTTCGGCTTTTCCAAAGAAACACCAAAATCAAAATATTTTGCAACATGTCAGCATGTATCAACTAAGAATTCTTCGAATTCTGTGAGTTGAAAAGAACACCAACACAGTTGCCTGTGAGGTTGTTTATTGGAATTTTGTTTTTTAACAAAGCTCCAATCCGCCCGTGCGTCGGCTGTTTTTTGTTTGTTTTGTTTATTGTTGAAGTTCAATCTCATTTTCGATTGTTTGAGTGGAGTATTCCCCCATTGGCTCAACTTCATTTATTACCCTCTATTACAGAGAGTAATGTTTTTCAAAACGAACTGACAGTGTTGCAAAATTTTACTGATCGCTACCAATATCATGATTTCATCCCGGCGAAGGGAATTATCAATTGGCTTCTCAGTTTTTTAAATGATGCCTTTTTAGCGAAAAACCGAACTCTTAAGTGTCTAGTAAACAACCTCACAGGCAACTGTGTTGGTGTTCTTTTCAACTCATACACATATCGATATTAACCCAGCAAAATTTATTTGAAGTTGTTCTATGTGAAGTAGTGATTGAATAGCTTTTTTAGAAGCAGTCCACGCAGAGTCATGAAAAATGCAATCCGTTCTTCATATTTTGACAATGTCCGATTTGAATCCATTTCATAAAATTTTCACATTTTAGCAATGCTTACATTTCTAATAACTTTTTGCAAATAAAATTCTTAACAACGCAATAAACAATTTATTTTATGGCATTTTAATTACTCAACAAAATGTTTGTATCCAAAAAGATAATCATAGGTGCAAGGAATATCAGACTGCATATTTGTTTGTAGCCAAAAAAGTAGTTGTATCATGAGTGCAAGTGACTACGTCTTTTTACGTGAAAGAAGTCATGATTTTTACAAGGGCATGGTGCAGCTAGGATGCTATCAATTTTAGATGTTTATCACCAAATTTGCATGACTCAATGCAAGAAGGGTTTTAAGATGTTTTTGGGTATTTTTGAGCAATAAAAGCTAACCTTCTAGAATAAAGGTACTTGATTTTTATTTGCACTCAGTCGCTTTTTAAAATGATTTATTTGAAATATTCCATTATTTTATATTCATTATATTTCAATTCCATTAAGATTATCGAACTATTATCATACTACTATTTTTTCAAACAAAACATAAGTTTGGTAGTAATTTGAACGAAAGAGGCCATAAATATTAATTAGAAGTTACCACAACTCTTTTAAATACCTTTTCCAAATGGCGCTGAGGTCTCAAATCAGTGAAAATCCTCGCTTAATAGATGTTAACTTCTCCCATATCCTCAAAATGCTTGCTTGCAAATCAATTTTTAAATGAATCGAAAAATCAATTCAAAATACATTCCATGGAATGTATATTTATTCACTACAAAGAACTAACGCAAAATGTGTTCTTAAGAAGCAAATTAGACAGTATCCTCACTGCATAATGCCCTTGTAAAAATCGTGACTTCTTTCATGTAAAAAGATGTAGTCCGAAATCACTTGCACTCATGATTCAACTACTTCTTTGGCTACAAACATTTTGCTGGGAAGTTAGTAACACTCGTTGAAGATTTGGAAAGTACAACACCGACATAAAAGTGCGATACAAAGGCATCTTTGTTTTCTGGTAAAATATGTGATTTCAACGATTTGTCCTTAATTATATTTGAAGTAGGCTATGATATATGATATATATTTTTCCGAAGCGACATAATTATTTTATTAAAATCTACAACAATAATTTTGAACACTTCTAAAGTAAGATTTTAAGTACATTATATTTTAAACATGGACCAATAGAAAACAAACTATTAGCTATGCCCTTAACTTCTTTGCTAATTTTTTCCTCTGTTAACACTCTTTTTCCTCATATTTTTGTAAAGCTATAATGGCGGTTATAATATAGCAATATTCGCAGTGCAAGAGCACTTACATACCTCTTTGAGACAACTTTCCTAGAAACCCATATGCAAATGGAATAAAGCTCTCTAGCGCAAAATGAGTGCTTTTAACTTTTAGCAAAACTCTTTTTGGATAAAGTAGCAAAGGGCCTTTCCATTAATAATTTATAAGTGTCATTAGGCTTTATACACTTAAGCCAACGATGGGATATTGTACCCTCATAAGAAGCATAGTATGTATGACAAAGGACTAAGAACAGAATTTTTTTGCAAAAATCACCAAGGTGTGGTACAGTAGACAACCATACCTACGTAAGTTTATAAATGGTTGAATTACTATAAAATATGTTAACTACTCATTTCACTACTTGACTGAATTGTCGTATGCTTCTATATGTTTTTTTTAAGTTTTAATTAAAAAAGTTCCATTTTACCTTGAGAATGACAACAAATTTTGGTAATTTGTATTCATAAATTGTTTTAAGCGTCTAATTAAATTAACAATTTTAACACACTAGTCACTCGAAAAAATAACAACAAAACAATAAGAAGAGAAAAATCATCCAGGCCATTAGGAAAGTTTCACAAGACATACATTATTTGCCGTGACTTTGTGGAATATTTTAATAATTCCCAAATAATTTAATGAATGACACAAAGATAATGTGGATCAGAAGGAAAGTCACTAACTGATGGTTATGGAGGATTGATTAAGCCAAGAATGTTTGCGTTTGTTTGGTTAAACGAAAATATAATTATTTTATTTATTTATTTATTCCTTCACTTGTAACACAGAAGCCTTCTTGGCCTAATAAATGTATTACATAGCTTTGTAATATTCCTGATAATTCAAATAATTCCATGATATTGGCTCCCCAGCCTTATTTTCTTTAAATATAGGATAAATTATTAAAAGAAAGTTACATTGTCCATTAGCAACATACATACATATGTAGTAGCCTAAAACATAAGAATTGTGCGTTTCCGTGCACAAAACTTAAAAGTCATGCATGATACATATGGCAAATAACAAAATTCCTTTGCAATTCCATTATATCAGTAACAGAATTTGATATCCATCCGTAGATGCAACAAAATTTCCAAAATGTGTTTTTATTTTCGCGGAAAATCAAAAAAAAAAAATAAAAAAATCTGGCAATAAATTCAAATTATACTAACTCAGAGTCCGTATATGCCTCTAAAAACTAAATTAAAAATACGTACAGAAACTGGACAACGCGTAAAAAATGTGAACCCAAAATTATAAACATTGGCTTTATAAATTGCATATTATAACAACAACAAAAGAGAAACAACTCATTGTTGGAAAATATTGTTCTTCTTCTTTATTTGCCTATTCGTTTTTCGAATTTTGGCGATCAATGCAATTATATACATACATATTACATCTGTTACATTATAAATTTCATTTTGGTGTTTATAAATCTCTTATTATCTCAGCAAATGACTCTCTGTTTCGGCTTTCGCTGAGAAGATTCCCAACATCTTGGATACCAGTCCACTCCTGTATGTTATTAATCCATATCATTTCTTTTCTTCCTCTAGTGGGTCTTCCTTCAATTTTTGTTCGGATTATATTTTGGAGTAGCTTATATTTGTTGTTTCGCATTATATGACCAAGATAAGCTGTTTTTCGTTTTTTTTTTATTATATGGATTATTTCCTTTTTCTGGTGTAGCCTTTGCAGTACCTCACTGTTTGAAACAAACTGCGTCCATGGAATTTTCAATATTCTTCTGTATGTCCACATTTCAAAAGCTTCTAGTTTTTTAATATCTGTTGCCTTTAAGGTCCAAACTTCGACAGCGTATAACAGAACTGACCATACATATGTTTTCATGTATCGCAGCTTGGTTTTTATGTTTATATCATGGCTGGTAAAGATTTTCTTGTACTTGATGAATGCTTCCCTCGCCATTTCAATTCGGCATCTTATTTCGGATGAGTTATCCAGCTTGTCATTTATCACTGCACCGAGATATTTAAAGCTGTATACTCTCTCTACTGGTGTATCTTTTACTGTTAGTGTGAAAGGGGGACAGCGGTTTTCTTTGCTCACAATCATATATTTTGTTTTCTTAATATTGATTTTTAACCCATACAACTCGCTTTGTGCTACCAGCCTATTTAAGAGATATTGAAGGCCTGACATGCTGTCAGCTAAGATTGTTGTGTCGTCTGCATATCTTATATTGTTGATGAAAGCGCCATTTACAAATATTCCTTTCTGAACATCTTTAAATGATTCCTGAAATATTTTTTCGGAGTATACATTGAATAGTAAAGGTGACAATATACATCCTTGCCTAACACCTTTAGATATTATTATATCTTCAGTCATCTCTCCTTCAACATCAACCTGTGCGGTATGTTGCCAATATAAACTTTTTATGCAGCGAATTTCCTTTTCTTCGATACCAATAGATGCAAGGATTTCTACAAGTTTATCGTGTTTGACTGTATCAAATGCTTTTTCATAGTCTATAAAGCAAATATAAACGTCTTTTTGAGCATTTTTACATTTTTGAAGAAGAACTTCAATTGAAAAAAGCGCCTCACGTGTTCCCATTCCTTCTTTAAAGCCGAATTGAGAGAATCCCATAACATTTTCACATCTTTTATATATCCTGCCATGAATTATCTTGAGAAAAATTTTAAGGGTATGGCTCATAAGACTAATTAGTCTATAATCGTTGCATGCTTTTGGATGTCCTTTTTTAGGAATAGCTATGAACGTAGATTTTAGCCAGTCCTGTGGATATTTACCGGTTTCATATATGCAATTAAAAAGCCTTACAAGTATGTTGATATTATCGCCTTCAATCAGTTTAAGAATTTCGGATGGGATTTCATCTGGACCACATGCTTTCTTCATTTTTAAAGATTTAATAGCAGCTTCAGTTTCGTTTTTAGTTATCGGAGTTCCTACTTGTGGCTCGGGTTCCATTATGTCGTAGTTTGATCTGTTTTCATCTGTATAAAGAGAGGTTATGTAATTCTGCCATATAGCTTTTTTCTCCGTAATATCAAAAACAGCTTCATTGTTGCTGTTGTATAGAACTTTTGGCAGTGATTTACGATATATTCCCGCTTCTTCCTTAATTTTTTTGTGGAGATTAAAATCGTCATGAAGTTCTTGTAATCTTTCGATCTCCTGGCATTGTTTGTTAAGATTGTAATTTTTCGCTGCTCTGATTGCAGATTGTACTTCTTTATTTAATTCATGATATAATTCGTAGTTGGAATTCTTATATTTTCGACGTTCTTCCATTAGGCCCAGTATTTCTGTAGTCATCCATGCATTCTTCCGTTTTCTTGGATTGCTTCCTAAATTATTATCTGCTATTGATTTTAGCGATTGTTTTACCGACTTCCATATGCTTTCACTGTCCATTCCTTCAATTTTACTAAATTCTTGCCCTATGAGGGCTTTTATTTCTGTTTTTATTGATGGCTCATCAAGTTTCTCAACGTTAATTCTCTTACGTATTTTTTTCTTCATGTTTGTCCTTAGCTTTGTTTGTAGCTTTGTCATCAGTAGTACATGATCGGATGGGACGTCCGCTCCTGGATACGTAGAGGTTTTTGTTACAAAAGAAGAATAGCGTTTGTTAATTAATATATAATCGATTTGATTCCTCACTATGTGTGTTGGTCTATCCTGGGGTGACTTCCAGGTATACAGTCTTCTAGGAGGAAGGGAAAACATTGTGTTTGTAATTTTCATGTTATGTTCCTGGCAGAATTGGATCATTCTGCTGCCCCTTTCATTCCTCTCTCCTAGGCCATGTTTTCCGTAATCCCGGGCACTATATCTTGGCCCACTTTAGCATTAAAGTCGCCTTGAACTATTGTTATTTCATGGTGTTTAGTCATGTTCATTAAGTATTTAATATCTTCGTAAAACTCTTCGACTTCTTCTTTGCTTTTATCAGCGGTAGGTGCATATACTTGTATAATATTAATTTTTAGTGGTCTTGCTTCCAATTGTATAAGCATTGTTCTATCAGATTTGGGAATAAAGCCTGATACACATTTTGCTATATGTTTTTTAACAATAACTCCAACGCCGTTTCTGTGATTTTTATTCATATTTCCTGAATAAAACATTTTAACATTTTCAGAGACAAAGTCTCCACTGTCAGGCCACCAGGTTTCGCAGACTCCTAAAATGTCGATTTTCAATTTATTCATTTCATTCACGGTATTAGCAAACTTTCCAGATTCATAAAGACTTCGCACGTTCCACGTACCAATATTCAGAGTGTGTTTTGTTTTACCTCCGGGGATTCTTAGCACCCTCGTATGACCGGAGATTGAGGGCCGTTGTTCATGTGTGTCCATATTTGCATGATTTTCATAGGATATTACTTCAATGGTTTCCCGTTGCCTTCTGAAGGGAGCGGTATTCAGCCGCTCCACTGGAGTACAGACGCTGTTTGCAGTCGCCCAATATGGGAACAGACACTGCTTTTTCCTTTTTCCTTTTGGTTCGCCCCACATATTTTATTTTTGCTGTACCCATCATATGTTGAGCGTTCCCCTATCCACCACCTGGGGAGGCGTCCGATGGGAGACAAAAAAGAGAAAAAAAAAACAACTCCGCACGGAAATATTGTTACAAATATATTTTTTGGTTTGTTTCGAAAAATTAGAAAAAAATATTTGAGAGTTTGTAGCATACAACGAAGGCATATTGAGGCTGGTGTAGGTTTTCAACTTTAACTGAACAGTCGCACGCATTTACACGGCCTTGGAGCTCGTCGGTGGGATGGGTTCGGAAGACTGCCAAGCTGAAATTTGCCACTGTGCTACTATAAATACATATTTTTATCATGCGTGCACTAACATTTTCTTTTGAGTGTAGTCCAAGATAGGGACATAGTACAGTAAGATCATTATAGAACGAGCTTGAAACTGAAGTCTAGAAAACATTTGGAACATGAGAAAGAAGTGTAGGTAAAATAAAAACTTTTTAAACGATACAGAGCGACAGATGTGGATGTGCTCTACTGCCCACCCGACCGTGGTCACAGCGGTGAAAGAAACCCATTACAATTTTACAACGAGAAGCTGTAACCCCCAAATACATTTTAGCAAGCTCTTGCACCAGGAGCGAATCAAACAGTCATGTTATGTCTACTCGGAATTCATTGTGATATTTATTCTCATGTAAATTGTTTGCTTAACACAAACATTAAGGATAGAAAGCAAAAGTTGTGAAAATGGGGTGTCACCCAAATAAAATTCGACATATAAATTTGATAAATATTCAACAGAATTATAGATTAAGAATAGCAACAATGATCAATCAGAAAATTTGACAAAGGCATGGTATAAATAACAATTCATTAGATGCTAATATAATAAACTTATCCTATAATAATCTGAGTCAGCAAACAGTTCCCAATGGTATAACAATTTATTATAGAAAAATGGCAACAATTAAGATGATTTCTTTACAATGAGCACTGATCATAACGTGAATCAAAGCTCATGTAATTAATTAACATGATAAATGTAGTGGAACTCATTGGGTATTGTATGTGACACCTTTAGTTCATGGAATCAGTAGAAATACTTAATATAATATTTTGCAAAAGTTCGAGTGAATGTTTTAATTTTTTTTTCCTTAATTTTCAATATTGAACATAGGATAAACTATTGATCAAATTTAGCAACAATATTTTCCAAGAGCAATAAATTATTGACTGAAACAAACAAATGAATTTGATATGATTTCGGGGTCAATGCCCTCTTTTGCAAACATCTGATCATTCCTTTTTTCCTTTTCAACACTAATTGAGATTTCATTTTATTAAAAATCAATAACCAAAACAAAATGAAAATACTTACATTGATTTAATTCTCGGCTTCTCGCAGAAAGTACTTTCGGTGAGTGGCGCTCTGTGAACAGGTGCTGGCAAATATTTATGATGTGTTGGTGAGAGCTTGATAATGTTAATGTGCTGCTAAAAATGAACAATTATGTATAAGAGACGTGTTGCTGGAATGTTTCGGAGATATTTGGATCTTTACATATAGTATTCTGTAAGCGACTTTTTGTCTCATCAGAGGTTGTCTCTCTCATTACACATGCATTTATAAGGAACGACAAATGAACAATTCGTAATGATCATTATGTTAAAGAATGGCGTAATTGATTTAAGGGCGTGTTCAATATAGATGACAACCTTTGGTGAAACAAAAAAACTGTTCCACTTTTGATATAGTCAAATATCATATTTCGAATGTAGAATTAACGATTCAATGGCAATAAATATTCACTTCAAATAATATCACTCGAATTTATGCCTTAAAAGTGCAACATATTACTATATTCTTTTAATCTATATATATAAAAATGGTGTAAAAAATGTATAGTAATTCATAAAATGAGAACGGCTAGGCCGATTTCTGTAAACTTTTTTGTCAGTTATTCGTATTTTCGAGGAGAAGGTCTTTACGGAAGAAAATTTTGGAAAATCTCTCTGGAAAAGACGGAAAATTGGAAAAATCGAAAATTGAGTTTTTGTATGAAATTTTATTCCTTAATAGCGAGACGAAGTTCGCCGGGTCCGCTAGTATTTTATAATTATTAGGTTTACTCAAGGGCTATGATTTTTTTTTTTGTATTTTTCTTGCGTTTACCCCTCATTTAGGGGCACACTTCTGACGATTGATTTTCTGTGTTTTTTTTTTTAAGTATTGACACAAGGTCTTAAACACGCGATTAAATAAATATTAACCATACCACACATTTTGAAAGCACCAACGATTTTGCTGGTTTCACAAGGCAAGAATCGGCTGTTTTTTATAAACGAGAAATTCAACAATTCTTTCGATTTATAAAATGTGTTCTTCGGACTAAATTTTGCACGCCACGTTTTTGATCTCTCGTTCTACTGACAGACTGCAATGGGTATTTGATGAAATAGATTTAATTGATGTGTACTGTGTGTAGGCAGAATAAAAATCAGGTTTAGAGAACAGCCATACGTTGAGTTGCTGTGCATATCCAATGTGTTTGGTACAGGCTAGGTGAGAGCAAAAGTTCTTGTCTGTTCTTCCTTCTTCCCATATAAAATGCAATAAAACGCAGATCAATGATCAAAGGCAAATCTAATAATAAAACAAAATCAAATTAATGAGAGATTGGATTTAAGGCACCCTACGACTATTTGTGGATGTGATTAAATTTACCTTTAGATTGATCGCAGCAAAATCTGGCAGTCGAATAGAAAGGAATTGTTGCCTCGACAGATACGTTCAGAAAATCAAATCTAAATGGATTTAATTTTTTTTTTACCAAAAATATGAAATACCGATATAAAAAGCGCTTGCTTTACGTACGCAAAAACTCTGAATTACTCGAAGGAAAAAAATAAAAATTAGAGAAAAACTTTGAATTTAATTTTTATTTTCCTTTTGAAAAGATTTATGTTTTTACGTAATGGACTTATTAATCTTTAACACCGACAATGGGAAAAAACTTCCTTTCAGAGGAGGCAAGATCGACAAAATGGACGAATTAGCATATTCATCATTGACTTCATACCTCAAAAATGGCTGCAATTAAAATATTTATTCCAATAATTGAGTTAAAACTCCACCTAGAACATGCAATAGAACGAAGAAACGCTGATAGGTAAAAGTATCTACCGCACAATGACTTCACCACGAGGTGGCGCAAAGAAAGACGTTACAAATCAGAATTTTCAAAATAATGTTTCAAAAGAGGCGATGAACGTCGCAAGTGCCACTACAAGTTCTCCAACTATTTCGCTAAAATCTAATACATAAATTAAAGTTCTCTGCTAAAACTTTATCAAAATATATGGTTTACCATCGTGAAAGCTTAACTGCTTACTGTGATCACTTATAAGGATAGGAAATTAAGAGTAATATTGAACTTACTATCATTTAAAATATATGAAAATTAAAAAGCCTGTAACTCGCGAATTAGTTAAAGTCGGTTGATGCGCATCCGATTTTGGATAAAGCGAATCAATCTCTTTCAATATTTATGCATATTTCGATGTTTCACTCAGCGGCCATTGTGTGCCGCCAGTTGCATCATGCACTGCAAAAAACCTTAAAGTTGGTAAAATACGATTTTGATGCGCATCCGGTTTCATCAGCGCCCATCAAAAATACGTCAATATACACCTATTTCAAATAGATTCTTCAAAAAACGCGGATGTGCCTAGACATTCAATTTTTGGCGAAATACCCATATTACTCGCTGTTTTTTTATGACACGTGTTTTCGCAAATATTATAATTGCGAGTAAAGGATTCCATTTATGTAAAAATTCGATCGCGGAAGGCTTCATTAGAACCGTCTCGTAAAAAAACTAAATTCACGCGGGTTTCAAAGGAAATTGAATGACAGTTGTAAATTTTACACGAAAAAAATATGTTTTGTAAGAAAATTCACGCATGAAATTTTGGCCTTTCGACTCCAATTACTAGAATGCTGTAAGGACAACACTCATGAGATATGCACCATACGACGTAAAATCACGAGTTCTATAATCGTGTTATGAGTTTGGAATATTATCTTCTATTATTAAAAAAAATCAAAAAACCCCGAAATTCCGGCATCAAAATGTCAGCATCAATTTTAGGTGGTTGCAGTGGATATATAGAAAAATCATACACAGCTATCTTATTGCCCATGGAGTATTCTGTGATTCAGTCTTTGGGAATAGGTCTATAAAATGTAAGGTTAAGCCAGAAATCGAATGGGAACATAAAACAACTTGTTGACTTCAACCCATTATTACCCATTTTTCTACACTGATGCCAACACAGCTTCCACGAAAATTAATTTTAATGGTCGACATAATGGGATCCCTCCTAAAACACTTCATTTTAAAGAATTGTAGTCATACTTTATAGAATATGTTAACAGTTCGCGAATTCTGAAAGGGTGAAACTCGGATTCATCGATTGCAAAACATTTTTGTTATTTACCATATATGTAACTTAAATAACTGCATAGCGTTACTGGTAAGGAAGAAGAGCAATGGTTAGACAAATCCTCTCCTTTCCGACAAATAATACAAATTATCACGAAGTTTTAACCGAAATGCATTATTCGAATGTGAAAATAAACACAAAACTAAAGGGAGGTAGTTCCAACATCTTGCCACACGTACAACATATGAATCTTCAAACACGGATTTATGAATTAGAGGGATGGTGATCTGTTGGTTTCTACTTGAAAAGAATGTAAATAATGTACACAACGATCTAGGTGCACCCGTTTTAATAAACTTGTAAAAATATAAGATATTTCTTAATTAACATAATCACTCCACGAAGAGCCTAAAAAGTCAAGAACAAACTGGGATATATGTTCACGATTATTAACATTATAAACAAACCTAGCAATCGTATTCATAACATGCTGTAGTTTAGTAAAATTACCTACTGATGTTCCAGATATAACTTTTAAAGCATATAATATATGCGGCATCATCAGTGCATGGGCAAGTTTCGTCCTAACCCATTGAGGCAAATAAATACTAGTGGAGTACAATTTACGCAAAATCAAATAGATTCTTCTGTGTATACCGTCAATATGGAATCCAAAATCTAACCTATTGTCCAAAATAAATCCCAAACACCTATGTTTATCCACAACATCAACTCTTGAACCCTTAATAGAAATGTCAATATCTAGAACGTGAGAACCAAACATCATAATTTTCGTTTTCAGCGGGTTATTTTGTAACGAGTTAGATGGAGTCCATCTTATTATGTCATCTAAACAACAGTTAATTGTACTCTCCAAGTAACCGATACATCAGCAAATACAAACAATGAACAAATATTAAGATCAATACATTCAGAAAGGTCATTTAGGTAAAGAATAAAAAGTAAGGGACCTAAGACCCTTGTGGTACCCCTGAAGATAGTGAGACAGTCCTAGATCTAACTCCGTTCATCTCAACATATTGTTATAAGTAAATGCTTATATGACAAGTGCAGGGCCGTAGACAGGATTCCGGAAGGGGTTAATGCATGATTGCATTAAATTGATAAGATATAAAGTGATTATGCTTAAGTGTTCCATACGCCATTTTTGACTTCTTGAGATATAGGTGGTTTTTAGTGTTTACGCATATACTCTTTCTGAATTTTTGGCGGTTTTTTTTATCTGCTCTAATTTCCGAGATATACCCGGTTCGATGCGAAAGTTTACGTTTTCCTCAGGTATTAAACTAATATTTTAATAAATTACAAAAAAGTTCACTGCTACTTGTATAAAAAACGAAGGATAAGAAAAACGGTCCACTCTGAATGCAGATTGTGCAGTTCGCGCATTGGCGGATATACTTTCACAGTACAGGACCGATATAAATTCCATACCGGAAGCGAAATCACTATACTGTAATTTATTATCGCTGCCATGAAACCAGAAGTAAATTTGATTGTGGGTTTGTAATTCATACAAGGCTAAACGCTCTCGTGTTCCGTTGCACTGTGTATGAAAAGTGGATGAAAGACTAGCGACGATTTGGTTAACAGCTAGATTTATCGCCGCCCGGTGTTCCGGCTGAGGTCAAATATGAACAAACAATTGTATAAATGATTATCGTGCAGTCCTAATGTCAAGACAATAGTAGTCCAGCCAAGTTGTTCATGACGGGATGGAACAAGCTGATTAGAAGTATATATGTTTTCGACTATACGAGTAGCCAGATAGCACCACATTTTGTACGGTGACAGAAATTATGGAACCATTTCATGAGTATATCAGCAATGTGTCGCTAGAGACGCTGTTCAAACTCAGCGATAGAAAGTAGGTACCATATCATTTAGCTAAAACCAGTCGGGGTGTTTTCATTAAGGGAGAAATCTTCCTTGTTCCTTCTGGGATGTTTGTTGAAAAATATGTAAGTGTTCTCGCCCATATGAGTTTGCAAGACGGCTTCAACTGACACAAAGTTTTCAGTTAAAACAGGAAATAAAATAGGAATGACCTGTTCGAGCAGTTCTGTGACGATCGACCTTTCATGCAGCAAAACAATTATCTGCTACACTTAATCTAAAAGTAAACGGCAATAAGACCGAATTAACGGGATCGAACGGGATACGTCGATTGAACCCGGACCAACAATTTCGAGTTAGTTAATGGCCAACAAGAGAACTTTTCAACATTGTATAATCGGTTGTATGCTTTTCTAATGCCATAGGTGAAACTTCTGAGTTATGGCGAGATGAATTTGTGTTATGTTGTTTTTAGTTCATCAAGAATGAATTAATTTCGCCATAACTCATAAATTTGGCCGATGGTAGAACAACGTTTTCCTAAACCGATTTTGATGGAAAATATCACTGCGTGTAAATATGAAAATCAAAGTTTGGGGGTCAAAAATTCTTTTTGGCGATGAAAGTCGATTACTATGATATTATAAATTTGGAAAGACAGTTATGCCGTCTTTCCAGATTTATAATATCATAGTAATCGACTTTCATCGCCAAAAGAATTTTTGACCCCCAAACTTTGATTTTCATATTTACACGCAGTGATATTTTCCATCAAAATCGGTTTAGGAAAACGTTGTTCTACCATCGGAACCAACAAGGTTGTAATCAGACACTTGTTGTCATGTGATTGACAATTTTATTAGCTTTCTAATGATATACATATACGGTTAACCGGCAACTTAAAACTGGTTCAAAAATCGGTTTTAATATCAGAATATCCGGTTCAATAATTTAGATAACCGGATCTATCCTCCAATAAAATTGTTATTAGCGTGTTCGTCATTACAAGAGCTATTTATGGTAAGTATTTCAGAAGCACCAAAGACCAATTACGAATATACAAAAAAAAAAATAGTTTTCTGAACAAAAACTGGGTAAATGTCAAAAAGGACCATGAAAACGGGAAATACAGATTAGTCATCAATGAGAGCCGTTCCTAAAATATTCTGAACAACATTTTTGTAGAATATTTGGATGTCTCGTGTTGTGGTTCCTATACTACCGTTTACGAAAACAAGGACGAAAAGGACATGGAAGGAATTGAGTTAGATGGATGAAATATTCTACAAAAAGATTCGCCATTCGAATTGACTGAATACATGTAATCTAAAAATGAAGCTACAATAACCTTAAACAGAGATATAAAGCTATTTTCCCACAAATTAAGGAACCAAAACTAAACCATTAATCACGATATATCTCAGAAACTTGACCTATGGTTAAAATTTCCTTTTGGATTCTTTCATCTCCAGGGCTTTCATCTCCAAAAGAAATTTTCCACCCACTGACTTTGAGCTCCATTTTCTAGCATAGTATCATTTATCGATATTTTCCGAAAAATGTCCGCTCTCCCAATGCCAAAACTGTTTGAAAGAGCACTCCAATGCTTTTGAGGTGTACTAGAGAGTTCTAAATTATTGTCTTAGTGGTTTGGCTGTTATATGCCAAAATATCCAAAGAACCTGGATAAAAAACTTCAAGTCAAAATCCGCGGGCTCGATTTTCACTTTAGATATATATTCTAATAGACTTTTTTGCTCAGAATCAGAAACTTCAGGTGGCCGTTAACATTTTTTCCTTCCATTCAAATCGCTCCGGACTTGTGTAAACGTAGTATGTAGATACGCCATATTTATATTTGCTGAATTTATTACTAACGAAATGGATGACAATCCAGAAGCCTTTTTGTTACCTTGTGTTGCTATACCTTACTAAACAATAACCCATATGGTGCCTAATATGACACCTACGTGTCATATTTATGCGGGCGAACTTACGCTGAGAACAGATGTGACAGCATTTTGTCACGTGTCCGTGGTATTTACAGTAACCAATTCCGCAGAAATTCATAATTCATCTTCTTTATATTACGACTCACAAAGGACAAATAATGTTGTAAAAATACGAGTTATTTACTCATTAACGAACAATAAAATCTCACAGTCATTATACCTATTTAGACACTATTAAACACAAATTTATGATGTGCGATGAATCTTTGACGTAAAAGGTGATGTTGGATTTTATGGGCTTTTATGTTTCTAATTTAAAGACAAAATTAAGTTTAACCATCTTGAATTTTGTATAGTTTATGGTTAGACGAAGCTTTTATTATGTAAAAGTAAATTACATTAAACTTTATATATTTTAGTCCAAAACGCATTTTACATGTAACATGTTTTATAAAGCATGCATCACACAAGTTGCAAATTCTATACAATATCTGTCAAATAAATGACGTAAACTCTTAAAACATCCGTTTTTAATTGCAAGTGCGTTCACCTCTCATAAAGTTCTATCTGAATTGCATGTGACAGATATTCAATTAATTCGTCGTGTTATCTTCATAATATGTGTGGTCACAACACGTGGATACAATCATTTTTATTAACCTATAGGTTGAGTCATCAACCCTGTAAATGACGGTTTAACATTTATTTATGCCGCACAAATTATATCCACATGATAATACGAAATTTACACACATTTTCCAGTAAATCCACTTCAGGACAATGAACTTTCAAAATTGGCGTAAAAAGTTAGCACACTTGTGAACTTTTGTAAATAACCGAAACCAACAAATGTCTAAAATACGGTGACTGCGCGATAAGTATCAGACCTAACAAAGAAAACGAGAATATTTAAAAATCAAAAATAGTTTTATTGCTTTTGTTTAGGTGAGAATAGTTGTTGTGTGTGAAGATGAGCAAGTGATACAAACCCGATTGTAACCGATAAATAAAAGCAGAGAAATAAAACACAAAGAATTTAGTTTGTACAATAATAATATTGGTGTGTGTGATTTATTAAGGCGAAAAGTACTGATGACTTTACATGGTGTGGGTGAGACGTGTTACAAAATTGGCGAGTAAATCGAGAAGTACGTCCGTACTGGTGAAGAGATGACTGAAAAGTGATTTTAGTATTGAAACCGAAAGTGAGTCAACGCTGAAGCAATCACTGCTTATTGGAAAATTCTCACTACGATCCGAACTAAGCGAATATAATTCCAGGGAGAAATTGCAGAGAAATTCCGCTACAAAGAGAGTACTCTCTACGACCCGCGCTGAGAAGGTTTGTACGGCAATGATTCGAAATATCATCCTACGGTCCGCCATAAGCGAACATAGTTTCTGCTATCCGAACAAGGGAACAAAGGCTCCCTGGAGATTTGTAGTGAAAATTCCAAAAGAGAATTTCTAACTTAAACAGTTTTCTTAAGTAATCTCCAACATGATTTATACACTTTTTATGCCCTCAAACCAATTGTTGAGTCACCTTTTCCACTCTGATTGAGACCCCTCCAAAACATGGTTTTTGAAAGCTTTTACATCATCTTCTGGCGACGAATATTGTCTGTCGCCTTTCTATACCCTACACCACTTTGTCGGATCGTCACCAAATTTTGGGTGTTAATGGGGATTCCGGAAGAAACCTATTGATTTTGGTGATGGTCGGATAATATTTAGGGGTCAGAGTGGGCAAAAACTTATTTGTGAAGAAAGACAACCGTTTTTTCCAAACCGAATATCTCAGCTTCTATAAAAGGTATACCAAAAGAAAGACCTGACAATGAAAGTAGAAGATATCACCTTTCTAACGATGTAAATCAGGTTGTCGTATGTGGTCAAACAACGGATAGTCGCAAATAAAACCCATCTTTTCATTTTTTCGATTTTATTTTTAATGACGAATAAGACAGCTTTTGTTTGGGACTTTCCAAAAGCAAAGCCTGGCTTTAAAAGTAGGAATTCCCGTCTTTACAATGATGCAAAGTAGGTTGGCATAGGTGGCCAAATAACGGATATATTGCAATAGTCGGTAGTACATCACATTTTCCATTTTATTAAAATGACGCTAAAGTTCGCAATTTTGATCGGATCGTTACGAAATTTTAGTGGTTAATGGGGGTCCCAAAGGAGAAGAAGATTACTGATATTGCTGATGGTCAGATAATATTTAGGGGTCAAAATGGGCAAAAACTTTATTTGGTGAAAAGTCAAAGTTTTATTCCAAAGAAAATATCTCAGCGTCTATAAGGGGTATACCAAAAGCAAAACCAGACAATGAAAGTAGAAAATATCAAGTTTCTAACGATCTATAGAAGATTGTGGTAGGTGGTCAAAAAACGAAGATATCGCAATAGTCGCTAATCCAACCCAATCATTTTTGCGATTTTATTTGTAATGACGAATATCACAGCTTTGGTTGGGGACCTTCCAAAAGTAAATCCTGACTATGAAAGAAGAAAAACCTACCTTTACAATGATGCGAATTAGGTTCACGTAGGTGAACAAACAACGGATCAATTGCAATAGCCGGAAATGCACCCCATTTTTCTGGCCGTAATTTTGATCGGATCGTCACGAAATTTTGGTAGCTAATCTATATATATAAAAAAGGATGATGTTAGTTACTACGCTTATAACTCAAGAACGGCTGAACAGATTTTGACAATTCGCACCAATTCGGAATGGTCTCATTGCAGAAAAGGATAAAACCTAAAAAAATCGCGAAAATTTGCGAAAATTTTGCAAAAATATTTTGTCAATAAAGTAAATTTTTCCACAAATTTCTATCGAGCTTCGCGTTTGGAGTAAATCTTGGCACTTATTTGGACAGTTTTTGGCGAAAATTGTATTTGCACCTACAGTGAGGTTCCATTGTATGCCTCTGTTTTGTAAATTTTTGAAAGTTGTATAGACTTTTTTATTCACAATCAAATCTATTTTCATTTCAGCGAAAATGGTTAAAAGGGCTTAGTTAAGAGTTTGTAAAGATTAGTGGTGGTTTCGGTCAGATACCGATTGAAAAGACTAAGATGATAATTGGTGGGTTAATTGAAACATCAATAGCTCCGAGGTAATTTCATTGGAAGTGAAGTTGTATCATATATGTATACTTTTAAACCGTAGCTAAAAACATCTTCGAAAGATAAACTTCGGATATATGCGGTATAATATTTAAGCTGTACCAGATATATTTTTATACTGTTTAGATTCTGTCATGATACAAAAAAGATGCCCCCACTGTAAAAGGAGTGTGAATTCAATCAATTTAGTTCCCGCAGAGCTGCAAGGCAATTACAAACGGCCAAATACATACATACAAACATACATATGTACATTGGTACTGTTGGTACACTGTATGTATGTCACTCGAAAAAAGGATGATATTCAAAAGTGAAAAAAAACAAGAAATCGGAGGTATTGGAGTTTTTTTTGGTCGAATTATCTGAAAAATATTCTTTATCGGCGACAAAGGTAGGCAAATACTTATTAATCGTTAATTAGTTTGTGATATTAATTTGACTATGTTATTTAATCGACAAAAGTCACGTGTTAGTGTGACAAGACTTCAAGCATCCGAAACACACAAAGACGGCAACTAATAGAATAGCTCTGTCCATGTTACCAGAGTCATTGCATCTAATACCGAATTTGCAGTGCAAGTAGAATTCGGGAGATCACATTAAATAGAGAAGTCAAAAAAAAAAAAAAAAATAAAAAAGCGTTAAGTTCGGCCGGGCCGAACTTTTTTATACCTTCCACCATAAAATATTCTGAACTAAAACGGAATAATTATATTCTTTCCTGTCCACAATTTTAGACGAAGATATTTTGTGACCTCTGATTCCTAAATAAGGTGAAAAACATAAAAATGTATTCAACCTTATATGGGGCTATATCAAAGTGAAAATCGGGAGGTACAGTTATATAGGGGGCTATACCTAAACATGGACCTATGTTGACAGTTTTTTGTGGAGATATTTTGTGATTACTAGAAAACTCAACGGTGAAATTACAGGTAGTTCGATCAAAAATTTTAGCTAAAATACTCAAAATACCACAAATCGGGAGGTACCGCTATATGGGAGATATACCAAAACATGGACCTTCACTGTTTTTAGTGGGATATACTTTGGGAACCACTGGGAACCCCAAAACCTGAAATTACAGATAGTTCGGTCAAGAAATGTAATTAAAATCCATAAAATACAGAAAATCGGAAGGTACCGTTATATAGGGGCTCTACCAAAACATGGACCTATGTTGACAGTTTTTTGGTGAAGATGTTTTGTGACCACTGGGAACCCCAAACGTAAAATTACAGGTAGTTCGGTCAAAAAATGTGTAGTGTAAATCCCCAAAATACCGAAAATCGGGAGGTAGCGCTATATGGGGGCTATACCAAAAAGTGTTCCGATATAACCCATCTTCTAACTTGACCATGCCTATGCCCACCGTTATATGGAGGCTATACCAAAACATGGACCTATGTTGACGGTTTTTGGTGGAGATGTTTTGTGACCACTGGGAACCCCAAAACGTAAAATTACAGGAAGTTCGGTCAAAAAATTTAGTTAAAATCCCCAAATACCGAAATCGGGAGATAGCGTTATATGGGGGCTACACCAAAAATGTTCCGATATAACCCATCTTCGAACTTGACCTGCCTATGGAAAAAAAGATGCTCGGGTGCAAAAATATAGCGCTCTAGCTCAATTATGGCGAACGCTAAAGTGATTACAACAGACGGACAGACGGTCATGGCTAGATCGTCTTCGAATTTTATCCTGATCAAGAATATATGTGCAAATGATGGTGGAGGTTATAAAAACAGACGGAGGTGGTTACCTGATAACGATCGGATCAAAATGGGTAAATAGGTTAAAATGGGTTAATTGATTAAAACGCAAATTTAAATAAGCACTATATTCAGCATTAAATTCAAATTCATATTCAATTGCTTTAGTGAAATATTGTGTTCAGTGGTGGAAACAAGAATTGCAGAAAACCATCGATTATGAAACGAGTAGGGCGTTATGATACTATTTTGCTTCAACTGCGCTTAAAATATATCTTAATCCCGATTTAGAGTTACCTGATTTGTTTCGTGGCTATTGTCAGTTTATAGAAGAGAGAGTCGAGGAAAATAGAAACACTTTGCCTCTCAGTACCTTCTCTCTTCGTCAAACTGACAATTGTCGAAAGTACAATTGTCTAATGTGCATCTGCTTTAAAGATCGTCCTAAACAGTTCAAAACAAAGAAATATTTGCTATTGAAAGTTCTGTACTATAAAGTTCTGTACCTAACAAACTGCGAGACGAAGTTCGCCGGGTCCCCTAGTGTTACATAAAGGCAAACATATTAAATTCAGGTTCCTTAACAGGTTCTCATTCCCTGTAACTTAGAAATTTTTTCATGTCGCACACATCGTTTCTTTGTCGCTTGATTTATTTTTCATAATTTTCGTTGAATAATAGGTTAGTTTGGCCAAAAAATGTGCTATTGACATACAAGATATCTAGCAGTTCATTTACCATGTTAATAGCTGAATTAAATAGTTTATAGTTCAATGACATTTACTACGGTCGAATATATTGCCAATTTGTGGAAATCATTTGAACGTAGTATTCATTAATTCAATTTGTAAATAATATAGCAATACTAACACTCCTAAAACAGATAAAAAAAGTATCAGTTGGCTCAGCCTGTGTGAATTAACACCTTTTTCCCAAAAAACTTATGTATTTAGGGAGTCTTCAGATTGGGCATATGAATTTGCCGACAAAGATATGGATTAGGATAAAATCTCAAAAGTTTTGCGGGGAAGGTACCTAAAGGAGTGGAGTTCGTTAGAGCCATTATATAAGGAATAGGAGAACATTCGGTAAAAAATTCCATTATAACGTTAAATAAATAAAGTCAGATTAAAAACGATTTTTAAATAAAAACTAAGTTCGTCTTGATTCAATCCAATAGAATGCATGGTTTGATATTAGTCCGTTATAATTTTTGATAGTGTCCCTAAAGTCGGCCACTTAATAATGTCATTAAGCTAATTTATTGATTTAAGACAAATTTCGTTATCTATTTACCGCAATATGAAGGCAAATATGTATTGTTAGTGTAAAAACTGTTTACTTTTTAAATAAAAATAACGAATTTTATCAAACATAGGAGTAGTGGCCGACTATAGGTACATACCATGGCCGAATATTGGATATAGTGGCCGAATACTTGTGCAAAGGCACTTTTAAAATTAATTAAAATTTTCACAAACATAATTAAATATAATTAAAAATCTTTGTGTTTATTTCAGCTTTAGTCCATATTTTGTTGTAATTCAATTGTTTGAATAACAACAAAATATTTTAAAGTGGATATGAAATTGATTAGTTGCGGGCGAAGGGTAGGGAATACTATAGTTTCAGTTGTCACCAAACAACTTCATCAGTTCCCTTTTTCGCCGACTCTGTATCGATAAACAGATTTAGGGCCATACAGCAAATTTCTCATTTTATTTAATTTGCTAGATGGCTTTATTGACCTGTTTATCGATACAGAGTCGGCGAAAAAGGGAACTGATGAAGTTGTTTGGTGACAACTGAAACTATAGTATTCCCTACCCTTCGACCGCAACTAATCAATTTCATATCCACTTTAAAATTCTGCAGTCCAACAATAAAAAACGCCAACAACTATAATTAAAAATGTGATTATTAAATCTGAAACTACACAAAATTTCGAGTCATATCAACATGACTTCAAAATAATTAGACACTTTCATTCGGAGTGGTGAAAAATTGAAAATAAGAAAACGCTTAAGAGGCCGACTATTGGTGCACTTACCCTAAATCAACTATTAAAAAACGTTCACATTAAAGTATGGACAAACTATTACGAATGCCAAATTTTGGACCTGATCGATTGCTTCGTTCGAGAGTTATCGTGCGCAGCAGACGGACGGACATGACTAAATCGACTCCAATATTAGCACCTGATTTAACTTTGGGCAAAATATTATGCTTGCCACCCTTTCGATCAAATCGATCTATCCGTTTGAAAGTTACCGCGCGCTCCATTTACAACACATGGTGCCATGGCGGGTTTTTACAGCTTACAGGCCATTTACTCAGGAAGTATGGACTTGCCACTGAAAAAAATTGCAACGTCGTAATGGGGGCAGCGAATAAAAGATGTTACAATAAAAACAAAAGATTCGAGAGGAGGTCTTAAACTACACTTTTCCGATATGGCCCATCTTCGAACATAAACTAAGGTTGGACAAAATATTACGAACGCCAAATGTTGGACTCGATCGGCTGCTTCGTTCGAGAGTGTCAGTGCGCACAAACAAGCCAAACAGACGGACGGACATGGCTGAATCGACTCCTAACTGTCTGAAACAAATTTCGACCAAACATACTTCGGGTCTAAAATCATTATTTCAATGAGGCACATTTTACTCGTGTAAAAGTGTATATACCCACGTTAGCATAAAGCTGAGGGTATAATATAGATGCAAATTAATAAATACATTGTACAGTTTTCTGGGCTTTATTCTTATCATTTTCTCCCTTTACATTGTTTCATTCTACAACAAACAATAAACCAACAGAAAATATTTGACCTAATTTAAAAATATTCACAATACCACTGATTGCTGAAAGAATTAATTGGCATTACCTTTCATTAACCAAATTTGTGGTAAACCTTACCATTATAAATTAAAATTAGAATCACGTGAATAATGAAAATGTTTAACCATAAAATATGGCTTTCATTGTTGAAATGATTGTAAAGTACAATGCAAATGAAGGGTTTTCATTGTCATGTAAATATTAGGGCGAATAGCAGTGAAAAAAAAAAAAAAAAATAATAAAACATTAATTATTAACCGCACTTAAAATCGCCCATAATATTAACAATTGAAATATATAGGAAAATGTAAATACACTTTGAATTTAATTATACACCAGGAATTACAACCCAAAGGCAATGTATTTAGATGAGAATGATGTACACATAGTACAGTCTTATTTATAACGTAGCTATTGGGCACGAAAAGTTAATACGAACTAACCCCCTGTTTATGTTTGTCGACCGAAAGGTTTCGTACGCTTCCAAAGTGGAAACAATTCAATTTCTGTTCTAGGGATACGTAAAACCGATTTCGGTTAAGTGATCAATCGGTTATTAGCCGTAAAATCTCTAAAAATCGTAGTCGACTATTGACTGTGCGAAAACCGTATAACCGATTATTCTTAATCGACTTTCGAAAGTCGGAGTCGACAATTAATCGTGGACGACTATTAGTCGTAGTTGGCTATCGGGTGTGCTAAAACCGCGTAATGGACGGTATTTTTTTACATATGTACATCACAGATTGCATCAACGAAAAGGGTCGATTATATTCGATTATGATCGGTTTTCCGCCGTTAACGAATAATCGAAACTCGACTTTTAGTGCAATCTCAAATAAGCGACTAACCGAAAATCGAGTTTTAAGTTTTTCACGAAAACCGTATAATCGAAAACCCGATTATTGCATTTAACTGCGTGTCCCTATTCTGTTCATATAAATACCTTCGAAATGAAAATCTTTGCGACCAACAAGCCATATGAAATAATACGTAAACGTACACTTTTACATAAAATTTGGGTTTGGGGACTGTCTTTTGTAGAAAGGGAATATCAAAATCACTCACTTGTTTGGTAAGAAACGATTACGCCCTGTATTATAGCTGCCATGAAAGAAACATGAGCTAGGTGTTGGAATCTCACCTCCAGCTTCACTCCGGTTGATGAGAGAATTGCCACAATCCGTATAAAAGCAAAGTTTTTTAATATCAGTCTCATCTGCGCCCATGCCCCGACCGAATAGAAAGATGAACAGACTAAGGATGTATTCAACGAGCGCCTAGATACACGAGCATATGACCGCTGCCCTGGCCATGACATTAAGATTATTCTAGGAGATTTTAATGCTAAAATTGGGAGAGAAAATATATTTGGTCCCACGATCGAAAAGTTCAGCCTTCATGAGGTAACATCGGACAACGTCTTAATGTTGCGGCAAAAGTGCGATCTAACATAGGACGGAAGCTGGATGTCGAGAAGCTGCAAACACGACAGATAGCACAAGCCTATTTCGCTCAACTGACTCACATGCTGTAAGACGGCACTGCTTGTCCCGATAATGTGGAAGAGCAGTGGCAAAGAATAGCCCACACACTTCAAACGGCAGCAAAATCTGTGCTTGGGTACCAAAAACCACCACCTAAAAATCTATGATACGATCAGGAGTGTCGTAAGGCTAATGAAGAAAAAACGCAGCATACAGAACAACCCTGCATTCAGCAGCAACATGAAGCGCGAAAGAAAAATATCGGGAGGAGAGGAGAGAAGAGAAGCGTATTTTCAGAAGAAAAAGGAAAGAGCAAGAAACACGTGAGCGTGAGAAACTCTAGATGTACAGGAGTCCGAAAATTTTACCATGGCACATTCTCCTGCAAAGATCATGAAGGGAATCTGATAACTGATACAGATAGCGTACAGAGGATCTGGAAGGAAAATTTTATGAAGCTCTTAGTATCGAATATGGGCGGCGATGAAGATACACCAGAACCAATCGCAAACGACGACGTTGAATGTCTACCACCTTGCCAAAGCGAGGTCATGACAGCAATTAACAATAAAGTAGCTGGAGCTGATGGGCTGCCCGCCGAACTGTTCAAGACAGGTGGCGAAATGCTAATAAGGAGTATGCATCATTTAATTACCGAAATTTGGCAGGTAGAAAGCATACCCTCCTATGTCCCGTACACAAGAAAGGAGACAAGACGGTGTGTACAAACTACAGAGGCATAAGTCTGCTACCAATCGCATACAAAGTGCTGTCGAGCGTACTGTGTGAACGTTTAAAATCCATGGTCAATAACATAATTTGGTCATACCAATGCGGTTTTGGACCTGGAAAATACTGCAGAAGACCCACGAAAGATAGATCGACACATACCACCTGCTCATCGATTATAAGGCCGCCTTCGACAGCCCAATTCGATCAAAGTTGTTCCAAGCCATGTCTGAGTTTGGTATCTCTGTAAAAGTTATACGACTATGCAGGATGACACTGGCTAAAACAAGATCAGCTGTTAAAGTGGGAAAGAACATCTCGGAACCTTTTGAAACAAAACGAGGTTTCAGACAAGGTGACAGTCTATCGTGTGACCTATTTAACCTTCTATTGGAAAAGGTCATACGAGAAGCGAATGTATATACCGATAGAGATAAAAATTGCACTATATACAATAAGGATATATTGTTACTGGCCTACGCAGACGATATCGATATAATAGGTCAATGAACTCGATCCGTAACAGCCACCTTTGCGAAAATTGAAAAAGAGTCTGCCAAAGGGGGTCTGGCAGACAACGGCGACAAAGTTTATAGTATCAACAAGCAAGACGTCCAGTAGACTCGGACCAACTGTTGATGTTTAGAACCTCTACCTCTATCTACCTCGGCAACGCCATAACTAAAACGAACAACATCAGTTTTGGTCTGAGTAAACAGTTTAAAAGTAAAACCACCTCTCGTCAAACAAACCTTACACTCTACCAGACACTGATACTACCCCTACTTATGTATGGATCTGAAGCATGGGTACTTGCGAAAGCAGATGAGGCCGAACTTGGTGGTTTTAAGAGAAAAATTCTTCGAAAGATTTATGGACCAATATGCGTTGACGGTGAATACCGACGTCGTATCAACCACGACTTTTACCAGCCGACCGACATCGATATAGTAAAACGTATCGAAGTACAACGATTGCGTTGGCCATGTCAGCAGGAAGGATAAAGATGCCAAAAGATCGTTGCGTTAGGAAATCTATTCTTAGTTCGGCTTATGGAACAACACGTTCCGTTTAATATAAAAGCCATATAAGTAAGTATGAATGTGCGCTAACTTTAACGCGCAAGCTTCAATTTCTTGTTGATCTGCAAGCAACTTAAATAAAAAAAAACAAATCAAAATGTTCGTATCAACAGTTCCCGTATTGCCCCCATTGCCAGGACCGCTCTCCTTAACGGCTCCAGGCATTACTTGCTACCATTGAGCAGCGCAGTCATTAGCCAAAGCCAAACCTTGGTCGCTCAGAACACAACCCCGTTGCTTTACTGGCACAAATCAGGAAATTCCAGACATCCCCCGTCACACGTGACGTTGATTCAGCTGCCAAATTCATTGGTGCTGGTGCTGCAACAGTCGGAGTAGCTGGTTCCGGTACCAGTATCGGAACATTGGATATGCCAATGTTCATCATTGGATATGCCAGAAATTCATCATTGAAACAATAATTGTTCTCCTACGCTATCTTGGGTGTCGCCCTTTCCGAAGCTATGGGTCTTTTCTGTTTTATGATGGTCTTCTTGCTCCTCTTCGCTTTCTGAAAAGTGTATTTTTGTCCTAAGGAGACTTTAAATCTTAAAAAATATAAACAAATAACATCTGTACCACAACAACAACAAACACAGCTCCATCATCTTTACTGTTTTTAAAAAACATCCAAGAGTAATAAAAAGCAACACTTTTATTTAAGTTTAAAACGGAAATAAAACAAAACATTCGATAAAAAAAAAAACAAGAGAGGGTTATAGTCGGACAGGGCCGACCTTGTGATACTCTACTCCACTACACCTGGACACTAATTTCGCAGATATCTGCGACATATTTTTGCCGTCCGGTCATACAAAGTTTTTACAATTTTTACCACTTTTACACATTTTACCCGAAAAAGCGTTCCCGTACACAAAAAAGTTGTAAAAGCTTCACTTTTCTTTAAACAAAAATGGCGCTCTCTTTAAACATTTCTTACTCGAAGAATTTGAGCGTGTAAAAAATAGTAAAGTGGTTGCCGGCGTTTGATTGGCTTATACGCTGACTTTGACATTTGTTAAAGTTTTTTTTTGACGTATTTTCCATTTTTCCATTCCCGAACTATTTCAAAAAATATTTATGTGAGAATAATTTTTTTACAGTTCTCTCTTTTACGAGTTTTACTATTAAAAAGTACGGGAACGAAGCTATGGTATACATATATGGTAATATTCAAAAAAGTTTTGCAATCGTTGAAGTTGAGGTTTACCATTTAATAAGTCGCGAACTGTTAATATATTTTATAAAATATGAATATATTTATATTAATTGAAGTGTTTTAGCCATGATCTCATAACATGGACAATAACAAATAATTTTCGTGGAAGCTGCGTTGGTGGGAATATTAAAAAATAGGTAAAAATGTGTTGAAGTTTACAAGTTTTTTTGTGTTCGTTCTTGATTTCTGGTCAAACCACGGAAAATTCACACATAAGCTCAAAGAGAGAATTGAAGAATACCCCTTGGGCAACATGGTTCTAATGTATGACTTCTCGACATATACACTGCATCCCCCTAAAATCGATGCTGACATTTTGAAGTTTTGAAAACTGGGTTTTTCGATTTTTTCTTATAAATAGTGGGTGCAACTAGATAATAATCCAAACTAGTTTATAGGATTGTAGAACTCGCGATTCCACGTCGTTCGGTGTATATCTCATGAGTGTGCTCCGTACAGCTTCCTAGTAATAGGAGTCCAAAGGCGAAAATTTGGTGCGTAAATTTTCTGAAAAAACCTATTTTTTGGCTTTAAAATTTACAATTGTCGTACAGGTACCCCTGAACCCCGCGTGATTTTAGTTTTTTTACGTGCCGGATCTAATGAGCTCTTCCGCGGTCGAATCCATCCACTAAAACGCCGGATATAGATACCTTGAAAGTAGGAAAATCTGCAAAAATATATTTTGACAATTCCGCGAATTGAACCGCGATTTTCTTTGATTAGTTTTGCATAAATGTAATCCTTTATACGCGATTATAATATTTGCCAAAAAGGTGTGTCACAAATTACAAAGATTCAGGAGTAATATCCCTATTTATCCCAAAATAGAATGCGGTGGCACATCCGCAGTTCTTGACGAATCTGTCTAAAATAATTTATATTGACGTATTTTTAATAGGCGGCCATTGAAATCGGATGCACCTTATCATCATATGCATATCGCGTAATTTTTGCCCACTTGAAGGTTTTTAAATAGTAAGATGCAACTGATGGCACACTTTGGCCGCTGAATGAAACATGGGAAAATCCATGCATATTGATAGACATGGACTCCCTGTATCCGAAAAGCACATGCACCTCAACCGATTTTAACCAATTCGCGAATTATTCGGTTTTTAACTTCTATGTTTTTTCTTTGATTGTAATTTCAATATTACTCTCAACTTCTTATTTCTATTGCTTATCACAGAACGCAAATATACTTTCACGATGACTAATTACTTTTCTCGTAGAAGTTTAAGCAAAATACTTCAGGATTTGAATCGAAATTTAGCGAAATAATAGAATAACTCCCAACATTTATTTTTCAAATTTTTCGTATTTTACCAAAAATATATTTTTGAAATAATTTCCAACAATAAGTTTCCGTTCTTTGTTGTTGCTGTAATATGCAAGTTATAAACGCGATCTTTCTAATTTTGGTCTCACATTTTTCTACGCGTTGTCTAGATTCTGTACGTATTTTTAAATTATTTTTTTAGAGATTTTTTGGACTCTGATTTAGAATAAATAAAATTTATTCCAAGGTTTCTTCAATATTTTTTGATTTTCCGCGAAAATAGAAATAAATTTATCAACTATTTTAGCATCTACGGGTAGATATCAAATGCTGCTAACGATTCATATATACATGCTTATATTACAACACAATAGGACTTTTTAAATATTTTCTTCTTTACAAGAGAGTAAAACCGCATATAACTTTTGAGTGCAGCATCCAATTTTGTGAACGCGAACAGATTTGAAACCACGATTTTTTTCGTAACCCATGTACCAAAAATGGCGGATGTGCTCGTCAAAAAAGTTTTTAATTTTTTTTCTATGTAATTGCAAAGGAAATTTGAAATTTACCATATACGATGTCATTACTGGAAATGTAGGGTATTATATTCCGTATTTTATAATGACAAATATGGGCTTTTTCGCTACATCCCAGCAAAATTTGGAGGAATGTGTTCTATGCGATGACGTGATTGCATTGCATCTTTTGCATTGGTTCGAAGGAAGTCGTGAAAGATCCGATCTTTTCATTATCATTTGAGCCCATGCAAAGGAAGTCGTGAAAGATCTGATCTTTTCATCAGCATTTGAACCCATGTAAAAGAAGCCGTGAAAGATCCGATCTTTTCATCAGCATTTGAACCAATTCCATCGATCCAATAGAGATGGATTTTGTGTTTTTATTTATAAAAAATTTTGTAAATATATAAGATAAATTCTTTACAATAGGCTTGATTTAGTTGGAGACTCGAAATCACAAGCAACGTTGTTAAAACTCTCGTCGTAATTATAATGTCATTGCCAAGGGTTGGTGAAAATGATGCGAAATCATTGGTAGAAATGACATGTCAAAGCATTGGTGAAATGACAAGTCAAAGCATTGGTGTAAATGACATGCTTTGGATCCAAAAATTAATAGCATCTTTTGGGGTCCACGCTCATATAAAATTCATCGATGAAGATGATAAAAAGATGACATGCCAGATCACTTTCACCCATGATTGAATGGCATCTTTGGCATCAAAAATTTTGCTGGGATATTATTAAAACAAGTTAGAAAGTATCAGTCAGCAGTACCGACGGAGATATACTCTCAGCCTGGGACACAAAGAAAATAAGTAAACTCAGTACTTATAACGTTTCTATGGTTTTTTTAATTTTGGGCCAATTTCCCAAGAAGAATGGACTTTGAATGGCACCTTCGTAACAAGGGCCACAAAGACAAAAAACGCAAAAAATTTAAACAATCCGAGACGAGTCCTTAAACGGCACTCTTTCCAAAATTTGTGTGGGAAGCGCCCGAAGGAGTGCTCCGATGTAGTCCATATTCGGACGTATATTATGCACTAGTCAGTTAATTTGGCGTCGTCTCAAAAAGATTGCAACGTCGTAAGGCAAACATGTTTCAAACAAATTCAAAGCGGTTCGAGAAGAGCTGTAAAACTATAATTTTCCCAAAGGAATGGACCGATTTAGTCCATATTCGAACCTGATATATGCATGAAAGTAATATTTCGGTTAGTCCGTTCTGGAACTATCGTGCGAATAATCTTAGCGAAATTTTTTGAACTTTTGTGGGGGTAATTAACTGCATGGGTAGACCAATAGGGTCCATCTTCGAACATAAACCAAGTTTAGACAAAATTTATGAGACCTAAAATTTGAACCAAATAGGTTGATTCTTCGAGAGTAGGGTTTTGGGTTTTCCCGGTTTTTATCATTCCCGGGAAACGGGAATCAAAAAATTGTCATTCCCGGGAATCCGGGATTTCCCGGGAAATTTTTAAACACGAGAGTGGGTCAACGTTACCGTGATTTTTTATCTTCCCATAGTAACTTATATGAAATACAATATTTTCAAAGAGTTGCCGGCTCAAAAAGGTATGACACGTTTTCGCTCTATCTAAAAACGAAAAAATATGGAAAAATGCACCTTGTTGCCCGGATTTTGCCCACACTGATCATTTCCATTATTCAAAGCTAATGAAATCGCTCTATAGAAAGTGATTTGGCTTGCCAATTTTCCATTTTAGTTGTTGCCGTCAAGGTTTCTTGGAGCTGCATTATCTCAGGAAGTATGGACTTGCTCCCGACAAAATTCCTACCGTCGTAAAGGGTCCCGTAAAGACAAATTGCTGAAAAAATTCAAATCAATCCTAGAAGAGATCTTAAACTTCACATTTTCCGAATTTTGTGTGGAACCCGTTCTATTCCTGGAACTAATATTACCATATGCAAAATTATGACCGATTCGGTTATTCCCTTCGAGAGTTATCGAGCGCACCATTTTAGCGATAGTTGTTGAACTTTTGTGGGGAAGGTACCGGAAGTAGTGGACCACCGATGTGGTCCATTTCGAACTTAAACTAAGTTTGTAAAATCTATTCGAATTCTGATTCTATGGTAAAAAACTGTTTATTCATTAATTCAATACTAGTTGTGATAAATGTAAAAAAGATATTTCCCGATTTCCCGGGAAATATGTTTTTGTTTCCCGGGAAAATCCCGTAACCAAAAAAACGAGAATTCCCGGTGCTGGATTTTCCTACCCAAAACCCTATTCAAGAGTTATCGTACACACCAGCCAGAAATACTCTTATAGATTTTTTCCAATATTTTCAACTAAACAACACAAAATCCTAAGTAATGAGTGCAAAAACAACTAAGTTTAAAAATGTTTTTATATCGACAACGTTAAAAGTTTTTCAACTATTATATTTTGTAAAAAATATAAGAATACTATAATTTTGTTTTTAAAATATTATTTTTGAAAATTTACAAAATTTCTAAAAAGTGACAAAGGCTCTCCATCCATGGGGTAGCTTCGACATGGGACATACACCAACAAAGTCTAAAACTGTCATATACAATACATCTTCCTTAAATATCAATATTATAAAAAAACATTAACATGTTTCCTATTGAGTAATCAAAAACGATTATAACATTTACAAAAAGAAGCAGATTCTAGCAGTTAATTGAAGTACGCACCTTGAACTAAGGTAAAAACATCATAATAAAAATAACATAAGAAGTTTAACATAATATGCGATTTTATCTTCATATTATAATGTGGTATATCTATGACAAACATATGTAGGCGCCCCACTCCCCAATAAATTTCATAATATGAATATATTGACATTTGTAATTACTTTCGTTTTGAAAATGATTGTGATTTCATTTCTTCATAGGATGTCTTTTAAACGTATAAAATATATATTTTAATATCACAAAAGGTAAACAAGATATCACCAAATATACCGAACAAGAATTTGTTCACAATACCCTGAAAACACAAAACCGCATGCATCCGCAATCATATCTTTGACACAAATGCCAAATTTTGGGCTTTTTTCTAGCACTTGTAGTTTTCAAGAAAAACGGCGCTGGTGTAGGCGACCCAGTGGCGAGGCCGCCCCATGTTACCATATGTATTCTTCGAATAAAACACCTAATCACACAACTATAATTTTATAACATTGACAGTAAAACCAGTGAAACTCATAATGGGAGCTCTTTTGCCTTCTCAGCTACTCCAGCTGCTGTTGTTTTCGTTTGTGAGACTAAAGAATATGTCAAAAATGATTTTTGACCAACATCATGCTGTACCTTCATTGATATTCAAATTGAAGGCATTTCAATAGACACCTATAATGAAATTACCAACATTTTCGCAACATCATAATTCAACTTCAAACGGAAGACAAATGAAATGGGAATATGACACGAATTTGCCCAAAGGGCCAAAGATTCAGGTGGCAACTAAGCCAGTACCATTAATTTTGTCTGTTTCAATAATTTTCCGTGTCTCAAAACATTTTATAAAACATATTACAACCCCGCTGGGGTCAATAAAGTTTCGACGACTGTATCATCAAGACACATTGACAATTTTATTGCCTCTATACGGTATCGTAAAGCGTTTTGTGGTCGTTCAGAAAACTCGTTTGATGTTTGACACATTTGTCATTTATTTTTTTAATATTGAATTGTCTTGACAGATAATATCGGGGGGTCTAGAGTGATATTATAACAATTTTCTGTTTTAAATTAGGAATTTAAAAAAATATTATATTATAATAAGTTTAAATATAATGCTTTTGATACGTTTAAATATAATATACCCAGCGAAAAGTTTGCCTCCAAAGAGGCAGTTAAATGATATGTACAAGTGATTTGGAAGTGCATCAAATTATGCATTTTCACTCATGATTTTTACAAGGGAGTGACCCCGGAAAGAGGCACTCCATTCCACCGCATTTTAACTGACCCTTTGGCATTGTATTTTTACTGAACCTTTGGCACTGCATTTTAACTGACCCTTTGGCATTGCATTTTAACTGACCCTTTGGTGTAGAATAGGAGGCAGTACAGAGCACGTGTTTTGAATAACAAAATAAAATGCATTTATTATTTGTGTAACACAAAAATATTAATAAATTTATTAAATTATACACCAGTTATGAAAATTCTCTATTGAATTCAATCGCAAACATGTGTGTTTCCTCCGCTCTTCATTTAATCCAAGCTTAAGTGCTTTTGCTTCATCTGCTAAATGGATTTGATAGTGTCTTCCCATCACTAGTTAAGATTTAGACATGTACTCCAACAGCACTCCATTGGGAAATTTTCTTCTCGTGAGTTACCGGAAAAATGTTCACAAATTAAATATTATTTAGTTTGTATTAACAAATGTTTGGAACTGTTAACACGATTATCTCTTTTTTGGAATGTAAAGCATGTTTCTTTCGTTTTTTTTTTTGTTTCTTGGAAAATCCTAAAATATTATGAACCCTTTAGTGTCCTTCATGTGCGCATTGCAAGTGACGGCAAAGGCATCAACTGAAATTATACAATTTCCTTTCTTTCGCGGAATTTGATTTGGTTATGATATGGTTATGATACTTTAATAACTAATTATGCATAACTACACTTAATTTTATATGGAATTTGTGAAAGAATACTTTTGCTACGCAGTTTCACTTTTTGTGGTAATTTAATTGCAATTAAGAATATTTATACACTCGGCATTTATGCTAACGAGGGTATATACACTTTTATACGGACAAAATGTGGCTTTTCGAAATAATGTTTTTAGACCCCAAGTATGTTTGGACGAAATAAGTTTCAGACAATTTGGAGCCGATTTAGCAATGGGCGTCTGTCTGGTTGCTGCGCACGATAACTCTCGAACGGATGAACCGATTTGATCCAAAATTTGGCTTTCGTAATATTTTGTCCAAGCATAGTTTAAGTTCGGAGATGGATAATATCGGTCCACTCCTTCAAAAATGTTCGGAAAAATTGTTCGTACGCTAACTTTTAAAGAGATTGGCCGAATTGGTCAATACTTTACACATCCAAATATGTCTACCAGATATAGATCAGGTTCAAATATGGACTATATTTGTCCACTTCATCCAGTACCTACCAAACAAAATTTCGGATAAGTTCACTTTAAGACCTGCTATCGAAAAACTTTGATTTTTGTTGAAGCAACTTGCATTCGCTGCCTTAATTACGATGCTAAAAGTTTTTTCCAGGGGCAAATCCACGCTTGTTGAGCAAACAGCTCGAAGGGTGTAAAAACCCCCTATGACACCATATGTAGTGGCTGGAGATCCCCTTCCATTCAGTATTTCCTCCATTCCTTTAAGTATTTCCATATTTTTATTTGGTGTTATTGAACAATGTTCATTTTTTATTTCACTATTTAAATGTTTTTATTATATACTAGCGGACCCGGCGAACTTTGTCTCGCTATTAAGGAATAAAATTTCATACAAAAACTCAATTTTCGATTTTCCAATTTTCCGACTTTTCCAGAGAGATTCTCCAAAATTTTCTTCCGTAAAGACCTTCTCCTCGAAAATACGAATAACTACAAAAAATTTTACAGAAATCGGCCTAGCCGTTCTCATTTTATGAATTACTATACATTTTTTACACCATTTTTATATATATAGATTTGCTTGAAGGCATATATAAAGCACGACATAAGAGGGCTCCCACATTGTCATTCATCTCGTTAACTGACAATATTAAACAATTTTCACAAATATTGAATATACGTGATGGTTGTTTATTTAGGCAACTGTTGTTTCCCACGGCGTGCCTTAAAAAATTTAAATGAAAGGTGCTTACACCTCGGAAGTTTTAGCTAATTCTGAAACTACAATGCTCGTAGATGAGAAATATCAAGAAACAAAAATCGCGATTTAAGTTCACATTTTTAGTTCTATGTAAATGGGTCTAAAGAAAATGTTGTAGCAAAGAAAATTCTCCACAAGATTGGCCTTTATGATATTTTCGTAGGTTTTACCGTTTTTGAGATATGGAAGTTCAAATTGGGACAATGCACTGACTGTATCGTCCCCTTATAAAACAATATTATGCAAAGTGCCCCTTAACTAACTTTTAATGGAAACCGCTTACACATGGGATGTTTTTGCGGATTCTAAAACAGCAATGTTCATAGATAAGAAAAATAAAAAAAGAAGAAATCGCCGGAGGGATTTTTAAATAAATCGCAATCAAAATTCACAATTTTAGGGTTTTTTAGGTTTTCACAATTTTGCTTGGAAACCGCAAGTCGTATTGAAATGAGTCTAAAGAAAATGTTGTAGCTGTGAATTCTCCACAAGATTGGCCTTTATGATATTTTCGTAGGTTTTTGAGATATAGAGGTTCAATTCAAATTTTTAGGTTTTTATCTTAAATCTTCACGATTTTGCTTGAA
Source organism: Musca autumnalis (assembly GCF_047663935.1). Lineage (NCBI taxonomy): Eukaryota > Metazoa > Arthropoda > Insecta > Diptera > Muscidae > Musca > Musca autumnalis. The sequence continues at coordinate 252,250,869 of NW_027411866.1, forward strand.
AACCGCAAGTCATATGAAAATGGGACTAAAGAAAATGTTGAAGCTGAGAAAATTCTCTACAAGATTGGATGATTAGTTTTTCCTTGGTTGTACCATTTTCAAGATATATAAGTTTAATTTGGGAAATTGCAGTAATTACATTGTTTTATAAGGAGGCGATACAATCAGTGCTTTGTCTCAATTTGAACTTCTATATCTCATAAAGGTGAATCTTGTGGAGAATTTTCACAGCTACAACATTTTTATCAGGCCTATTTACATAGGACTCGCGGTTTTTAAGCAAAATCGTGGAAACCTAAAGAACCCCTAAAAATGTGAACTTATATCGCGATTTATTTTAAAATCCCTCCGGCGATTTTTTTTTTTTTTTTTTGTTTCTTGATATTTCTCATTTACGAGCATTGTAGTTTCAGAATCAGCAAAAACTTCCGAGGTGTAAGCACCTTCAATTTAAATTTGTTAAGGCACACCGTGTTCCACAAAGAATGAATGTGGCTGCTTTTTGTAGACAATTTAAATTTGTTTGTACAATTTGCTCGAAGCGAGTAGCTGATTTAGTCGATCGTTTTAAATTGTAATATTTCTTCCAAATATACATCATATTCAGAGATGGATAAATCGGTGTAATCGTTCTGATACCTTTCACACAAAACTTACAATTTGATTCAAGGTACTCCTTGTGATATGGTCCTTGCCATTGTCAATAAAAATGACTTCAGATGCAGAAATAGCCAGAATAAGTTTATGATTCTGTATCTCCCCACGCCATTTTCATTTCTTCTAACAACACATTTAAACTGTATTTCGGAGACATTTAATTATAAAATAAGTCTTCACAGTAAAAAAGAATAAAAAACGAAGAAATTAAACGGCAAATATACATAGAAGGTGTTCCAAAAAAACAAACAACAGCAAAATGTACACAAAAAGGAATAACAGATAGGAAATTAATGTCACATTAAATAAACCATTAAAAATCCCTGTGGGACAAAACAATTGTTATGAGGATCTTAAAGTAAAATCAAAACATGTTTACCGATGTAAAGAAAAGGAACTAAGAAACGAATTAAGACGCAGTAGGAGACCCTCGCAAATAATTAATAGCTTTTTTATTGATTCAATTGTAACAATCAGTGATTTTGCTATTGACATTCCTGAAGTGTCAATGTGATTTTATTACAATGATATTTGTGTTTGTTTTCGCCTCAAGATGTTGGAAATAAATTGTCCTCACAAATTGTATGTAAATTTTCTTTAAGCTGTCACAATGTTGAACACTAAAGAAGCGTTACAATTTGGGCGTTGTGGTTTTTGAATCTAAAGTTACCAGAACAATATTAAATTTAGGATAAGATCAGCGGTCATAAACACTTACGAAATATATCTATTGTCTTCAGGTTTCATGCGTACTATTGATAGACTTTTAGATGCGCTTGTGATGTATTTCCGTTTTCCTATTTGTGTCTGTTTTTGCTTCAACATATACATTAGGCCGGGGCGATTTGTGTGGAAGGAAAAAAACCTTAATAGGCCCTTCGCGTTTCTGTTTCCTAGGATTGAACTGAGCAAAAAAGTCAACTGGACCATATGTCTACGATGAAAATCGAGCCTCCCGATTTTGACTTTAAGTTTTTTATCTACGTTTTTTTGACATCTTGGCATGTAACAGGAAAACCATTGAGATTTTCGAGCCAACACAAAGAAAAAATTGTAGCCAAGACAGTACTTAAGAATTTTCTAATACATCAGTTGTGGTCTCGAGAAGGTGCAAACTTTTCGGAAAATGTTGATAAATGGCACTGTGCTACAAAAGTTGACCAGAAAAATATTCAAGCGTTCTGATGCAAAATTCCGTCGTGTTGGGATCCGTGGAGAACGACAATGACTTTAGTCAAAATCGGTCCAGTAGACTTTTTTGCTCAGTTCAATCCCAGGAATCAGACGGAAATGCAGTTTATGTTTTCGAAGTCATCCATAAGATATGCTTCTGATAGCTGATTTTGGTTGAGAAAAGATAATTGAGTCTAATCGATCTTGGTCATAGTTTTGTTCTTTTCTTGGGTACACATTTTAGAAGTTCGTTTAATTTCGTGCACTTATTAATTGAGCATTGATTTTTATGTCATTGGAATATAAGGCGAAGGTATGTATAAATAGAGGTTGTTAGGAGGCCATCTCCCTCATTTTTGCCTGGTCATTGTTGAGTGAAAGTCGAGTACATTGTGTATAGTGAATTTTAACTAAATGTTCATCTGTTTGTTGTTAGCAAAGCAAATCAATAAGTAAATTTCTTTGAAAGTAATTAATGTCACCTTTTCATATGAACAGATTTAATTGATGAATGTGCAAGTGAATTTTGAAATACATGAAAATATTCATGTTATAAAGAAAGCATAATTTCCTACTGATTCCCAAGCTGAATTCCAGTATATTTATTGCCAACACGCTTGCGGTTTTGTTGGAGTGTGTATTCAACTTGATGTGTTTAGTTCTGACCAAATTAAACAGAGTTTGATTTTTGCAAATCATTTTGATAAGCTATGTATATCCCATATTTGGCCATTGTTTGGATTTGTTATTGTGTTGATAAGGCGAATATCGTAAATTCGATTCTCTTGAAGGTATATTTCTCATTTAAATAATTTCCAGTATTGTCATTAGATCAGTCAGTACCATTAGCAACACTAATAACACGTTGGATAGTGAGTTCTCACAGCCAAGAGAATTCCGCATGATTCAGTACAATCGTGGTTTTCTATATGGTCGCCTAACTTGTGGAAATACTAATTTCGTGGTGCTTGTTTGATACTGTGAAACTCTAAAGGTTGTGTTCTGAAGGAGCTGGCTTGTTGCGCAAAGTCCTGTATTGGCAGTGGAAGATAAAAGCTAGACGTATATTTATTAAAAAAATATTTTCAATAGTCCATTTTTGCCAAATTGTTATTTTAAAATTTTTGTATGGTTAACTTAGTGTGTGTGTGTGTACGAAAAAGTTTCAATTTAATGGAAGAAGAACAAGAGAACAAGCAGTACCACTGATGATCCCAATGTAAATAGTTAAGCAGTATTGATTGTAGTGTTTGAACAAAAGTAGTATTTGTCAAGCAATATTAAGAGTTCAGGCATTGATGTCAAAAGGGATCATTTTGTCAGGCTTATATCTTCTAAAATGCTAAAAATTTTGATTTACAAATTGAAACAAATTTGTAGCTCTTGTCTTAAAGAATAATAATTGTGGACACCTAAAATGCTGCGTCTGTCTTTAAGTAAAGCGGCAGCAAACAGCGTCTGAACTCCATGCGGAGCGGCTGAAAACTAGATGGAAAACTGTAAACCCTTCAGAAGGCAACGGGAAACCACTGATGTAATCTCCCTTGAAAATCATACAATATGAACAACACAAACCAAAACACACGGCCCTTAGTCTCCGGCCAAACGAGGGTGCTAAGAATCCCCGGAGGTAAAAACAAGCAAAAACTGAATATTGGAACTTGGAATGTCCGAAGTTTATACGAAGTTGGCAAATTAAACAACACAATTAATGAAATGAATCGGCTTAACATTGATATACTAGGTGTCAGTGAAACCTGGTGGACAGAATGCGGTTATTTTGAATCCCAAAATGTTGTAGTATACCACTCAGGAAATATGGAAGGGATACACAGGAAGGGTGTAGGCATTATCGTCAAAAAAGACATTGCAGACTGCGTGATTGGTTCTGTCCCAATGTCTGAAAGGACTATGATGATTAAAATCTCAGCAAAGCCCCTGAATTTAAATATTATCCAGGTATATGCCCCTACATGTGATGGAAGTAACGACGAGGTTGAACATTTCTATGAAGAAATAAGTCAATTATTAAACATGACGAAATCACATGAAATAACTATAGTTCAAGGCGACTTTAATGCCAAAGTGGGGAATGATGAAGTAAATGGAGTAACTGGAAGGTATGGACTTGGAGAAAGGAATGAGAGAGGGGACAGATTAATTCAATTTTGTCAAGAGTTTAAGATGACCATTACAAACACAACATTCCGATTACATCCCAGGAGACTTTATACATGGAGATCACCAGTAGATAACAGAAGGAATATCGCTCGAAATCAAATTGACTTCATAATGATCAACAGCAGATTTAGATCTTGTTTAACGAAATGCTCAACATATCCAGGAGCTGATGTACCATCCGACCACAACCTGTTGATGCTCAATATTCGGCTAAAAATTGCACGAATTAAAAAAAGGAAGAAAAAGTCCCACAAGATAAATACTGAGATACTCAATAACCCATTTGCCAGAAATGAAGTGAAGATGCAAATTAATAACAAACTGGAAGTCATCGATTCAAACGATGTAGAAAATATATGGAACAAAGTCAAGGACACAATGTGCGAAATAACAAAAAATTATCTTAGAAACTGTACAAGAAGAACACAACAAGAATGGATGAACGATGAAATTATGGAGCTTCATGAGGAACGAAGGAAATACAAAAACGTTGACTACGAACGTTACTGGGAAATCAACAAGGAAATTCGCCTGCTACCCGAGCTGCAAAAAATGATCTACTCAATCAAAAATGTAGAGAAATTGAACATCTGCAAAACATTCGTGATGACTATAATCTACATAAAAAACTAAAAGAGTCCGCAGGAGTGTATAGGAAGGCATCACCAGCATTACTAATGGATGACAACAATCAGCCAATTTTCGAGACATTACACATAAAGGATCGATGGAAAAACTATATTGAACAATTATTCACAGACGACCAACGATCAAGAAATGATCAGAACACAATTAATTATAACGGGAAACCCAATCACTACAGCCGAAGTAGAATATGCGATTCAATCGATAAAAGATAAAAAATCAACAGGACCCGACGAAATTCCTTCCGAAATCTTAAAATTAATTGATGGAAACAACATCTCACTCATTACACGACTTTTTAATCATGTGTATGGTACTGGCCAATATCCAAACGATTGGTTGAAGTCTACTTTTATTGCAATACCAAAAAAATCTAATGCAAACAAGTGTTGTGACTACAGGCTTATAAACCTTATGTGTCACATATTAAAAATTTTCCTAAGAATAATTCACAAAAGAATTTACTCCAAATGTGAAAGAGTTATGGGAGAGTCCCAATTCGGCTTCAAGGAAGGTATGGGTACCAGAGAAGCCCTACTATCCATCCAATTACTTGTACAGAAATGCAGAGATGTCCACAAAGATGTTTATATATGCTTTATCGATTATGAAAAGGCATTTGATACCGTCCAACACGACAAATTGATTAATATACTGAGGGAAATAGGAATAGAAAAAAACGAAATTAGGTGCATACAGAATCTATATTGGAACCAAACTGCAAGAATCGAAATAAATGGTGAACTGACTGACGACATTCCCATATCAAAAGGAGTCCGGCAAGGTGCATACTATCACCGCTCCTCTTTAATATATATTCCCAAAAAATATTTCATGAGTCAATCGAAGGAGAACGAATTGGAATAAGAGTTCAGGGTAAAATTATAAATAACATACGGTACGCTGACGATACCACAATTATTGCCGGCAGTATATCTGGGCTACAACAGCTTCTAGACAAGCTCACGTACGTAAGTGAAACATATGGTCTCAAAATAAATACAAAAAAGACAAAATACATGATTGTTAGTCGGAAAGATGCAAGTTATGAAACGTCACTGAATATTAAAGATGAACTTGTCGAACGTGAAAAACTTTTAAATACCTTGGCGTTTCAATTAACGACCAATGGAATATTTCAAACGAAATAAAGCGCCGAGTGGAGATGGCCAGAAACGCCTTTTTTGAATACAAAAAAACACTTACAAATCACGAATTAAGTATCGCAACCAAGATAAGATTCGTCAAATGTTATATTTGGTCTATACTATTATATGCCGTAGAAAATTGGACCATCAAAAGTGCAGATCAAAAAAGAATTGAAGCATTTGAAATGTGGGTCTATAGAAGAATACTTAAGATACCCTATACATCGCACATTTCAAACCAAGAAGTTCTCAGACGAATGCATGTCGACAGGCAACTCTTACACACGGTCAAATCGAAAAAAATCGCATATCTTGGACACCTGATGAGAAATGACAAATACAGATTTATACAATGCATTATTAAGTGCAACATAGAAGGACAACGACCAAGAGGCAGAAGAGAGATATACTGGCTAAGTAACATCCAAGAGTGGACAGGATACAGAGATGAAACAAATCTGCTACATGCTGCTAAAAATCGAGAGATGTTTATAATTTCATAAAATAACATAACATGTACATATGATATATAAATGTAATGTATACTATTGTATGATCGCTTTATATCCGAATAACGGATCCGCAAATAAAGAAGAAAGAAGAAGAAAATCCATTCAACCTCATCTTCAATGTCAAAATGGTTAAGGTCAACATTCCGTTATAATTTTTTCTCGGATTATGGTCTATAGATATCAAACCGATCAAAACTGAATCAAACAACCAACTACATTAATTTACCTTAGATCTCAACAAAAAAAAACTTTCTAGAACATACGAACTCTATAGAAATGCTTCTTTAAGGTCAAAATAGCAAAACAAGTGCTTTTTTAATCCTATTTTTTCGGTTTCTGCTCCATAGAAACTAAACCATTCAAAATTCAAGAAAACAATCAACCACAATGGTGTAGCAAAGATTTCAGTAAACAACTTTCTGGAACATCCGAACTCTCTATGAGCGGTTCTTAAAGGTCGAAATAGCAAACAACTTTAGAAAATATTCGAATTTTATAGTTTTTTCTTCGATTTTGGTCAATAGAAAATTACCTAAGATCTCAGTAAACAACTTTCTAGAACACATGGACAATCTAGGAACGGTGGCTCTAACTAAATCCGCTTACGTCGAATAAAATTAAATATTTTAATGAAAAAGAAAAAAATTATATCACTTCGTCTCGCGTACTGGTATTGAAATTTATTATTTGAGTCCAAATATTCATTCTATGAGAAAAGTATCACGTTACAGAGGTCAAATGCACATTACAGTTAACTGTTTGATTTGATGTATTTAGGACGATTTGGAATGTTAGAAGTATTAAAAGGAGTTTCGAGTTATTTGAGCATTATGAATCACTAAATATTTTCTTGCCCTCACATATATAAGAACCGTGATATTTTACTCAGGAATTCGTAGCTATTGTAAGTAACAATTATGTTCAGAACTACATTGAGATTAAAGAAATTTTTCGGGAAAAAAATTTATACATTTTTCGTGTCGAAAGAAGTTAACGAATACTTAAATTTTAATGTCAAATTAGTGGTTCGACAATATTTAAAAAATGAGACAACTGACAATCTGTTTTGATCGTATAAGAATGTTACGTGGATCGGTACCCATAGCCGTAGAGATTGCGAATATAGAAACTCAATGAGAATGTTAGAATCGAGGGTTCAGTTTAATTTCGTATTGAATCCATTATTCTTTTCATATTTTCAAAAAAAAAATAGCATTCCATATAAATTGGCATGTTTATAGTGCTAATTAAAGAATAACAATGTTAATAGTGATTGATTTAAAAACATTCTTGTAGAACATATTCTTACGGGTTTTCAAATAATCTCCTGTATCGAGGTTTCGTGCTATATAGGCATCGCTTAAAAAACGTATCCAATGGTAATGAATTAATTATTGTAAATATGTGCAGATATGGGCATGCTGGTTTGGGAATGACGTGAATCTGTTTCTTCCCCTTGGTTATTTACTTCCCCAACGAACATTAATGTACCGAAATTGATTCAGACTACTCCTGTTGGCGCAATTTGAACATAAGTATGTAAGTAATAATAATAAAACGCTACTCGATAGTTGAGATGGTTTATATGCTCTAAGATTTATGTACAGTGCTGCTCAAAACATTTGCAACTGAGATGCCTATATCACATTCAATCTATTTTTAGGGAAATTTTGAGTTTTGACATATATTTATTTTTGTTATTTGATTCTATATTGACCATATTTTCAGGATTTAAAAATGGTTATTCAGTTATGAACACTTATGTTACAAAATGAGTGAAATATCGGAGGAACACATGTTTTAGATTGTTCAAAACATTTGCAACTCCGTGGTACGTATATCTATTATTTCCTTTTTAACGAGTTTTTTCGTATTGATTGGCATCAGATTGGTCAGAAGAAGGGGGTAAAAAGAAGGGGTGTAAGGATGTAAGGACAGCAACATCTCCTGCAGGGGATGATCAATTAATTATACGAATTATTAAGCAGATCCTTAAGAGGTCATCAACAGATGTTACAATATGAATTGACACCGATAAATCTATACAAACCCTTCCGGTACATACCAAGGATACCGGTATACGAAAATAGACAAATTTTGCGAAAACAGTCATTTGCAGGAAATATGAAAATCTTCATAGAAATTTTGCAAAAAAAAAAAAAAAAAAAAAATATGTGGTATTGTTTTTAAAGTAGTGATACCAAGTATTTCTCTTCGACTTAAATCAATATTTAAGTTATATGACTTGAAAAAATTTACTTGATAACCAGGTACACAAAAAAGTTGACCCAAAATGTTGAAGGTGTTTCTATTGCCCTTTTATGGACAGAAATGGTACTGGATGCATGAGCTCGAGATATTTATTAGATTCAAGAACTAATCGGACAGATATCATGTCAAAATCGCACCATTTACACACCAGAAGTGTCGTACAACAGGGTGCTTTGGCATTATTTCGCCTGTAATTGTGTATATGTCTAACCACGTAAAACTAGTTATTTTTTGCAAATATGTTTGTATTCTTATCGGACCCGATCAGCTTAAGTAATATAAATTCATATAGAAGGGCCATGGACTCTAATCTGAACTATAGGCTATTAAATATTTAACAATTATTCTCAGAGTACAGGATTCCAAATTTATTTAGTTGACTGGTTTCCTTTACGATATCTTCAGATAATAAATAAAATGTTTAACTCACAATATATTTATTATCAAAACAAAAATAATTTCTTCGGACTTTGAATCAAATTTTCTCAATTGCTTTGTTTTGTATATTTTTGTAAAATAAGTGCAATTTTTGGAAATTATTTTTTAAATATTTAACAGGGACCAATCTACAAAAATATTTTCATTTCAAATCCTCAAACTACCTCAGAACTATATAAAATATTAACTAGTTATACCAGTTGCAAATGTTTTGAAAAATTTGTTATCGAAATAGATGATAAAGAAATCCGGTGCATCAGAAACTTATATTGCCAGCAAACTGCACAGATCAAGAAGAGTCAGACAAGGATGTATTTTATCTTCACTCCTATTTAATATTTACTCAGAGAGAATTTTCCAAGATTTCGTTACAAATATCCGGGAAGGAATACAAATAAACGGCACCTTTATAAACAACATTAGATATGCAGATTATTGTTCTGATTTTCTTAGAGATTAATGTCGGTAATGACCAAAATAATGTAACATGTTGTCGAAGAAATTAATGTAGGAAAATTGGAGAAAATAACCGCGAAAACATGTCGCAAGACGGTGGAACTGGTGCCGAAACGTTTATAGAATGTGATAATCTCCAACGGTTACTGTAGACATCTTAATAATATATATGTAATTTTCTCAAAAAATATGTAAAAGGCAAAATACTTTTTTGAGGTGAAATAGTTTGTGTTGTTATATTTTTGCCAATATCTAGAAGACCATTACACCTTTTACAGATATTGGATATTAAACTATTCACAAACATACTACATACAAATATTCCATTTTTTGACCTCTAATTTGATGGTTTTAAACGATTTTATTAAAAATGTTTTAAATTTTCTAAAGAGGCAAATACTTAATTGGCTCACTGTAAATATTGTTTTAATTTTCAAATATTGACAAAACTGAAGCATAAGATATGTTTGTGCATATACCTATGTATGGATGTACATTGTACATTTTTCGATAAAAATTAAATAGAAGAAGACAGAACACAAATCAACAGTAAAGTATCCAATAATTCTTATTCTTTTTTTTGCAAATTTGTCACATTTTTTTTTTTTAATTTGTATACCTTTCTGGCTGAGAACATTCGGATTTGGAGTCAGCAGTCCTTGTTATACGCTTGTAAATAACATCATTTCCTTTTATATATATGTAGATTATTTTTCCAAAGCAACGAGTTTTTTTCTTAATTCGTTTTTATGTTCCAACTACACTGTGCAACACCGGAAATGCAAACAACTTATAGTGGGCATTTTCTGAAAGTACATATTAAGACTACAAAACCCCTAGATGGGTTTAGTGTTTTTAGATCGGGTTTGGATTTTTATGGCCACATCAATACCGGGCTAAAACCGCCTTTTTTCGATTCATCTGTGCTTTATCTCACAACCTTATAGGAATTTTTCTTTGCGGTCTGCAGCAATATTGTAGTACTAAAGTTGTAGAAACAGACGAACTGAGAAAACCCGCATATAGCGCATTCAAATTGATAAAATATAGGAAAGGTTACATAATTTCTGGAATTATGGTCTGTAACTGCCAAACTATTGAAAGTTGAACCAAGTAGCCTTTCACAAAAACTTTCCAATTAATGCATCAGCAATTAATGCATCAGCAACATTCTAAAACTGTTGTTTAAGTTAGAATTGATTATTACATTTAAATTGGTCCTATGAATTGCATAGACATATTCGTTGAAATCTCCTCATTCCCATTTATTACACCCCTGTAATAGTATGAGAGATTTCAACGAATATTCACTTGACAACCGCCCTCTTGAAGCATCTATGCAGATGTCAACACATAAACATAAACAATAAAGAAAAGATCGATCGACGGCTTGAATCGCAAGCAACACCCGCGCTTTATCGTAAGCTTCGCGTACATATCGTTGTACTTAATTCCTAAAGGTAATATTGTTTACCAATAAATAAACACCGGCAATAGAGCCAAACCTTCTACTAAAACTATCGTGTTTTATTTTCTTATTCTATTTTCATTGTTACCGACGGCCAAACGTACGCATTGGGCGTACTGGCTCCACTGGGGAGTCTTTGCAACACTTGTTCCCCCCAAGTCCCTATAGTGCGGACTAAACATTTGGTCGCTTCGGGCCGAATAAACATTTGGTCAATTCGAGCCGGATTGGATCATTGCTTTGATTTTGGAAAGCCTAATAAATAATATACAGTCCATTAAGCCTGCATTACAAGGTGCGTATAGTGCAAAGTGAGCATTGAAATAAATAAAAACAAGTGTTCGTTTGTTTGTGGCCATCTCGTTTTACAACGTCATAGATTCCCTCTTTTTTGACAATCGGTCAAAGTCCAAATCGTGGACAGACATACGGGAATAATAAAATCAAAACAAAAATAATAAATATTTTCTTCTAAATATTTCGTATTATTTTTCGTTTATCTTCTTCTACATTGTAGTTTACTTGTTTCTTATTGTTGTTCCAAAAAGTGTTGAAATATTCCCTTAAACTGCATACAATAATTTGCATTGATTTCGTTTCTATTTAGCAGTGTAAATATAACAACATATTTTCATAAATACATCATTTACATATTTACACTGCACGGCCTATTCGTGGTCCCTTCTGCTTTGATCAACACACGTTCGTATAGCTACATACTCCAGCATCGTCGCTTTGTCGTACCGTCTAGTCGGTCAGTAAGTGGCTTGCATGCAAATATATACACACACGCATGTACGCATAAATATTGCATTTTTGGGCATTCCTCTTTCTGTCGTGTCCGTTTTTATTGCACAGTCTCCTGCCGGTGTATTATTACACAGTACCCGGTCAGTAAATTAGTACTGTGACACACTTTATTATATTTTATGGTAAATATAATAAATCGGTGTCAGGGAACATTTTAATAATATTTTTGGACATTTTGGAATTGCGTGCAACCTACAATAGGTCAGTTAGATCTTTTCTTGTGTAGGGCGTTATTTTAAAATATTTATTGCGATTTGTATATATTTTGGAATTTCAATATAGTTTGAAATTTTTGTTGCATTATTGGACACAAATACACTACATTCGGTGGTTATTTGTATAAATTTAATATTGCATGCACCCTACGACCGGTCAATTGGACTTTTTCTTGTGTAGAGTGTATATTAGAAGTTATTTGTGCTAATTTTGTAATTATTTTTCTGGAATTTTGATATCGTTCGAATTTCCCCTTGCATTTTTGGACAAATATACACTACGTTCGGTAGTTATTTCGTGTAATTTTGGTCGATAGTTGCATATTATTTGTTGGTTTTAGCGAATTCTATATTTTTTTGGAATTTTGATATTATTTGAATTTCCAATCGGTAGTTAGTTCGTGTAAATTTGGTCGATTTATTATTAGTTTTTAATGCAAATTAATATCGCCTCGTACCGTTTTTGGTAATAATCTTGTAAATTAAATGGTAATTTACAAATTATACATAATTTTTGGATCTTAAATTTCCTATTGTTATTCTTAGACAAATTTGTTGTTCTTAGACCTTTTGAGTTGTCATTTGTATTTTTAGTTGCTTTTCGTTTGCAAATTTTAGAGAAATTTTATTGGAATTTTGATATAATTTGAATTTCTAGTTGAATTTTTTAGAAACAAATACGCTACATTCGGTAGTTATTTGTATAATTTTGGTGGATAAATATCTGTGCTAAATATCGCATATCGCCTTTTTTTGTTTTTTTGTAAATTTATTTTACAGAATTTTGATATTAAATTTTTGGTTTAAAATTATTGTCAATTGCATTTTTTGTTGATTTTCTTTAGAATAATTTAGTGCAATTTGTGGGATTTTGAATATTGTTTCAAATTTCCGATTTTAAATCAGCACGCTACAATTGGTAGTTTGAGAATTTATCCTTTTGTGGAAAGTACTATATTTAATAGACCTTCATTTTTACTCTTAAATTTCATTCACCATTTTGTTGCTTTACTTTGTCTTTTTTGACTAATATGGCTTTTACTCCTTCATATTTATTAATTCGTGCTTCCAAGTCTATCGTGACATTCACTGAACACTTCAGTATATTAAAGGAAGACGAACTTGACTTTTATGGTCTCGAAGTTTATTGTGAGGAAATTAAGAAATTGTGGAAGAACTTTCAGGAAACTTTTAGTAAATGCCTCTTTTCTGTAGAAAATTCTGAAAATCTTAATTCCATATATGAGGAGTCGCGTAAGAAATATTCAAGTTGTTCTTCAAAGATAAATAGTTTGTTGTCCAAATTTAGTAGTTCATCTAAAATATCACCGAACACATTGGATTGTTCGGAAGACTTCTTAACAAAACATCCAGGCGACATTTCTGTGGAAAATCAGTCCTGTGATGTGAATGTTAAAAACGTGAGTTTGCCGTCCCATCTCTCTCGTGATGTGGGAACACAGGCGTCTAGCTCTTCAATATTGAGTATTGGGAATCCTAGAATAGGCACAAACTTCGTTGATGATCTCCCAAAATTTGATAGCATTCACAATCTTGCGTTACCTCCATGTGATATTGAGGTTTTCGATGGAAACATTTTAAACTGGCCCACTTTTAGAGATTTGTTCAGTGCGGTCTACGTCGATAACTCCCGGTTGACAGATATTGAGCGTTTGTGTCATCTGGTGAGTAAAACTAGTGGTGAGGCTCGAGAAATCGTCTCGAAGTATCCTTTGACTCATCGGAGTTTTAATCTTCCGTGAAATGAATTGAATTCCACCTATAATAATCCACGGTTGCTCGTCCACAGCCAATTAAAATCATTATTTTCGCTTCCTGTTTTGGATCAGGAAACTAGTTTTGGACTTAAGTATATTCAACGCGGGATCAATAGTTGCCTTTCGGCAATGGCAATTTATGAAATACCTACGGATAGTTGGGATCCGATTGTGGTTTTCATTTGTTTGCAAAAATTGCCTCAGATCACTTATGCTTTATGGGAGCAGAGTGTGAAAAATAAGTCTCGTCTTTCAACTTGGAAAGAATTAGATGCATTCTTGACAGAGAGAATTCGTACTTCTCTGTGTTTGCATGAGATGAGAAGTGTTGGCACTTTGTATAATTCGACTTGTAAAGTGTCTCCTAAATCTTGTACTTCTTCTCACTCTTCTCCCAGTCCCAAACTATTCTCGACACCTCTTCCATCACTTGTTGCGTTCTTTGTGCAGAGCAACAACACAAATTAAATGTTTGCCAGCGGTTCGTAAATTGTACGCCGTTGGAAAGATATAAATTGGTCAAAAGGCATCGTTTGAGTGTGAATTGCCTTCAGAAGGGACACGAGGTCAAAAATTGTAAAAGTCGTTCTTGTCGCAAGTGCAATCAGAGACACATTACTCTATTGCACAGAGATCGCTCTATTGTGAGCAGTCCGAGTCAAATTGTGACTCCCAGAAGTTCGAAGTTGTCTGCTTCAGCTTCCACTTTTCGGCCTGGAAGTTTAAATAGTAGCAGTAATTCTTCGTCTACATCGAGCGCTCCATCGGTAGTTCGGAAAACATTCCACGTTACGCAGGAAAGAAAAGTTCTATTGGGAACAGCGCTGGTGAATATCGTTCATCAGGGAGCTTCTTTTCCTGCTAGGGCGCTGATCGACCCGGCTTCTGAGTCGTCTTTAATTTCGGAAAGACTTCAGAAGGATCTGGGACTCCAGGTCCACTCCAATAAGTCGTCCATATCTGGCGTAAATAATACTGTCGCAGCTACATGTCGTAAAAGTTGTACATTGAAACTTCGTAGTCGTGGTGACAGGTCGTCTATTTATGAAACTTCGGCGTTAGTTGTAGATTCGATATCGGGAAATCTTCCCACATTTTCGGTCACTTCGGACCTTAAGACGGATATGTCGAATATAGTTTTGGCAGATCCTCAATTTGATAAATCTCGACCAGTAGATATTTTAATAGGAGCAGACTTGTACCCGAAAATAATTAAAAGTCATACATTGCGACTTCCGGCGGGCTCGCTGCTTGCTCCAAATACATCATTTGGATGGATTGTTACGGGTCCGGTCACATAAATTGTCGTTTTCGTAAATCGTTCGGAAAAATAGTTGTAAAGCGGCCCCAAACAAACATAACGAACGTTAGCTCACGTTGCACTATCGTTCGCAGGGTCCCTAATGGCCCTTTCGTTAGCCAGATCTATAGTGATCTGCACAACAGCTGGGTCCCTAATGGCCCAGTCGCTTGAATGGTCCCTTATGACCATATTTACCGCGGGGTCCCTAATGGCCCGGGGTCCCTACTGGCCCAATCGTTTACTTTGTAAGCACATCACATGGTCCCTAATGGCCATATTTACCGCGGGGTCCCTAATGGCCCGGGGTCCCTCATGGCCCATCGTTTAGCATGTAAGAATGTTTTTGAAAAAATTATATGCTAAAAAAGAAAAAAAAATTGTTTGAAAAAATGTAAAAGGTTATGCTCACGCCTGCACTATACTACAGCTTAATACTTTTGTATACATATATCGTTATAATGGAATCTGTTAAAACATTTGGATGTTTCAAGGGAGGCGGCACATGTTTAAGTTAGAATTGATTATTACATTTAAATTGGTCCTATGAATTGCATAGAAATATTCGTTGAAATCTCCTCATTCCCATTTATTACACCCCTGTAATAGTATGAGAGATTTCAACGAATATTCACTTGACAACCGCCCTCTTGAAGCATCTATGCAGATGTCAACACATAAACATAAACAATAAAGAAAAGATCGATCGACGGCTTGAATCGCAAGCAACACCCGCGCTTTATCGTAAGCTTCGCGTACATATCGTTGTACTTAATTCCTAAAGGTAATATTGTTTACCAATAAATAAACACCGGCAATAGAGCCAAACCTTCTACTAAAACTATCGTGTTTTATTTTCTTATTCTATTTTCATTGTTACCGACGGCCAAACGTACGCATTGGGCGTACTGGCTCCACTGGGGAGTCTTTGCAACACTTGTTCCCCCCAAGTCCCTATAGTGCGGACTAAACATTTGGTCGCTTCGGGCCGAATAAACAACTGTAAAACACTTATTTTATGCTGCTAGGGCGGTATTTCATTTCATATGCAGCTCCGATTTTCTTTAAAAAGTCAATATTTATCCATTCTTAGCTAGGGCCATAAAATCCGAACTCGATCTAACAAAACAAAACCCAAAGAGGGCTTTTCTCTTTTGCGTCTGTACTTTCATAAAAACCGCATTTGAAATTGTTTGCACACAATTAGGTTGAAAATGTTGCACAGTGCTATCACATTTTAATAATTTATTACTAAACACTTTTCTAATTCAATTTCAATTGCAGTAGACAGTTTATACTTTTGTAATGCAATATTAATAAATACAATATTTTTACATGCCAAGTATTATAATATGTATGCATACTCAATTAGTATTCATTATTAATATTCTAGATGGGGAACCGATCTATTTATTCCGTATTAATCTGTAAAGTTCGTCTTACCATTTTCCTCAAAATGCTTGACTGCATTAATTGAATCATAATGTAAATCATAATAACCCAAAATATTGGTTATGTATTATCCAAAGACTTCGTACACATTGCCAATATGAGCTACACGCAAACAGAAAATTATTGAATTATTGGTACAGCGTTAAATAAAGGAAAGAGAGACATCATGGTAGATGATTTTTAATAGAAAAGGCAATTTATTTGCTATAATTGATATTGGACACAACATGAATTCTGAAATTAGCGAATGAAATATTGACGAATGACGTGGATAACATTGATTTATAGAATTAAATAGAAATACAGTAGGACGTCGATTATCAGGGAATTGAATAAGCCGAAACGTAATTTTTTAAGGAGAATATCAACATTAGTTAGACCTATTAAACTTTAAATATAATTCATACAGATCGATCCCGACATCACGAAAATAAATCGAAGTCCAAGTGTTTATGAATGTGTGTAGGTAAAATCATTCCGCATTTAAATGTCATAAGAAACAATAAATTTTCTTAATTCTCACAAAGTGTAACGACACGTCTTCCGCATGTTGCTTGGGTATACTGAGGGGGCAGTATTCGTCACAGAAATTTATATTTGCAGTGACTGAGAGGGAAATGGCTTTTGGTTTTAGTTCTCAAATTCAATATTTATTTCCTTTATAGTACAATTCATCTATATAAAACTTCAACAACTGCTATAGCTGGCATCGGCCGTGAACACCTTCTATCGTTCCCTTACGCACTCCACTAGAATGGTGGAGTTCCTCCACCGCTTCGCTGGAACAACACAGTCTGTTTAGCACTACTCCCGAACATAGTTACCTTAGCACCACGCCCTTTCTAAACTAGATAACGCTGTGACGTCGGACGATCCTCGTAGACACCAAGTGTAATCCAATGCCTGAGACCTCTCGTCCCTCTCTACGACGAAGACTACAGACGCTCGAAACCTTGTGGCCCTGGGATATACTATGTAGATTCTAATACACGGAACCTTTCGGCCCTCTTTGAACAGAATATTTACCAGAGCTTTTGGCCCTCGGTTGCACTAAGTCCTGGTGCTAATTCGAGACCTTTCGGCCATCGAGTGCACTAAACAGGCTCTAATTCTCAGACCGGTCGGTTCTCTGGAAAGTGGAGTACTAACAAGACCTTTCGGCCCTCGGATGCACTAGGTACGTTCTGTAACTAAATCGAGATCTTTCGGCCCTCGAAAAAAACGAAAACTTTATACCAGGCACCGGTCGGCCCTCCTGTTATCTAGCCCTAAATCTAGACCTTTCGGCCCTCAATTACTGTAGAGTAACCCCTAATTCACGTGACCTATCGGTCCTCTGCCCCCGAACGCACTAGCTAAATTCATAAACTAAATCGAGACCTTTCGGCTCTCGGATGCACTAGATAGGCCCTAATTGATGAGACCAGTCGGCCCTCTTTGAAAATAGCCTACTACCAATACCTTTCGGCTCTCGTATTCATTATGCAAACCTTTTAATTAAGGCGAGATTTTCTGCTCCCTGTAATGTATGAACTTCAAACTGGTTAAGACCTGTCGGCCTTGATTACGTACTAAAACCTCCTTAAACTCGAGACCAGTCTGCCCTCTCGTTCTTGAAACTATTTAAGACCTATCGGCCCTCGGTGACGAACTCAAACCCCTTCAAGCTCGAGACCACTCGGCCCTCTCCTTCTTGTAAATATTTAAGACCTATCGGCGCACTAAAAACCCCTTAACTCTCGAGACCAATCAGCTCTCTTGTTCTTGAAACTATTTAAGACCTATCAGCCCACGGTTACGCACTAAAAACCCCTTTACACTCGAGATCAATAGGGTATCTTGTTCTTGGAACTATTTAAGACGGTTACGCACTAAACCCCCGGTTAATTGCGAGACCGGTCGGACCTCACGTTACTGGCACTAATTGAGACCTATCAGCCCTCTATTAAACACAAAATCCCTTTAAATGTGGCCTACATTCACACTAACTTTAGGATTACACTTTGGAGGGAGTATAGGATTCATAAAATAAAATAATATAATTCTGAGTACTCACGTCTATCCTCGCACAGGAACAGCCACAAAAATAGCAAGTGAATCCGCCCTCTGCTTATTTCCGACACCAATAATGAATGACCGCGTACCACACATGATCACTCACAGTATCTTCAATCCATCAACGCTCGACACTGACCGACTCCTTCCAATCACAGCGTGTGTTTTAAAATCGTTGCTCGGTCGCGGCGTAATAGTAGCTCTACTGGTGTCTCTCTCTCTGTCTATGTATTCAGCAGTTGAATATCGCTGCAGCCGTCCTGTCAATTGACAGCCGGCGTCGGCACAACGGTACCTTGTTTACCACTTTTGAGATGTGTTTTCCCATGCCCTTGTGTTGTTTTGTGACCAACTGTACCTACATCGTTGCTACTCCCAATTTTTTATCCCCAATGAAGCGAAGTCAACGGAGTGATACTTTATACATAATTCTACATATATTTATGTGTTCATACAGTATACAAAATACTCACATACACACATAAAATATTACTTCCTAGTTTCTTTAAACCAAAGTCCAAATATTTCGTTAAGAAAATAAAATACATCCAATGAGAAACAAGGAGTATACTGTCTACATATATTATTATATCATAAATACAAATAAAGGAAATTCTGGGAAGTCGAATTCTCACTGCAAACGATGGAAGCAAATGTGCGAATGTAGAAGGCATAGAGGCATAAGACGAATGACATGGGAGGAATCACTATTTGTTACATTTAGTAAAAGAAACGTAGATCCGGAGAACGCAAAAAATATGGCCAGAGATAGAGCTGAATGGAAAACCCTTTGCAAGACACCCCACACTGAGAGGTAGACGGGGTTGGATTAAGTAAGTAAAAATTCTCCCTCATCTAGATATATTTATATGTAACTTGTGGTTTAGCATTATAATATTAACCAAACCAAACGTAGGTGTTCATATTCCCATTTGTCATATTAATTTATCGGAAACTGTTAGACGAAATACTTTTGCTGATGTCTCAATACACACAACATTTATTTATCTAAATATGAGTTATGTGGCTTAATCTTTGAATGTTTTAACTACTCATGTGAATAATTGTCAGTTTAATTTATCGGAAACTCTTAGACCAAATACTTTTGCTGAGGTCTCAATACACATAACATTTAGTTATCTAAATAGGAGTTATGTGACTTAATCTTTGAATGTGTTAATTATTATGAGATTTTTTCGGATAATAGAAAGAAACAATGATTATTTGCATTATTATCTCCATAAACAAGTAAAAAAGTATCAGTTGGCTTTGCCGACAGAGAAATACCCTCAGTCTGTATATATTGAAACAATTTTTGTCCCAAAAAAAACATATGTTTTTAGGGGTTTTTAGAAATGTTGGGCATTTGAGCCGACAAAAATTTTCATTAGGATTTGAGATCAAACGTTTTGCGGAGGAGATACTAAAAGGAATGGATCTACATTGACCATTATGGAAGTGGATCTCCAGCCACTACATATGGTGTCATAGGGGGTTTTTACACCCTTCGGGCTGTTTTCTTAAGAAGTATGGACTTGCCACTGAAGCAACTTTTACCATCGTAATTGAGGCAGCGAATGTAAGTTGGTTCAACAAAAATCAAAGTGATTTAATAGCAGGTCTTAAAGTGAACTTATCCAAAATTTTGTGTGGAAGGTACGGGATGGAGTGGACCAATATAGTCCATATTCGAACCTGATCTATATCTGGTAGATATTATGAGAATGTGTAAGGTATGGACCAAATCGGTCACTCCCATCAAGAGTTATCGTGCGCACAATTTTTCCGAATATTTTTGAACTTTTGTGGGGTAGGTACCTGAAGGAGTGGACCCATATGGCTTATCTACGAACTTAAAGTAAGTTTGGAAACAATATTACGAAGGCCAAATTTTGGCCGGAATCGGCATTTCCGTTGGAGAATTATCTTGAGCTTCCACCCAAAACATGGTTTGTTTTTCAACTTTCAGGCTATTTTTTCAGGAAGTATGGACTTGCCCCTGAGGAAACTTGTACCTTCGTATAGGGGACAGTGAATACAACATGTTACAACAAAAACCAAGGCGATTCGAGAGCAGGTCCTAAACTGAAGTTTTCCGAAATTTTGTGTGGGAGGTACCCGAAGGAGTGGACCGATTGAGTCCATATTGGAACTTCATCTAAGTTTGGTAGAAATTACACGATATGCAAAGTATGGACCAAATCGGTTATTCCCTACAAGAGTTATCGTGCGCACAAGTTTTGCGACAATTTTTGAACCTTTTGAGCCTGCCAGACAGACAGACAGACGGACGGACATTGCTAGATCTACTCAAAATTGTCTGAAACGGATATCGTAGAAACATACTTGGGGTATAAAACCATTATTTCGATGAGGCACATTTTTGATCTATCAAAGTGTAAATACCCTCTTTAGCCTAAAGGCTGAGGGTATAAAAATATTCTGTTTATGATGTGATAGATACAAGGTTTCACATAGTAGGCCTTGTACGACTATAGTTTTTCCTTATTTGTTTCAACACACATTGTGTTTCAAAAGGGAATATTGCATGTAGATAACCATCGATCCTAAAATGTATAATATTCCGTACGTCCCTTACGTACTTTCAATAAAAATATAAAAAAACAGATCCCATAATATTTAATCAGAGAATTAAATACAATTCCACATATTTTAGTACAGTAAAGAACATGTATTACGGCTCACATAATTTCTATGATTTGTTCTAGATCATGAGGCAACAGCAAATATGCATTAAGAAATTTATAACAATATTTCACATATATCCTTAGCCCATTTTTACTTTCCTCCTTATAAAAATCAACTCAAACAAGTAAAATAGTATTTGCCGACAGAGATATACCCTCAGCCTGTATATATTGAAAAAATTTTTAAAAATTTATAACAATATTTCACATATATCCTTAGCCCATTTTTACTTTCCTCCTTATAAAAATCAACTCAAACAAGTAAAATAGTATTTGCCGACAGAGATATACCCTCAGCCTGTATATATTGAAAAAAATTTTTAAAAATTTTGGTACTTTGAACCCGCAAAAATGTTCATTAGGATTATAGATCAACAGTTTTGCGGAGGTGATACTAAAAGGAATGGATCTGCATTGACTATTATGGAAGTGGATCTCCTGCCACTACATATGGTGCCATAGGGGCTTTTTACACCCTTCGGGATGTTTGCTCAAGAAGTATGGACTTGCCCCTGAAAAAACATTTACCATCGTAATTGAGGCAGCGAATGCAAGTTGCTTCAACAAAAATCAAAGTGATTCGATAGCAGGTCTTAAAGTGAACTTATCCGAAATTTTGTTCATATTTGAACCTGATCTATATCTAGTAGATATATTAGGATGTGTAAAGTATGGACCGATTCGGCCACGGACCTTCAAGAGATACCGTATGAACAAATTCCGAACATTTTTGAACTTTTGTGGGGGAGGTACCTGAAGGAGTGGACCGATATGGCTTATCTTCAAACTTTTGAACCGAATCGACAGATCCGTTCTAGAGTTATATCGCGCTCCAACCACCTCACACGGTGTCATAAGGGGTTTTTGCAACTTTTAGGCTATTTTCTCAGGAAGTATGGATGACCCTAATGAAATTTGTACCATCGCATGGAGGGCAGTGAATACAAGTTGCTAAAACAAAATCAAAGCAATTCGAGAGATTGCCCTAAACTGAACTTTTCCCGAAGGAGTGGGCCGATTGAGTCTATATTAAAACTTTATCTAGGTCTGGTACACATTTTATGATGGGCAAAGTATGGACCAAATCGGTTAATCCGGAAGGAGTGGACCGATATAACCCTTCTTCAAAATTAAACTAAGTTTGGGCAAAATATTACGAAAGCCAAAATTTGAACCGAATCGGTTCATCGGTTCGAAGATTGGCTATAGGTCCACGTTTTGGTATGGTCCCCATATAACGGCCCCCATATTTGAAGTAACTGCTCGTAATTTGACATTCGAAGTTCCCTGACGTCATGAAAATCACCAAAAATTTTCAACGGTACTCAATGATTTTGATATTTTGGGGATTTAAGCTAAATTTGCAGTCCGAATTAGCTGTAATTTGTACATTTAGGTTTCCTAGTGATTGAAACACTCCTCCAACTAAATTTGACATAGGTCCACGTTTTAGAATAGTCCCCATATAACGGCACCACCCCCGATTTCAGGTATTTTGAAGGTTTCAATTAATTTTTCAGACCTAGTGATTTGCACTATGACATTTGGGTTTCCTAGTTTTCAAAACATATCTCCCCTTTAAATGTTGGTCATAGATCCGCATTTTGGAATGACCCCATTTTCCAAAGGGTCCGTATTTTAAAGTTTTCAAGTTTTATCTATGCCCAATGTATACAAAACGTCTTCACTAAAAATTGTGAACATATGTTCATGTCTTGGTATAGCCTCCATATAACTGTACTTCCCGATTTTCGGTATTTTGTGGATTTTAACTTGTCTGTCTATCTGGCTGGTGCGCACGATAACTCTCGAACGGATTAACCAATTTGGTCCAAACTTTGGATCTCCTAATATTTTGTCCAAACTAAATTTAAGTTCGAAGATGGGCCATATCGTTCCACTCCTTCAGGTATATCCCCCAAAAAAGTTCAAAAATGTTCGTAAAAATTTTACGAACAAAAACTCTAAAAGGTAGTTCCCGATTTTGGTTCGTACATAACACGTCGTGAAATTTCTACCAGACATAGATGAGGTTCCAATATGGACTCTACCTGTCTACTCCTTCGGGAATCTCCCACACAAAATTTCGGAAATGTTCAGTTTAGGACCTGCTCTATAATCACTTTGATTTTAGTTGTAAAAACTTGTATTTGCTGTTCACATAACGGCATTAAGAAAATAGCCCGAAGTTGTAAAAAACCCCTATGGCACCAGGTATAGTGGTTGGAGGGCACGATAACACTCGAACGGATCTGCAGATTGGGTCCAAAATTTGACCATCATTATATTTTGTCCGAACTTAATTTACTAAGTCTACTCCTTCAGGTACCTCCCCCATAAAAGTTCAAACATTTTCGGAAAAATTGTGTGCACGATAACTCTTGAAGGGAGTGACAAACTTGGTCCATACTTTACACTTCCTAATATATTTACCAGATATAGATCAGGTTCGAATAGGGACTATATTTGTCCACTGCTTCGTGTACCTCCCACACAAAATTTCGTATAAGTTCACTTTAAGGCTTGCATTCGCTGACTCAATTACGACGGTAAAAGTTTTTTCAGGGGAATGTGCATACTTCTTGAGAAAACAGAACGAAAGTTGTAAAAAACCCCCTATGGCAACATATGTAGTGGCTGGAGAGCACGATAACTCTCGAACTGATCAACCGATTTGGTCCGTAATTTGGATATGCTAATATGTTATCCAAAATTAGTTTATCTTCTGAAATGGCCCATATCGGTCCTCTCCTTAGAGTACATTTGTACACTTGTGTCCAAGTGCAGTTTACGGTCTGTTCGAAGACCATTTGGAAATGTATATCGATGCTGTTCGCAGTGGTGCTATTTACAGCGATATTATATTTTACGTGGACAAATCCATGCTTCTTGGCATACCAATCCAAAAGCTATACGATAACCCACTGAAATGACTAGCGGGCGCCTCCCTAAATAAGATCCAATTCCACAATGGACTATGTCCGCCCATTCCTTTAAGTACCTTCTCCGCAATACTTTTGAACTTTAATCTTAATCCACATTTTCGGCAAGTTCAAATGTCCAAAAACGGCCACAAAGCTCTGAAAAGTCCCTAAATACATTCGATCTGTCCGTTGATGAAAGATTCAATTCACATAGGCTGAGGCTATATCTCTGTTGACAAAGCCGACTGAGTGTATTTTACTTGTTTTATTTTGCTTCCGATCAGAATTTTTAGTGGGCTGTAAGTGGTCATAGCACCCTTAATATAGCCATCAATAATGGTACATCCCGATTATCGGTATTTTGATATTTTTGACCAACTCCCGTAATTTGACATTTGAGGCTCCCTGCAGTCACGAAACTTTTCCATCAAAAATTTTCAACATATGTTTTGGTATAGGCATTAGACCGGGGCGATATGTATGGAAGGAAAAACACCTTATTGGGCTTTTCGCGTTTCTAATTCCAGGTATTGTACTGAATTTTTGGTATAGCCATTAGACCGGGGCGATATGTATGGAAAGAAAAACACCTTATTGGGCCCTTCGCGTTTCTAATTCCAGGTATTGTACTGAATTTTTTAACCACAAGGCTAAATCTGCCTGAAGAAGCGTTACATTGCTTTTGCAATGTACTACAGAGTTTAAACTATCGTCTTGGCTACAATTTTTGTCTTAGTATTGGATAGAAAATCTGAAAGGTTAGGCTGTAATATGCCGAAATATCCAAAAAAAAAAGTAGATAAAAAACTTCAAAATCGGGCGACTCGATTTTCACCGTAGACATATCGCCTAGTAGACTTTTTTGCTCAGTACAATCCCAGGAATCAGAAACGCGAAATGCCCTAACGAGGTATTCGAGTGGCACCATCCTACCCCTATATAACTGTACCTCCCGACTTAGAGTATTGTGAGTACTTTAGCTGAATTTTCAAACCGAATTACCTGTAATATCCATTGGAAATTGTCAACACAGTTCCACATTTTGAAATGGCCCCATATAACGCAACCGTTATATGTTTTTTTTTACGTTTTTATTTATTTTTGTAATTGGCTGCAATTTTAGCTATTACTTGTTATTTGGGGGTTTCCGTGGTTAAAAAAAAATGTCTCCACCTAAAATTGTGGACAAGGGATATATCCCACATACATATATTTCAAAAACATACAATATACATATATGTGGATTTTCTACTTGTATAAGAATATACAAAAACTAAAATAATGCAATAAAATATTTTTTTTTAACAGATCTCCTACAAAATATTAAATAATGAAAAATGAGATAATTAGTATTTATCTTGTATATTCAATCTCCATCTGTATGCAATATGCATTTGGATGTATGTACGTGGCTTTTATAATAAGCATATTAAAATAAGCAATGCGCCCACGTTACTGCCTACATACTTATTAAAATAATTCAAACCTCCATATGTGCATAATAAATAACAGCATTCTTTAAATGAGGATGCTTAAAATAACAAAAATCTTTCTCTATTATAGAGATAAATTCAAATACATACATACATACCTATGTATGGATGTTTATAAATTCATACATACATTCATACCGTCATCATTCAAGTTATGTTTGTATAACAGAGAAAGTTAAGAACACCAACCATGTTTGAAATATGCCTCGTTTGTTTACTGAACACACACATAAACATACAGCATACTTGGATAAGGATTTACGGTAATAAGTATGTACATTAGGGGCATGACTGTTTTACAACCTCATATCCCTGTATCATATTTTGATGAGCTTTTTCTAAGATTAAATAAAATCTTAATTATAAGATGATTCTATAGAAAAGCTCACACACACAAAACATTTAAAGTTTTTTTTTTTTGAAAATGTTGCCTTTTTTAGGCGAAGATAATTATACCCTATACCACAATGTGGAAAAGGGTATAATAAGTTTGTTTTCCCAAAAATTCATGTAACGCCGCGAAATATTCGTCGTAGACCCCTCATGTGGTATACCAAACTTCATATCTCGACGAGATAAAGCGATTTAGCGATGTGTGTCCGTCCGTCCGTCCGTCCGTCTGTCCGTCCATTAAAAATTGTAATCAAGCTAGAGGCCGCAATTATGGACCGATTGTCACGAAATTTAGTATGGAGGTCGGGTTTGGACCAGAATAGAACTGATTAGTTTTTGGCGATGATCGTGAAATGTTAAAGGGATGAAATGGACCAAAAACAAAATTTTTGCTCGATTTTGTAGCCGCTCTGTAGGTCGCAATAATAGTCCGATCGGCGCGAAATTTTAAACGTAGTTTTGGTTTGAGATGAAGAAGTAGCGTGCAAGTCAACGGTATGATCGGATAATATTTAGCGGGTTAAATTGATCAAAACTTTTGTGTGAAAATTGGTAAAATTTCTAATGCACATCTTATAACTTTATCCCAAGAAGACGCGTTTAGTGGTATAGGGTATCACATGGTCGGCCCCGTCCGACTATAGTCTGTTCTTACTTGTTTTTACTATTAAGTTTGAATTAATTTCTCGTTGATCGATGATCAATAATGAAAGTGAAAAAGGAAAGCCGACGATTCGAACCCACACACTCACTACTATGTGACATGAATGTTTCGCCTTCGGTAAAGGCTCTTCACACATATTGGATATGGAGCGGCTTTGCTGTCCTCGAACTTTTCTTCTTTCAAATGCATTTTGTTTTGTTTTTTACAACAACAATGGAGATTTGCCCACTTAGTTGTGCTTTCATTACGAACGCTAACACGCCGCGACAACACTTTTTTCCTATGTTTTTCAAGGACGTCGGTTTAAACCCCAGCCTGGCTCAGCTGATTTTTTTATTTGAAAATTCTTTGGAATCTAGCTTAATGATCAATAATGGAAAAAATAGAGCCAACCAATTTGGCCTACAAATACCGTTATATCTAACGATAGGAGAGGAATTGAAAATTATATTTTTGTGGACATGTAGAGTTTATAGTAGCCGATATCTTCAATACCTAACATGTTTCACATATGCGTTATAACGGTTCTTTTAACTCGCTTTATGACAAAATATTGGCATGTTTTAATGGTTCACCTGGATATAACCTCCATAAGAATTTACACAAATCCATTATCAGATGTGGAAAACTTTTACAAAAAAATACTTATAATTAAAAATACTTACCAACAAATGTTGGGCAAAAAACTATATTAAGGTCTTGGAATATTCTTATCAAGAATTCGATAGAAACAATTTACAAAGTCAAAATTGTATACTGAACTGGGTTCAATATTTTCAAGAATACCACAAAAGTACAAATACAGTAAAGATGATTTAAATTTCTGTCTTTCCAATTCAATGATTTATATTTTATCTGAGAAAAATGAATGGAAATCGATGAGTTCCACACAGTTTTACATTTCATAGAATTTTTAATTTTTTTTTTTCAAAGTGCTTTGTGCTCGCCCTTTTTTAATATTTAAATGGAATGAGCATTATTTTTGGCATTAAAAGGCATTCATTCTCGCTACATGAAATCTTTTTTGAGAAAAAAGTCAAAAAGTCATAAACCTAATGTACAGTATAGTCTCGATAATCCGGACACTCGTTAATCCGGACAACGCGGTAATCCGGACACCAAAAATATTTACACTGTAGACTCGGTAATCCGGACACACGGCAATTTTTTTACCTCAATAATCCGGACACTCATTCATTTTCTTCTATATTGAGTTATTTCTGGTAATGGTAATTTGGTTTTTTATTGATAAAAAATAGAGGGTAATAAATGAAGTTGAGCCAATAGGGGAATACTCCAACTCAAGCAATCAAATAAAAAAATAATTTTATGCAAAATTTATTCGTGGTGACCACAAATTAACCCTATTTTTGAAGCTGCGATCGAAGTGTGGTCTTTGAAAACGTAAAATGGTGAATATGATTTGGCTTAAAAAGCCAAAATCAAAATAATGATCGGACTTAACCACCCGTGAATCTGAGGGACTTCGGTGAACACCTAATTTCTCAAAGAATGTTATAACAACTCAACTCGAAAGAGAATTAATTCAAATATCACTATAAAATGACCTTCGCCTTAAGAAGGCAAACATAAAAAACAAAATAAGAACAAAAACAAACACAAAACAGCGGATGCTACGCGCAAAGGGAATTTTAAATAAATTCCAACAACTCATTTACACGGTGTTAAAATTTCCCTGCAAATTACGTCACACTTATCCATTAAAAGGAAGACTTACATCTTATTGACAATAGAAATAATTGATTCCGATGATGTCATTGGGGAAAGGTGCATTGAAGTCTGTTCTCAGGCTAAAAATAATCAAAATCTTAACATACAGTATATTTTTTCAAATTTGTATACATATATTTGTACATATATATTTAGGTTTGTGAAATATCATCAATCAAATATCCAAATGAGAAAGAAGAGCAAGCATCCATCCAATTATTAACTCAGATAACCAATCTTTTATTATGTGTGTGTGTGTGATTGACAGACATAAAGGATAAACCGGAAACTGACAGAAAGTAGAAAAAATATAAGAAAAACCCCAGAAAAACATAATGTGTACGTAAGTACCAAGCGTAAAAGAGAATTCAAGCAATAGAAAAATAGTTGGTCTGTATTGAAGGATAATGGTCCATGAAACATGTGGCAGTTTAAGACATGAATTGGTGTTGTACAGTAAATATTTTCTTTAACATATGCCCTTGTCAGTTTTTTTTAATCATTTACATGAAACTTCTACAAATGCGAAGTTTACTTTATTACAACAAATAATTTCTTTTCTCTAGTTAAACTCTCAAAAAACTCATGTTAAATGAACAATGGTGCATCTGAGTTACACCCGGATTAACCTGTTATATTAACCTGTTTATATTTTTCCGCTAACAATCCCTATAACACAAAAATGCTACAATATAATAAACACATTTTAATGATTTTCCCATTCATTGGTTAGTTTGATAGCCTCTTAAATGGAAATTTTTAAAATTATGAAAATCTTGTGGTGTTTTCAAAAAAAAAATTAAGTAAATCAATTCGACATTTAAGCCATTTATGTAACAAAGTAATAAAAAAAGTATCAGTCTAGGATAGCAAACAAAAATGTTATCTATCGACGGCTAAAAACTACCAAGCCTTGCCTTCTATTTAATGAGTAATATAAATTATTTTCAAGTACTTCGGCGGTCATAAGTTCTTTATTGTGCGTTATCATATGTAAGATAATTATATGCTTACCATATAATTACATACAACTTTTGTAAACATATATGGCATGTAAATTTATTTTCAAAACAGAACCTTTATATATGTATTATGATATCATAAACATGATTTTTCCTTCTCGCCTTTTAACAACTTTTTTTCAACGAATTGCCTACAAAATAAACTGAATAAAAGTGGATACTTTTGATGGTTTTCGAATCCATTAAATTTAATTCTTGGATTCAAAGATATAAATATCAAGGATATTGGTTTTGTTGCGGTAACCGCACCATTTACACAAAAAATAAAGGCATACCATACCGTTTGTTGTTAATATTTTACGCCCTTTCATTACACATCAACATTAAAAGCAAATAAATTAAATTAAAGTTGTTAAGAGATTGAATGCGAATAATTTCCAAACTTTGCCCTTCGTAATATTTTGTCCAAACTTAGTTTAAGTTCGAAGATGGGTTATATCGGCCCGGTACCTACCGCACACAACTTCGAAAATGTTCAAAAAATTTGGGCGCACGATAACTCTTGGAGGGAGTAACCGATTTGGTCCACACTTTGCACATCGTGAAATTTCCACACAAAATTTCGGAAAAGTCCAGTTTAGGACCTGCTCTCGAATCGCCTTGGTTTTTGTTGTACCATCTTGTATTCACTGTCCCCTATACAAAGGTACAAGTTTCCTCAGGGGCAAGTCCATACTTCCTGAAAAATTAGCCTGAAAGTTGAAAAACAAACCCTATGACACCATGTTTATGGGTGGAAGTGCAAGATAATTCTCGAACGGAAATGCCGATTCGGTCCAAAATTTGGCCTTCGCAATATTTTGTCCAAACATAGTTTAAGTTTGAAAATAAGTCGTATCTGTCCACTCTTTCAGGTACCTCCCCCACAAAAGTTCAAAAATGTTCGGAAAATTTGTTTGTACGGTAACTCTTGAAGGGAGTGGCCGAATTGGCCATACTTTACACATCCTTATATATCTACTAGATATAGATCAGGTTCAAATATGGACTATATTTGTCCACTCCATCCGGTACCTCCAACACAAAATTTCGGATAAGTTCACTTTAAGACCTGCTCTCGAATCTCTTCGATTTTTTGTTGAAGCAACTTGCATTCGCTGCCTCAATTACGATGGTAAAAGTTTTTTCAGGGGCAAGTCCATACTTCTTTAGCAAACAGCCCGAAGGGTGTAAAACCCCCTATGGCGCCATATGTAGTGGCCGGAGATCCACTTCCATAATGGCCAATGTAGATCCATTCCTTTTAATATCTCCTCCTCAAAACTTTTGATCTTTAATCCTAATCAACATTTTTGTCGGTTCAAACGCCCAAAATTTTCAAAAAACCCTATGTACATACGTTTTTTGGGAAAAAATTGTTTCAATATACACTGGCTGAGGGTATATCTCTGTCGGCAAAGCCGACTGATACTTTTTTACTTGTTTTAAGCTCGCTTTATTTTTTGTTGAAACAACTCGCATTCGCTGCTTCAATTGCAACGGTAACATTTGTTTCAGGGGCAAGTCCATACTTCTTGAGAAAAGAACCCGAAAGGTGTAAAAAAATAAATAAAATAATAAAAAATGTCACTAAAATGGTATGGGCGACATATCTTGAACGGGACAATTAATTTGGTCCAATCTTTGGATCTCCTAATATTTTGTCCAAATTTAGTTTAACTTCTATAAGGCCCATATCGGTCGTCCCTTTAGGGCACCTCCCCAAAAAAAGTTCAACATTTGTATCTAAGTGCAGTTTAGCGTCTATTTGAAGGTAATTTGGTAATGTATACCGTGTGTATGCTGTTAGTTGCGGTCGTGTTTACAGCGATATTATGTTTTTCATGGACAAGTCCATGCTTACTGGCATACTGGACGAAGAGTTATAAGATGACTCATTGAAATGACTAGTGGGCGAGATACCTATCAAAAGATACGACTCCCAAAAAAAGATCCACTCATATAGTGGGCTATGTCGGTCCATTCCTTTAAGTAACTCCTCCGCAACACTTTTGAACTTTAATCCAAATTTTTGTCGGCAAGTACAAATGTCCAAAAACGGCTACAAAACTCTAAAAATACCCTACACAATACATTCGATCTGTCCGTAGATGAAAGTTTGACTAGGCTGAGGGTATATCTCTGTCAACAAAGCCGACTGATACCTTTTTACTTGTTCTTGTTGATTTTTCCACAACGTTTTTCTTAAACACAGTTCAAATTCTATACGAAGGTGTGGTAACTTATCATAAAATTGGTCCCTCTTCATGCACTGTGTCGTTGTTTTGTCTCAAGTTTTTGTTATATTAATGACGTTATCACCCTTGTAATTCGATCCCTTATTGTGTTATTTTTTGTTTTTATTTGCTTATCTAAGAGCATCCGCGCAACAGAAAATTAATTGTCCAAAAACTTTCCTTTTTCTAATTGCAAAGATTTTGAGTTCAATGAGCAGCAACAAATCCCAAGGCTATTGGTTTTAGGGTTTTCCAAATAACTTAACTAAAGAAAAAATAAAATGTGATATTTTTACTGTTATTGTTCAGCTTATTGACCTTCTTGTATTTTAGCAAATAAAACAAATTATTTTATTGCTTTCTTCCCAACGTTTCGTCACTTTTTTGGCGACGTCCTCAGGGGAATTCGTCTATTTAAATAAAATATTACAATTTCTATCAATACAAAAACACAAAATTGTTTTAAACAAGTTAATAACTTACAATATTTGAATTAAGAAGTGTTACATTAAATGCATATTAAAATTAAAACATAAAAAACATAACACAACTTAAAACTAATATCACATCCGTTTATTGCACTTGTTTAAGTTATTGCAACTCCATAACTTGAACTAATATTATCGGTGTCTTCTTTAAGATTCATTGTTCTCTTTATATTTTGTTGTATTCTCAAGCTCTCAATAAGTAGTCTCTTTTTCTCATTCCTCTCTTTGTCTAAAATTTTGACTTTGTCAAAGTTTGGAGTGTGGCCTGTGCTTAATGCGTGTTGAGCTAGAGCAGTTGTTGCATTTTGTTTTTCAATGTCCACTTTGTGTTCTCCCATTCTTGTGTTTAGCGCTCTTTTTGTTGTCCCTATGTATATTTTATTACAGCATTCATCTGTGTTTCCATTACATTCAATTTGATACACAACATTGTTTTGTTGCTGTTTGTCGATAGGCGCTTTCATGTTGGTGAATATTGTCTGTAATGTTGTGTTTGGTTTGTATGCAAAGTTGACTTTATTTTCGTTTATTATTTTTCTCAGCTGATGACTGTCAAACAGGCCTGGAATGTATTTTACACCGTAGAACATTTTTTGTTCCTCATTGTTGGTGGTTTTGTTTGTCATTGTTAATTTGTTAACGTTTCTAATTTTATGTTTGCATTCATCAATTAATGTTCGTATAACTTGTCAATAAGCTGAACAATAACAGTACGAATCAAAAGAAAAAATTTGGCCATTAAGAAACAACACAAAATGTGATATTGTTTTCCTAAAAAAACATTAAATATCCTCTATAAATGTGTTTATGATTTAATGCAAAATATTTTGATTTAACGTAGTACAACTACGAAATGTACTGGGAAATAAATAAGGAAATACGAACTGCTACAAGGGCTGCAAAAACCGATCTACTTAATAAAAATGCCAAGAAATTGAATCACTACAGAACCTGCATGATCATTTTAACCTTCACAAAAAACTAAAGGAAGCAGCTGGCGTCTATAAGCAGACTTCTACAACAATATTACTTGACGAAAATAATAAAGCCATTTTTGAGATATCAGACAAGAAAAGGGTATGGAAAAATTATGTAATGAGATTATTTAATGATGAAGGAAGAACCCCATATGAAGAAATACAAATCAATCTGACTGGGACACAGATAACTAAGAACGAGGTAGAATACGCACTCAACGCTCTTAAGGAGAATAAAGCATCAGGCCCTGACGAAATTCCCTCAGAGGTACTGAAATTGATAGATGGAGATAATATAAACCTACTCGTAAAACTCTTTAATCACGTATATGATACTGGAAAATACCCGTTAGACTGGCTTAAATCAAGGTTCATTACTATACCAAAAAAGAACAACGCCAAAAGATGCGAAGAATTTAGGCTTATAAGCATTATGAGTCATGCATTAAAAATATTCCTGCGCGTAATACATAGACGTATATACTCTAAGTGTGAACTGTCAATGGGAGCCACTCAGTTCGGTTTTAAGGAAGGAATGGGAACTAGGGAAGCTCTACTAAGCATTCAAATATTAATACAGAAGTGCCGAGATGTACATAAAGATGTATATATGTGTTTCATTGACTATGAAAAAGCCTTTGATACCGTCCTTCATGATAAGCTAATGCACATCCTCACAACTATTGGAATAGATGATAAAGAAATACGATGTATAAAAAACCTATACTGGAATCAAACGGCATATGTTGACATTGATGGTGAATTGACTGAGGAATTTTCAATTTCAAAGGGCGTCCGACAAGGTTGCATACTCTCTCCGCTACTATTTAATATATATTCCCAGATGATATTTATGGAAGCCATAGAATCGGTGAAAATTGGCATAAGCATATACGGAACACTTATTAATAACATACGATATTCAGACGATACATAGCATATCTGGACTTCAGAAATTAATCGACAAACTTACACATGTAAGTGAAACGTATGGACTTAAAATCAACACTAGGAAGACTAAATACATGGTAATAAGTCGAAATAACTTACCTAGCAACTTCAATTTAAAGATTAACAACTCCGAAATTGAAAAAGTCAATACCTTTAAATATCAGGGAATCAATATAAACGACAAATGGAATATATCCAATGAAATAAAGTGCCGTATAGAGATGGCTAGAGACGCCCTCTATAAACACTACAAAGTACTAACGAGTCACGACATTGGTATCCAAACAAAACACAGATTTATAAAATGTTACGTGTGGTCTGTTCTTTTATATGGCGCAGAAACTTGGACGCTAAAAACAAGCGACATGAAAAGACTCGAATCCTTTGAGATATGGATATACCGAAAAGTTCTAAAAATACGGTGGACAGACCGTATGAATAATAACGAAGTTCTTAGGAAAATGAATGCGAATAGGGAGCTAATAAGAACTATCAAAAGCCGAAAAGTGTCATATCTGGGACACATCATGAGAAATAACAAATACAAAATACTGCAAAACATTACACTGTGCAACAAAATGAAGCTCAAAGTCTGGGGGGTGGAAAATTCCTATTGGAGATGAAAGCCCTTGGTGAGTATATACAGAACCCCGAAGGACAGATTCGCCGTGAGTCGAACTTTCGCGATATGGCGTGATGAATATTTTGCTGGAGACCCTAAAAGCCATCTGGAATCAGCGTTATATCTTTGTTCGCTGTTGTTTAAGCTTATATTTAAGATGACATGTCTTCAGTCAAATCAAATGAGGATATTTTTCGTAGAACATTTCGACCTTCTAACTCACTTCCTTCAATGTCCTTTTCGTCCTTTATTTCAAGAACCGCAATAAAAGTGGCACAAGATGACATTTTTCAGCTTCGGAGTATTCTACAAAAATGTCGCTCGGAAGATTTTAGGTACGGTTCCCAAAGACATAAAATCGATAAAAACATGTTTAAGCGGTCGTTTTTCACTTTTACCCGAATCTTGCTCAGACAGCCCTATATCTATTTATCTCAATATATTATTGTTGACCTATTGATGGCCTAGAATTCTCGGAGTCATTAAAACAGTTGTATCTTGTTTGGAACCGGTTATTCTGATATTAAAACCGAATTTTTATCCGGTTTTTATGAACCGAATAACCATATATGTATATCATTAGAAAGCTATTAAAATTGTCAAACAGATATGACTAATATGCATTAGACGTTTTAAGCGGTTATGGTGCTGGAACGCAAAACCGTATTTTTTAACCGTTTCTTAACGTTTGTGAGGATACATTTCTGTGCGTGAAAAAAATTATGATCATGACCTGGGGGGTGGAAAATTCTTTTTGGAGGTGAAAGCCCTTGATGTGGGCATACAGAACCCTGAAGGGCACATCCGCCGTGAGTCGAACCTTTGTGTTATGGCGGGTTGAATTCTGGGATGGTGACCCATTATTGCAAGCGTAAAAAGTTACGTAACTGAAAACAAGATACAACTGTTTTAATGACTTCGAGAATTCTAGGCCATCAATAGGTCAACAATAATATATTGAGATAAATAGATATAGGGCTGTCTGAGCAAGATTCGGGTAAAAGTGAAAAACTACCGCTTAAACATGATTTTATCGATTTTATGTCTTTGGGAACCGTACCTAAAATCTTCCGAGCGACATTTTTGTAGAATATTCCGAAGCTGAAAAATGTCATCTTGTGCCCCTTTTATTGCGGTTCTTGAAATAAAGGACGAAAAGGACATTGAAGGAAGCGAGTTAGAAGGTCGAAATGTTCTACGAAAAAAATCCTCATTTGATTTGACTGAAGACATGTCATCTTAAATATAAGCTTAAACAACAGCGAACAAAGATATAACGCTGATTCCAGATGGCTTTTAGGGTCTCCAGCAAAATATTCATCACACCATATCGCGAAAGTTCGACTCACGGCGAATCTGTCCTTCGGGGTTCTGTGTATACTCACCAAGGGCTTTCATCTCCAATAGGAATTTTCCACCCCCCAAAATTTCGGTTCACAGTGTTATCAAAGGAGTGATTGAAGGAAGACGAACCAGGGGCAGAAAAGAACTCTCCTGGCTGAAAAATATCCAAACCTGGACCGGACTCCAAGACGAAAGAAGCCTTCTAAATGCTGCGAGAAATAGAGATCTTCAATTAATATGAAATGTTCTAAAATATTCACTTTATCACTTAAAATTGTAAAAATATTGTATAATCGCATATATCCGAACATCGGATGTGCAAATAAAGAAGAAGAAAAAAGGTGATTTTTTAAAGATTATTTTCCATGGACCAACATGGAGGTTTCAAATAATATTTTTTTCATTAGCCAGCCGGCCAGAATATTTTATTTTATTCAAGGGCCAAGCGGCAGCCGAACGGATATTATTATATTAAATGTGGATTTTTTCAAAGGTCAATCGATAACTAAAGAGGAGTTTTAAAGTTCCTTTTTATACCCTATACCACAATGTGGAAAAGGGTATTATAAGACCCCCAATGTGGTATACCATTCTTCATATCTCGACGAGATAAAGCGATTTTGAGATGTGTGTCCGTCCGTCCCTCCGTCCGTCCGTCTGTCCATTATAAATTGGCCGCAATTATGTACCGATCGTCACGAAATTTTGTAAGGAGGTCGGGTTCAGATCAGAATAGATCCCTTTTCTTATAGGTGCTGATCGTGAAATATTTAGCGGGTGAAATGGACCAAAAACATAATATTTATCCAATTTTCTAGCGGCTCTGTAGGTCTCAATAATAGTCCGATCAACGCGTAATTTAAAATAAGGTAAGAGTATATCACAAAGGAGAAGCTAGCAATTTGAGATGGCGATCGGATAATATTTAGAGGGTTAAATGGACCAAAACCTTTGTGTGAAAATTGTGAAAAATTTTAATATACAGCTTATATCTTAATTCCTGGAAGTGACATTCTGGACAAGTGAGATATACTTGAAAGTAGAACGCTTGACCTTTCAATTGATGCCAATTATGTTGGTGTGCATGATCAGATAACAGAGTTACAGCCTAATATATCCCGTTATTTGTTTGTGGTGTAATAATAAACACGCTAGAAGTCGCAACTATACATCAATAGTCACGAAATTTTGCACCGGGTAAGAGTATAGGTCGAAAAAGATGCCTACAATTTTGAATGATGATCTGATATTCTTTGGCGGGTGAAATGGACCATTACTTTTGTATGAAAAATATAAAAATTTCATAATTTCGGTCGATATTTTAATTCCTTGAGGACATATATATTTCGCAAAGTAGCCTACATATGGAAAAAAAACTACTGACCTTTCCTCTGATGTAAATTGCAATAATGTGTTTGCTAGATAACAGGCCTACTGCCTAATATATAATGGGTTCTGTGTAGAGAACCACATTTTTATCCCATGCTACATATTGTCTCTCCAAAAGTTTATGTAACACCACGAAATATTCGCCCTAGACCCCTTATATGGTATGCCAAAATTCATATCTCGACGAGATAAAGCGATTTAGCGATGTGTGTCCGTCCATTAAAAATTGTAAACAAGCTTAAGGCCGCAATTATGGACCGATTGTAACAATTTTTTAAGGAGATTGGGTTCGGCCCAGAATAGAAATGATTAGTTTTTGCTGATGATCGTGAAATGTTCAGGGGATGAAATGGACCAAAAACAAAATGTTAACCAATACACTTTTGAGAAAGATTCAAAGTAGAATATGTGAAATAGTGGTACTTAGACGCTCATAAAGACAATGTTGCATATACGCAACATCGGGGATGAGAGAGTTAAATAAATTCCAGTCACTTAACGGTTAATTTTTATGTTAATAAAAATGTTTGTAAATATTTTACGTGCCGTTAACTTTATTTTATTAATTTTTCAACGAATATACAATAAAGTGAATTGTATGTGAATATTTTAGTCCATTAAAATTATTAAACATCGTTTAAAAAGTATTACTTCTTTTGGTTGGTTTGAGTACTAAGTCCACAATCGCCACGTGGTGCAGTTAAACACACTCAAAACTACATAAATATTAACATATTCTGTGACAACGTTTGTTGTCAAAAAGAATACAAATCTTTTTCCACGCTATAGCTCGTGTGTAAAAATGAGTGTTTGTGTCCAAATTGCCACTCAGCATTAACTTGTTAAAATTTCCTTTAGTGCTGAAAGTGCTCTGACAAAAATTTATGCATCCCCGCACAATTCCAGCGTCAGAAGCCATTATAACTACTCTGACTGTGATGTTATGTTGTTGCATTTGTCATTATAAATGCTGAATGGCAGCATTTATCACGAACAGCAGAAGCAGGAAGAGAGAAAAAAACAATTTGAGGGGCACTAAGTTGTTGTTAAGTTATTATTTTTATTTCGCTTTATGCGGTTGCTTAGAGATTTTTTAAATTCATAAGTGTTTGTCAATTGGTATTAAAGTATACAAAAGGCAAAGTCATAAAAATAGTAGTTCCCCACTAAAAGGCTTTATGATAAATTTACATAAGCCATTTGTATACTTATAAATGTGCTAGTTTTGTGATTTTTTTATCATTAAACGATGGATTTGTTGTGGTTGCTAGTGTCAAACATTTAGGTTAATGTTACGCTGTAGCTGCCTCAAATAAAATATTTTACCGAAAGACTTTAATAACACTGTGCGACAACAAAAAAATGACGAGGAAATTCGAGTAGATTATGAAAGTAGAGCTAAAAATATGAGACACGTGTATCGGCGTTTTAAAAGTTTACGTCGGAAAGTAACCAAAATAGGCGGGGCAAGTTCCGCCCATTTTTAATTTTTTCGAAATATTCGAGTTAAGATATCTTTGAATCCTTGCATTTCAGGTATATAGTGTCTTTGGCAACTTACAGAGGAATATGTGGGCAATATTTTTGTTAAACATTTTAACCCTCATGCGGTTCATAAAATGGGTCTTTTTTGTCCTTTTTTCAAAAATCTTTCAAAAACTCCTTCAAAATGTGATTGTATCAAATCCCAATATTCTACAAAATTGTTCGCTATAAAATTTTACTATAGGTCTCAGAATACACCAAATCTGTAACTCTTGTCTAATCTCCAGGAATCTCTAAAAATGAAAAACACGTTTTAGGGTTAAAGTCGGACTTCATCTGAGTTTATTCAAAATTGTCCCACTAGACATAATTTTAGAGAGATGATGTCAGAGACAAAAAATTCTTCGTCAAATTTCACTATGGGTCACCAAAGAAATGAAATGTCCATTTACATTTTATAGCATGAAAATATCAGTATCAATTTTGCTGAAAAAACATGAAAATATTTCCCAATTTTATTGATGAAAAATTGTTCCTTCTTTTTTCGAGTTGGTACATGGAAGTAATATGAAACTTGGTTATAGGTGAAAAGTGTCAAAGGATGAAAAATTCTACACAAAATTTCACTATGAGTTTCAAAATAAACTATATATCTATGTATACTATTTCCTTAAAAAATTAGATTACAAATTTATATATATTAGGATGAAATTATATGTTTTAATTTTGGACTGTTAATTTTACATAATTCCATACTGGATCAAAATCTAGCAAAATCCTTTACTTTTTGGGAATATTGTTAAAGAAAGAAATGTTCCAAATGAAATTTCATTATGGGTCTCTGATTAAAAGAAATCTGTAACCATAGCATATAACATTCTTAGCAGCACTTGTTTTTGATATATATGTTTTAGGGCCATATTTCCCAATTTTCATACAGATTGTCGTTGTGATTGGATACTGTAAATATCATATTGATGGTTTTTCGTTCTGAATTCATACAGAAGATGTTGTACGTTCCATTCATAATGTTCTTGTAATATTTGTGGTGCATATATAATTGGGAGTATAAATAACCCACATTGGACCTGCCCAAATTGCGTATTTTTAGTACTTTCAACTTAAATTCCGTAGTTTGGATAAGCCATTGGTTGCTTATATTGTAACTGAAAATACATTAGAGGTCTACGGCTATGGTCAAGTGAAAATATAGGTGTCATATGGGCTCTCACATGCACAATTTGGTGTGGTCCAAAAAACTACAATGATGGGACTAACTCCTACTTTGGTGGCATTTACGGAATTAACACTAGCATTTGACATAAATAGCTGTATCATGAATGACCATAATGAACCCAGTTACGATATAGTCATTTATGTCAATTTCTAAGGTTTATTCCGTAAATGCCACCAAAGTAGGAGT
Organism: Musca autumnalis; assembly: GCF_047663935.1. Lineage (NCBI taxonomy): Eukaryota > Metazoa > Arthropoda > Insecta > Diptera > Muscidae > Musca > Musca autumnalis. The sequence goes on from NW_027411866.1 coordinate 252,291,258, forward strand.
TAGTCCCATCATTGTGGAAATAGTATACATAGATATATAGTTTATTTTGAAACTCATAGTGAAATTTTGTGTAGAATTTTTCATCCTTTGACACTTTTCACCTATAACCAAGTTTCATATTACTTCCATGTACCAACTCGAAAAAAGAAGGAACAATTTTTCATCAATAAAATTGGGAAATATTTTCATGTTTTTTCAGCAAAATTGATACTGATATTTTCATGCTATGAAATGTAAATAGACATTTCATTTCTTTGGTGACCCATAGTGAAATTTGACGAAGAATTTTTTTGTCTCTGACATCATATCTTTAAAATTATGTTTAGTGGGACAATTTTGAATAAACTCAGATGAAGTCCGACTTTAACCCTAAAACGTGTTTTTCATTTTTAGAGATTCCTGGCGATTGGACAAGAGTTACAGTTTTGGTGTATTCTGAGACCTATAGTAAAATTTTATGGCGAACAATTTTGTAGAATATTGGGATTTGATACAATCACATTTTGAAGGAGTTTTTGAAAGATTTTTGAAAAAAGGACAAAAAAGACCCCTTTGATGAACCGCATGAGGGTTAAAATGTTTAACAAAAATATTGCCCACATATTCCTCTGTAAAGTTGCCAAAGACACTATATACCTAAAATGCAAGTATTCAAAGATATCTTAACTCGAATATTTCGAAAAAATTAAAAATGGGCGGAACTTGCCCCGCCTATTTTGGTTACCTTCCGACGTAAACTTTTAAAACGCCGATACACGTGTCTCATATTTTTAGCTCTACTTTCATAATCTATTCGATTTTTCCCATCATTTTGAAAAAAATTGAATTTTGTTGCACAGTGTAATTATACCCTCAGCCTTTAGGCTAGAAAGGGTATATGGGCAAAACTGCCAATTATTTCATATTCCATTTCCAAAAAATTGATTTTTTTCTTTTCGCGCTACATTAACGATTTTTGGTACATAGGTTAAGAAAAAATTCCCCAGTACAAATCCGCTCGCGAGCAAATTTTTGGTTGTTGCGGACAAATGTTATCGCGGTTTTACTTCTGCTTTTAAGAAAAAAATATTATAAACACGCTAATTATTTTATTGAGCACAATTGTCACTAAAAAGTTATCACGAAGTGACGTCATTAAGTAGATTGCATAATACTTGTAAAGTGTTTCTCAGCATTCGCGGAATTTACAAAAAATTGACAAAATTTTAAATGTAATCCGAATTTTTTGAAAATATAGCTCCATATACCCGTCAAAAATTACAAAACAGTAACAGTTTTAAATAAAGACTTCACGGGGAATCAAATGAGACCAAACTTATAATCATCGGGATAGTATTTAGGATATTATAGCCAAAATAAGCACATATTTGTGTTACAAAAAACTAATTTTGGTTTGGAATAATAGTTTTCACACGCATTCTAGAGTTAAAAATATTGGAAAAATTCTATAAGAGTACTTCTTTTATTTTTCTTCAAACTCCAAAGAAAATGGGTGGATTTTGCTTTATCTACATTCACATAGAAGGTTTCCCATTGAGGAAAGTTATCGGGTTGTTGAAATAAATCATTAGACTTCATAAACGGAAACAGAGTTCAAATAAACCGCTTTTACTTATATGCATTATAAAAATATGTGTAAATCGCGTAATTATCAAAATCGTTTTGTCCGCATGTGATTTTCATGTACAGCAAGACCATATCTTTTAATTTGTATATATTTTTCGAAATATAATTTGGACGCTAAGATGTAGCATCGGCTGCATCTTAGCATTAAAAAACCTATAAAACATCGCTAATTTTCCCAAAGTTCATACAATTTCGTTCCGCATCCGGTTTTAGTGTCACCATGAAAATCTGCATCGATATATACCTATTTCAAGGCAATCAGTCAAGAACCGTGGATGTAGCATCACACACTATTTTTGGGATAAAATGAATGTAGTTCCCTTATCAGTGAAGTTTTTAAATCTTTGTTTCCGCAAAAAGGAAGATCCTGCACTAGTTTTTTCATAGCAGTGCAAGCTGCCGACAGAATACGCGATAAAATGCGCGATATTTTCAAAAACAATATTAGGTGATTTTCCTACCTTGGAATTTCTCGTATCTCGCGTTTTAGTAGATGGAATTTCACGAGTATTGATTTATTAGATCCGCAACGTAAAAATCAAAAATTTGCAATCAAGTACGAGTAAATCGAATGCCAATTGTAAAAATTAGGCCCGAAAAATATGATTTTTAGAAATTTGTTCACACAAAATTTTCGTATTTGGATACAGATTTCTCTGAAGCTGTGTAGGCTACATTCACGACACATATATCAAATAAATCAGAATCGTGAGTTCTTCATTCCTATATATGATTTTTTGAAAAACCTGTTTGCGGAACGAAATTATAAGAAAATTTCAAAAAACACTTAAAATCTGGCTTCAAAATGTCAGCATCATTTAAAGGTAGACGCAGATCAAATTTTGAGAAGTTATACACTAGTGAGATTACCCTTATTTAGTTGCCTTCTACTTTTACTTTAACGGGAAAATCGTAAAAAGTGTGGTTTAATCACAAATCGAGAGAAAACAAAAAAAGACACGTTGGCTTCAACCCATTTTTACCCATTTTTTAACATAAATATAGCCACAGCTTCCACGCAAATCAACTTTGAAACCCAATATTTTTTGCCTAGTCTAAAAACATTTCATTTTATCCAAAATCATGTAAATTGTACAATATACAACCACTATTCGCGAGTTATAAACGGGTAAACCTTGGCTTCAACGATGTTAAATTTTCAATAATATTGCCCATATACACTTTCATACGGGCAAAATGTGCCTCATCGAAATAATGGTTTTAGACCCCAAGTATGTTTGGACGAAATATGTTTCAGACAATTTGGAGTTGATTTAGCAATGTCCGTCCGTCTGTCTGTCTATCTGGCTGGCTGGTGCGCACGATATCTCTCGAACGGATGAACCGATTCGGTTCAAATTTTGGTTTTCGTAATATTTTGACGAAACTGAGTTTAAGTTCGAAGATGGGCTATATAGGTCCACTCCTTCCGGTACCTCCCACACAAAAGTTCGAAAATGTTCGGAAAATTTGTGCGCACGATAACTCTTGAAGGGAGTAACCGATTTGGTCCATACTTTGTCCATCGTGAAACCTGTACCAGACTTAAATGAGGTTTCAATATGGACTCAATCGGTCCACTCCTTCGGGTACCTCCCACACAAAATTTCGGAAAAGTTCAGTTTAGGGCCATCTCTCGAATTGCTTTGATTTTTGTTTTAGAAACTTGTATTCACTGCCCCCCATACGACGGTACAAGTTTCATTAGCGGCAAGCCCATACTCCCTGAGAAAATAGCATGAAAGTTGCAAAGAACCCCTATGACACCGTGTGAGGTGGTGGTTGGAGCGCAAGATAACTCTAGAACGGATCTGCCGATTCGGTCCAAATTTGGTCTTAGTAATATTTTGTCCAAACATAGTTTAAGTTCGAAGATAAGCCATATGGGTCCACTCCTTCAGGTACCTCCCCAACAAAATTTCAAAAATGTTCGGAAAAATTGTTCGTACGGTAACTTTTGAAGGGAGTGGTCGAATTGGTCTATACCTTACACATCCTAATATATCTACCAGATATAGATCAGGTTCGAATATGGACTATATTTGCCCACTCTATCCGGTACCTACCACAAAAAATATCGGATAAGTTCACTTTAAGACCCGATATAGAATCACTTCGATTTTTGTTGAAGCAACTTGCATTCGCTGCCTCAATTACGATGGTAAAAGTTTTTTTAGGGGCAAGTCCATACTTCTTGAGCAAACAGCCCGAAGATTGTAAAAACCCCCTATGGCACCATATGTTGTGGCTGGAGATCCACTTCCATAACGGTCAATGTCGATCCATTTCTTTTAGATCCTTAATCCTAATCAACATTTTTGTCGTTTCATACGCCCAAAATTTTTAAATCCCTCTAAATACATACGTTTTTTGGGAAAAATTTTTTTAAAATACACGGGCTGAGGGTATATCTCTGTCGGCCAAGCCGACTGATACTTTTTTACTTGTTTTTATACCCTCAGCCTTTAGGCTAAAGAGGGTATTTACACTTTGATACGACCAAAAATGTGCCTCATCGAAATAATGGTTTTAGACCCCAAGTATGTTTGTACGATATCCGTTTCAGACAATTCTGAGTAGATCTAGCAATGTCCGTCCGTCTGTCTGTCTGTCTGTCTGTCTGGCTGGCTGGTGCGCACGATAACTCTCGAACGGATCAATGGATTCGGTTCAAAATTTGGGTATCGAATTATTTTGTCCAGATTCGATTTAAGTTCGAAGATGGGTCATATAGGTCCACTCCTTCAGGTACCTCTCCCACAAATGTTCAAAAATTGTCGCAAAACTTGTGCGCACGATAACTCTTGTAGGGAATAACCGATTTGGTCCATACTTTGCACATCGTGTAATTTCTACCAAACTTAGATGAGGTTTCAATATGGACTCAATCGGTCCACTCCTTCGGGTACCTCCCACACAAAATTTCGGAAAAGTTCAGTTTAGGACCTGGTCTCGAATCGCTTTGATTTTTGTTTACGCAGGTTGTATTCGCTGTCCTCTATACGACGCTGTAAGTTTCATTAGGGGCAAGTCCATACTTCCTGAGGAAATAGCCTGAAAGTTACAAAAAGCCCTATGACATCGTGTGTAATGGTTGGAGCGCAAGATAACCCTCGAACGGATCTGCCGATTCGGTCCAAAATTTGGCTTTCGTAATATTTTATCCAAACTTAGTTCAAGTTCAAAGCTGGATTATATCGGACCACTCCTTCCGGTACCTCCCCCACAAAAGTTCGAAAATGTTCGGAAAATTTGTGCGTACGATAACTCTTGATGGGAGTGACCGATTTGGTCCATACTTTACACATTCTCATAATATCTACCATATATAGATCAGGTTCGAATACTGACTATATTTTTCCACTCCATCCCGTACCTGCCACAAAAAATTTTGGATAAGTTCACTTTAAGACCTGCTATTGAATCACTTTGATTTTTGTTGAAGCAACTTACATTCGCTGCCTCAATTACGATGGTAAAAGTTATTTCAGGGGCAAGTCCATACTTCTTGAGAAAACAGCCCGAAGGGTGTAAAAACCCCCTATGGCACCCCCATGGTCTATGTCGGTCCATTCCTTTAAGTACCTTTTCCGCAAAAATTTTTAACTTTAATCCTAATCAACATTATTATCGGTTCATACGACCAAAATTTTGAAACCACCTAACTACATAAGTTTTTTTGTGAAAAAAGTATTTCAATTTGCCCATGCTGAGGGTATATCTCTGTCGGCAAAGCCGACTGATACTTTTTTACTTGTTAAATATATTTCCACTTATTCGGAAGGAATAACTTTATTTTTCCCCAAAAGAAATGTTGATTGGCGAAAAAGGTAATGCATAGATGTAGTGATTTAGAGTATCACATTGCCGGGTCCGTCACGAATGAAACCCTTGCTTACCTGGCTCAATACTTACTTACTTAGTTGGCCCATTACAGAACATTTGTTCTATAGACCGAACTAAGAAAAGATCTCCATTCCTCTCTGTTTTTCGCTTGACTTTTTGGAATACCGCGCCTTTCCATTTCTTCATCCACTTGTTTGCTCCATCGAAGCTTAGGCCTGCCGATTCTGCGTGCACCGCCATGTGGCATGTATTCATACGCCTTTTTAGCGGGTTCATCATCGCTCATTCTCATGATATGGCCTAGCCAACGCAATCGTTGCATCTCGATACGTTTAACTATATGCATGTCTTTGTATAGCTTATATAGCTCGTGGTTCATACGACGTCGATATTCACCGTCAACGCAAATCGGCCCGTAGATCTTTCGAAGAATTTTCCTCTCAAACACACCAAGCACTGCCTTATCTGCTTGCGCAAGTACCCATGCTTCGGAGCCATACATTATCACGGGTAGTATCAGCGTTTTGTATAGTGTTATTTTTGTTTGACGAGATGTGGCTTTGTTTTTAAATTGCTTACTTAATCCATAGTAGCATCTGTTGGCCAATACAATTCTTCTTCTTATTTCACAACTGATGTTGTTTGTTGTGTTTATGGCAGTGCCGAGGTAGACGAAGTCTTTAACTACCTCAAAATTGTAGGTACCAAATTCTACGGTTGGTCCGAGCTCTATGGACGTTTTGCGCGTCGACACCATCAATTTGGTCTTTTCGCCGTTTACCGCCAGACCCACTTTCGCAGATTCTGCTTCGACCTTCCTAAAGGTATCAGTTACTTCCTTTACTGATCGTCCCATGATGTCTATGTCATCAGCATAGGCAAGTAACATGTGGCTATTGGTGTAAATTGTGCCATTTCTTTTGACATTTGCATCTCGTATTACCTTTTCCAGCAAAATGTTGAACAGGTCACACGAAAGGCTGCCTCCTTGTCTGAAACCTCTTTTGGTACAAAATTCTTCGGAGAGGTTCTTTCCAATTTTAACTGAGGACCTAGTATCAGTTAAAGTCATCTTACAAAGCCGGATGAGCTTTGCGGGGATACCAAATTCAGACATTGCGTGAAATACCTTTGATCGGAGGGGACTGTCGAATGCTGCTTTATAATCGACAAAAAGGTGAAATATGTCGATCTGCATCTCTTGGGTCTTCTCTAGGATTTGCCGCAGGGTAAATATCTGGTCAATGGTGGACTTGCCAGGTCTAAAGCCACATTGGTATGGTCCAATTATTTCGTTGACCATTGGCTTTAGTCGTTCGCACAATATCCCTGACACTATCTTATAGGCAATAGGGAGAAGACTTATGCCCCTATAGTTTGAGCATACAGTCTTATCTCCTTTCTTGTGGACAGGACATAGGATGCTCAGGCTCCAATCATCGGGTACGCGTTCTTCCTGCCAGATGGTGCTAACTATCCTGAGCACGCTATCTGTATCTGTTACCAGATTACCTTGCTGGTCTCTACAGGAGGATGTGCCTGTACCAAAGCCATCTGTTTGATGTTTCACTCTTTGGTAGAATTTTCGGACTTCATTCTGTCTCCTGTACATCTCGATTTTTTCACACTCCCGCTTATCCATTTCTCTCTTTTTCTTGCGGAAAAGCCGTTTCTCTTCTCTCCTTTTCTCCCGATATCTCTCTCGTGCGCTACGCGTTGCTACTGATTGTAAAGTAGCTCTATATGCCGCATTTTTCTCTTCGGTAGCAGCACGACACTCCTGGTCATACCATGAATTCCTTTGTGGAGGTCTCTGGAATCCAAGTGTGGATTTTGCGGCTGTTTGCATGGAGTGGGCAATATGCTGCCATTGTGTTGTTATGTTATCGGGACAAGGAGTGCTCGCGTTAAGCAATTGGGCTAGTTGAGTGGAATATGCTGTGGCTATCTGTTGTGTTTGCAGCTTATCGATGTCCAACTTCCGCGTTGAGTCTGTTCGTGCTTTATTTGCAACGTTTAGACGGGTACGTACCTTTGCTGCAACAAGGTAGTGGTCCGAATCAATGTTTGCGCCTCGGAACGATCGTACATCCAACACGCTCGATGAATGTCTTCCATCTATTACAACATGATCAATTTGATTACTTGTTCTTTGATCTGGAGACAGCCAGGTGCCCTTATGAATATCGAGATGATTAAATCTGGTACTGCTAACTACCATGTTTTTTGCAGCTGCAAAGTCTATCAGCCTCATACCATTGTCAGATGTTTCACTATGGAGACTGAATTTCCCGACTGTTGGGCCAAAGATATTCTCCTTTCCAATTTTGGCATTAAAATCGCCTAGAATGATTTTAATGTCATGGGCAGGGCAACGGTCATATGTTTCTTCTAAGCGCTCGTAAAATATATCTTTGGTCTGTTCGTCCTTTTCTTCAGTGGGAGCATGAGCACAAATAAAGCTGATGTTGAAGAATTTAGCTTTTATTCGAATTGCAGCAAGTCTTTCATTCACTGGGGTGAAGCTGGATACCAGATGTTTTAGTCTCCGACTAACTACGAATCCGCAACCAAATTCATGCTTTACGTCATGGCAGCTATAATACAGTGCGTCACCTTTAGGTGTTGTTGTGACGCCTTTCCCAATCCATCGTATTTCCTGTATGGCAGTAATATCGGCCTTGTACTTTTCAAGTACGTCTGCCAATGCGAAGACTGCACCTTCTCTATAAAGAGTGCGAACATTCCAGGTGCAGATTCGCAGATCATGATCCTTAAAACGTTTGCGGGGTTCGTCAACTTTAGAGGGGTTTGTTTTTCTTTTCTTTCGTTTTTTCATAGTAGGATGTTTTTTCTAGGGGAGGGTTACTAACCCGACGCCCAAACCCAAGTTTTTAACGTTCTTATGGGTGAACGCGCGGCACATGTTAGCTCACTACCTTTAACGGGTGTTAAAGGCAGTTCCCCAGGTGACACCACGGGGAGGTCAGTGTCCACTTGAGATGAAAGAGGGACCAAGATAGATCCTGGCTCAATACACAACCAATTTTTAAACCAATCACTGCTGCATAACCACAGTTGTTAGTTTCTTTAGCGCTGTCTCTCTTTTTATTAACCATACAATTGAGGTGCTCAGCGTAAAAACGGCCTAACCCACATGGTCAAAAAAAACCAAATTGACTATAAAGATCTAACCGGAACCTTTTGAAATTACTAAAAATTACTAAAAACCGCCCTTTTGCATTATATAACACTAGGTTGTACTACCTCCTACAACAAGGCAACATGGATTTTTTAGTATTTATTTCACAAGGTTCCGGTTAGATATTTATATTCGGTTTGACTTTTTTGACCATGTGGGCTAGGCTTTGCATCAAGTTTTTTGTTTATCATTAATGCACTAATTTCCTCCTTGAAGCAAATCCGGTAAACACTTTTTCTTACATAAATATTCCTATACGTATGAATGTCAACAAAAAGAAGTAAAACTTTTGTATGTAAAAAAACTGAACACAATTTAGAGTCATTTTGGTAATTAATAACAATTAACAATAACTTAGTCCATATTTATATTAGGCAATTTTCCTTGCAGCAATTGTCAGTTTGAAGGAGAGAGAGAGGTAGCATAAGGCTACACTTTGCCCCTCAGCACCATCTCTAACCGACAAACTGACAATTATATATATAATTGTTCCACAAACCTCCCAGGCGGGACAGAGGAGACTTCTCTCATATCAATGATATGGGACCTACTGTTAATCGCCGAGTCCGAACGACGTGTCTAATACACCACTTGTAGAGAAGTTTTACAAGGATGAAATGCTCAGAAAATGTCGCCAACATTACTGAGGGGTATTTTGCCACCGTTGAAAAGTGTTTGATCTTGAAAACAAAACTTGTCGGAACAGAATTGCCTTTTATACGGCGTTTATATTATAGTTTTTTGCAGGGTTAACCTTCTTTGTGAGGATTAATTTGAAGTATACACAATGGAAATGGCATTTGAAACCCAGACCCACTGGGTTAACCCGGTTATATGTAAACGGCCTTTTATAAACGCACGAGGCAAATTTAACAAGTAAAAAAGTATCAGTCGGCTTTGCCGACAGAGATATACCCTCAGCCTGTGTGTGTGTTTTTTTTTTCCAAAATAAGTATGTATTTAGGGGGTCTTAAAAATTTTGGGCGTTTGAACCGACAAAAATGTTGATTAGGATTAAATATCAAAAGTTTTGCGGAGGAGATACTAAAAGGAATGGATCGACATTGACCGTTATGGAAGTGGATCTCCAGCCACAACATATGGTGCCATAGGATGTTTTTACACTCTTCGGGCTGTTTGCTCGAGAAGTATGGACTTGCCCCTAAAAAAACTTTTACCATCGTAATTGAGGCAGCGAATGCAAGTTGCTTCAACAAAAATCAAAATGATTCGATATCGGGCCTTAAAGTGAACTTATCCATGCGAGAGTTATCTTGCGCACCAACCACCTCACACGGTGTCATAGGGGTTTTTTGCAACTTTCAGGCTATTTTCTCGGGTAGTATGGACTTGCCCCTGATGAAACTTGCACCGTTGTATGGAGGACAGTGAATACAAGTTGCTTAAACAAAAATCAAAGCGATTCGAGAGATGGCCCTAAACTGAACTTTTCCGAAATTTTGTGTGGGAGGTACCCGAAGGAGTGGACCGATTGAGTCCATATTGAAACCTAATTTAAGTCTGGTACACATTTCACGATAGGCAAAGTATGGAACAAATCAGTTACTCCCTTCAAGGGTTATCGTGAGTACAAATTTTCCGAACATTTTCGAACTTTTGTGGAGGAGGTACCGGAAGGAGTAGACCTATAGCCCATCTTCGAACTTAAACTAAGTTTGGGTAAAATATTACGAAAGCAAAATTTTGAATCGAATCGGTTTATCCGTTCGAGAGTTATCGTCCAAATTGTCTGAAACACATTTCGTCCAAACATACTTGGGGTCTAAAACCATTATTTCGATGAGGCACATTTTGCCCGTATGTTGAGGGTATAAAAAGGAAAGAGAATAAGTAAAAAAGTATCAGTCGGCTTTGCCTACAGATATACCCTCAGCCTATGTGAATTTCACCTTTTTTTGTTATTTTGGGAGTCATATCTTTTTGAAAGATATCGCGCCCACTAGTCATTTCAGTGGGTCATTGTATAACTTTTGGAACAGTGTGCCAGGAAGCACACGGAAAACATATTATCGCTGTTGCCAGGACCACAACGAACAGCATCGGTATGCACAGAGGATCTTCGAACAGACTCTCAACTGCACTTAGGCACTAATGTTGAATTGGTTGCCTCGTTCAGGAGATATCGGGCATACCACTTTAGTGAAATTTTGTTAATATTGGGGGGAAGTACCTGAGGTTGTGGGCCGGTATTGCACACCTTCAAACTGAAACTAAGTTTGGACAAAATATGACAAATGCCAAAATGTTGTATAAATCGGTTGATCACTTCGAGAGTTATCGTGCTCTCGAGCCACTACCTATGGTGCTACAGTAGTTTTTTTACATCTTTCGGGCTGTTTTCTCAAGAAGTATGGACATTCCCCTAAAAAACTTTAACAGTCGTAACTGAGGCAGCGAATGCAAGTTGCTTCAACAAAAATCAAAATGATTCTAGAGCAGGTATCAAAGTGGGCATATCCAAAACTTTGTGTGGGAGATACCCGAAGGAGCGGACAAATATAGTCTATATTCGAACCTGATCTATATTTGGAAGATATATTAGTAAGTGAAGAGTACATTTTTGAACTTTTGTGTGGGAGGTACATGAAGGAGTGGGCCGATATGGCTTATCTTCGAACTTAAACTAAGTTTTAACATAATATCTTGCGCTTCAACCACTACACAAGGTGTGATAGGGGTTTTTACATCTTTCAGGCTATTTTCTCAGGAAGTATGGACTTGTCTCTGATGAAACTTGTACCATCGTATGGAGAGCAGTGAATAGTAGCTGCTGCAATAAAAATCAAGGCGATTCGAGAGCAGGCCCTAAACTGAACTTATCTGAAATTTTGTGTGGTAGGTACCTGAAGGAGTGGGCCGATTAAGTTCATATTGGAACCTTGTCTAAGTCCGGTGGACATTTTACGATGTGAATAGTATGGACTAAATCGGTTGCTCCTTTCAAGAGTTATCGTTCGAACAAATTTTCCGAACATTTTCGATATTTTGTGGGGGAGGTACCGGAAGGAGTGGACCGATATTACGGTGTGGACAAAATATTACGAAGGCCAAATTTTGGACCGAATCGGTTGATCCGTTCGAGAGTTATCGTGCGCTCCAGCCAGACAGACAGACGGACATGGCTTAATCAACTCAAAATTGTTTGAAACGGATTTCCTCCAAACATACTTGGGGTCTAAACCATTATTTCGATGAGGCACATTTTGCCCGTATAAAAGTGTATATACCCTCGTTGGCACAAATGCTGAGGGTATAAAAATTGAAATGTTTGTGTCCTTTTTTAATGGATGATTGGGTAAAAATCAGCGAAACCTACTTTTGAATGTCTTTTTATATTTCTTTCTTTATACCAAAGTTAATTTATAAAAAAACGCTTGTATGTATGTATATATAGCCAAATCGGTATATGTGTCAATTATAAAATCAAGAAAATAACACCTTACGTTTCCAGTAATATCGGTGTTTGTATGTGCTATATCTCTGGTATGTTATCGTGTATATAAACTTATGTTTGTATGACCGGACGGCAAAAATATGTCGAAATCATATAAAATTATTTCATTGGAAAACTAGTGCCCAGGGAAAGTGGGTATCACATGGTCGGCCCCACCGTTTATTGCCCTCTCTTACTTGTTTTTTTCTTGATTATGAAAGTGTTTTATTTAAATTATTTTTTTCTCTACAGCACAAAATAAACAAATCGTCACGAATTGCTTGGAATTTAAATTACTTACAAATCTTTAATTTATTTTAATGTTTATGAATTGTTTTGTTTTTTTTTTCATTGCTCTGGCAATCGAAGAAATGTCTATTGTCTTTGCTGTTGTGTACAACTTCCCGTCAATTCAAGCATGCCCTTAACACATTTATGCAAATTTAAATACAATTTTTTATTGAATGAAGTGTTTTGCTTTTTCTGAGAATTTTAAATAATGGTAATGTTACACATAAATATTTCTGTCATATAGTTATGTCTATAGATATTGTTGTTATGGTTTCAAATAATAAACTAAAAACTGAGGAAGCGTCTTAAAATTTGTTGTTGGTGTTGATGAGACAGCGTTTTTGTTATGAAACTTTCTTTATGTATCTACTATTGGTGCTTGTTTTGGATGTATTTACTGAAAATTCTTCGAAATTTGGTACTGAAACAAAGTATAGAGGAACGGGCCATACAAAACGGAACGGGTAATAACAAGATGATGTCTATTTTGGGATTATTGGGATTATTTTCTTTTCAAAATAGTCAGGCTAATCCAAAATAGTCAGGCTAAAACAAGTAAGAGAAGGTTATAGTCGGACAAGGCCGACCATGTCATAACCTACTCCACTACACCTGGGCACTACATACAATATATTTGCGACCTACAGAGCAGATACAAATTCGGATAAAAATTTTGTTTTTGTTCCATTTCACCCCTTAAATATTTCACGATCATCACCAATAGCAAAAGCGATCTATTCTAATGTGAAACCGACCTCCATCCAAATTTCGTGACGATCGGTCCATAATTGCGGCCTGGAGTTTGATTAAATGTATAATTGACAGGCGGACACACGTCACTATATCGCTTTATCTCGTCGAGATATGAATACTGGTATATAACATTGGGGGTCCACGACGAATACATCGCTGTGTTGCAAGAATTTTTAGCAAAACAAACGTATAATACTCTTGTAAAAATAAAAAAGTATAAAAATGCCAACCCTCCTAATTATTTGGAAAATTATATTAAGTGTTCGAACTATGTTTCCCTTAATTATTTTAAGCAATGTGTATTATTAGTTTATTTTCTGCATTGATATCAAAAAACAAATTAACATTTGCATGCAAATTTGTATGTAATATGTATATGTACACAAGAATTTTTTGGAAAGTTTTCTGTTGTGAGATTAGTCGACTTTATTTTTGGTACAGTATTCTCTTGAAAATATTTTGCATAACATAGCTTATTGTTCATTTTATATGATATTGTTACAATTCCTAGTTATGTGAATTCCAAGTATCTGTTAAAGTACCTTTGAGTGTTTTTTTTATTTCATTTCACAATGGAAGTTTTTCAAATTGTTTATAGCTTCAACAATCCAATGTTGAATAGCAAGCATATCTGTTTTCGGTACATTCAATGGGAATAACACAAATGAACACATATGCCTAGCCATATACATAACTATACGTAATGTAATCAGTATCTACATACTTGTGATTTTATTGTGTTACTTTAAACTAAAAAAGTATATGTATATGTACGTATACGTAAAGTAAGTTAATTTGTCATTGAATGTCACAAGAAGGGCAACTGTTTTCTCTGGGTCATATGAGTCTGCCCTACAATCGTGTGTCCCATTTTGTCATATGTTTTGAAAGTACACTCGGTATTCTTTAATGTTTATATGTAATTAAATTTGTAACAGATAAATCTATTGCAGGTGAATTTATTGCGGATAAATGTCAAGCAGATTATATTCATTGGTAAATGCGAAATAAATGATAACCGCCTAATTAAAAATATGAATTTTTGGTTTTTGGACACAGCATTGGACCGACTTCTCGTGGAAAGGTAATACAATAATTTCAAATTCAGTAACTGTGACCACCGGCAGATCACAACATATATTTTGTGGGGTGGAAAACTAGTTGAATTAAAATAAAATAAAAACCTGTCGAGAGTACATTAAAAACCCATAGAGAGTTTGTTTGACAATTTACACATCAATGAGCTTTCCATGAATTACGAACTGTATCAGCGATTCAGATACCACGGTATAACTAATCGTAACAAACTATAAAGGCTACTTTACCTATGTTATGTAAATAGAAGAGTTGATGATTCCGCTAAATGCCACGTGAAATATAACCTAATATTCTAAGACCAACTAATTGGGAAATACATTCTACGCTGGGCTAATGGTACAGATATTTTGTTTAAAATACATTATTTTATTCTATGTCAACAATATTTTTACAACAATATACTACAAATAGGATACATTTTTTTCCTTTATTCATTCCACCTGGGAACATAGGGCATTTACAAGAAAATTCCATTCTTCTCTATTATTACATAAAAATTTAACTTCTTGCCAGGACAAATAAGATAAAATACAATTGAAAATATTCCGAATGCGGTTATGAGTTGACCGCAAACAAATTTAGAATTTCTATTTTTGTGGAATTATTGGCAAAAACTGTTGGTATTGACATTGATTGTAGTTTTTGGTTCACTTCTAATAAAATATTTCCATAATGAACGACTCAAACATTCAAAATTGCTTTCAATAAAATTTATGGCTAATTTGAATTTTGGATGAAAACATGACAAATTGTAATTTACAACCAGTAATTTCAATTTATTGTTCATGTATTTTATTTTAGTACTAGCAGACCCCGGTCCGCGTTGCTGGCCCGTCGTAATGAGTTTTAATGACAACTTTTTATCGACTTTATGCTTGACAATTCAAAAATTGGTATTTTCTACCTCACTTTTTCGCTCCATTGTCAAACCGAGAAGGATTTTTTGTCTGTAGCCTTTCTTTTCTCTTACGGACATTGACGGATTTTTTTGCCAATTTATGCTTTTTAGGATTTATTATCGTCCATGTCCCTGTCTTTATCCTAAAGCGATCTAATTATAAAAGTTAAAAAAAATGGTTAAATCGAATTCTCCCGCTTATTGAGACTTATATGTTTTTGC
Source organism: Musca autumnalis (assembly GCF_047663935.1). Lineage (NCBI taxonomy): Eukaryota > Metazoa > Arthropoda > Insecta > Diptera > Muscidae > Musca > Musca autumnalis. Next base: position 252,306,648 of record NW_027411866.1, read on the forward strand.
TTTTCATGGCTGATGGACCGTTGATCCTCACCATTCAAGTAAATTTGTAAACATATAGTTTTTCTTGATCGGGTGCGCAACCACCGTTGTCTCGAAAACTAATTTGCAACCCGATGCACTCATAAGTTTAGCAAATATAGTGATTATAAAATAATAGGCCCCGAAATTCGTCTACAAATATATAGCATTTTGGACCACGGGACATTCCTGAACATTTTCTGAATATTAGGTTCAGTAGTTTTGGAAAAATAATGTTTTGAAAAGAGTGGGCGTGATCATCAGTTTTCAAGATATAACATATTAAAAAAAGTAGGCCTGGTCCGGTATTTTGGCTCCAAATATGTACCTAGGGTGCACACAACTTCATTGCCTACCAACATTTATGCTGAAACCGATATAATCATACGTTTGGCTTATATGTATAGCGTTTAACAGAAAGGCATGGGGAAGGTACCCCACCTCTTCCGAAATTCATAAAATATACATCACAACGCAAACATTGAGCTTTTGTCGCAAATTTTGTGGAAATCCCTTCAGTTATGATATATTAAAAAAAACAGGCGTGGTCGGGCCTATAGGCCCTAAAGAAGTACCTAGATTATAGATTAATCCGTCAATGTTTAATCCGATACATGCATAATTTTTGGAAATATAACGTTTTTTAAAAATATCGCAAAGGGGAGATACCCCGCTCCCTCTGGAATTCAATAAAATATGTAACCTGTTTTCGGTAGGCGTGGTAAACTTTTCTTTTCAAAAAACCTAAGTTGGGTTATGACAGCATTTGATTTTTATTCATAAAGGTAAGGTTTTTTTTAAATATGCCCCCTTCAAAATTCAAGAAAATATGCCCGTACATTCCCTGACATTTTCAGGAAAATCGGTTCAGTAGTTTTGTAGATGTAACATATTTTAAAAAGTGGGTGTGGTCAAGTCATTAGATTCTAAAAAAGTGGGTAAAGTCTTTCGAAATAGATACATTCGTAATTATTGTAAATATAACATTTTTAAAAAAGTAGGGTATAGGGGAAGTACCCCGCCCCTTCCGCAATTCAATTGAATTTGTAGCCTATTTTAAGCGGGGGCCATACTTGTACATTTCCTGGCAATTTCAGGAAAATCGGTTCAGTAGTTCTTGTAGAAATGATAAAAATTGAAAATTGAAAAAGTGGTCGTAAATTTTCTTTGCATAAAAAACCAAATCGGGTTATGGCGCACATTTTACAGAAAAAATTATCGAAATCGGTCCATCCGTTCTCAACTGATGCCATGACCAACGAACGACATTTGATTTTTATTTTTAAAGATTTAAAAGTTTAGACAAATCGCGATTTCCTCGAAAATTCCTACAGTAGTTTTGTAGATATAACCTAATTAGAAAGTGGGCGTGGTCGGATCTTAAGTCCCAAACTAAGTACGTAAGGTTGGATACACAATCGCCATTGACTCGCAAATAAATTCCGAAACCGATACATTCGTATTTGTTGCAAATATTGCATTTTTACAAAAATAGGGCATAGGGGAGGTACCCGCCTGATCCGAAAGTCCAAAAATGTGAAGCCTATTTTTATCGGGGACCAACCCTGTACATTCGCTGAAAGTTTCAGGAAAATCGATTCAGTAGTTTCGTAGATATAACATATTTAAAAAAGTGGGCGTTGTCCAGTCTTAATGTCCCAAATAAGCACGTAAGGTCGGAGACACAATCGCCATTGACTCGGAAATTAATTTTCAAAGCGATACATTTGTAATTGTTGCAAATATTGCATTTTTACAAAAATAGGGCATAGGGGAGGTACCCCGCCCGATCCGAAATTCAACCAAATATGTAGCCTATTTCAACCGTTCCCTGAAAATTTCAGGAAAATCTGTTGAGTAGGTTCGTAGATATCACATATTTATAAAAGTGGGCGGAAAAGTGGGCGTAGCCAATTTTTCTTTGCATAAAAACCTAAACTGGACTATGACTAACATTTCCACGAAAAATTATCCAAATCGCTCCAGCCGTTTTCAACTGATTCAATTACCAACAAACGACAATTGAATTTTATATATAAAGATTGTTTGAAATAGTTTATGCAGATGATTGTTTGGTAAATTACACAAAATGCAAAAAAAAAATAATATATTAGTAATTTTGGCGTCTACATTTATACGCTCAGCTATCTGCCATGGCAATACGTAAACGTAAACGGCTCGTGTTTGGTAGTAAAGTGAACAGTTTATGCATTTATGAAAACAAAAATTTGTATACTACAGCTAACAGCTAAAATATTTTTTTTTATGAGACATGTATATGTATAGTTTTATTGGTAAATTTTAAGGACATGCATAGCCGACTTTGGCAGTTACTGCAAATTGCTTTGTTTGTTTTGTATCGAAGACGCTAGCAAACAAATTATAACAAACAAAATTTAGTACTACGCAGAATACAAAACAATTAATGGACCAAACCTTTAAAATTATGGTCTTTATTTCCTCTCGGACGAGATTGAAAATTTGTTAGAAAATGTACTTTACTGACTAACAATGAGAATAAATAATGGTTACCACGAAAACGTTGTGCCATGTGGCGTATAATCACTGAGAGACACGAGCTGTACAGTTCGGTATACGCAACGTAGTACAAATACACGATTGTTGAATAGAAATTAAGATGAAATATGGTAACATAGGGCGGCTTCGCCACTGAAGCGCCTTCGCCAGCACCTATTTTCTTGATAATTATAACTGCTACAGAACTGCCTTTAAAGGGAAAATTGTGAGTTTAACGAAGATCTTGCATCTCCCAAAAATTGGCTTTTCTATCAAATATATGATTGCTGATGCACGCGGTTTCATGTTTTTGGGGTATTGCGAAAAATATTCATGGCAGGTATATTTGGTGATATCTTGTATACCTTTTGTGATATCAAAATTATATTTTATACCGTTAATAGACAACTACTGAAGAATATAAATCCAAATAATTTGCATGATAAAAGTAATTATAAATGTCAATATGTTCATATTATGAACTGTGTAGGGGGTGGGGCGGCTACGCCATGATAGGGGTGTTGTGGGTTAATGTGGGAAATATGTCAGGTTTAACTTAAATTGTTTATGCTATTGATATACCACGCTATAATGTGAAGTTGAAATCAAATATTGCGTAAACCTATCTAATTTGGCAAATTTTAATTTTTATGCCTAAATTCAAGGCACCTACTTCAATTAACGGCTAGAATATGATTCTTTTTGTAATTTTTAGAATCATTTTTGATTATTAAATAGAAAACATGTTCCTTTTATGCATAATGTTTGGGGAGGAAGTATGGTAAATGATAGTTTTAGAGTCCGTTGATATATGTCCTATGTCGATGGCGAAGCTACCCCATGGGTGGGGAGGCTTCTCCACTTTTTAGACGTTTTGTAAATTCTCAAAAATAATATTTTAAAAACAAAATTATAATCATTTATATATCAAAACTTATAGTCAAGTCATGCTAATATTCTTACCAAAAATAATATTTGGAAAAACTTTAATGATGTCGATATGAGAACATTTTCAAAAAAACGAAGGCGCCCCATGTTACCATACATAATAATAACGGTGACCAACATGTTTGAATGAAAATAGAGTACATATGAGGAGAAGACGATTTTTTTTTAGTTTTTCATCGAAAAAAAATTAAACTACATGAACGATTTTTGGTTCATGGATTGTGAAAAAATTCCCATTCTCAAATCTGTTCGAGATACTAACTTCGGGTATTGTGCGCAAAAGTTATGGCGGTTTCAATTAAACGCTACTCATTGTATTTAGAAACACGGTTAATAATTGGATTCCTAAGTACTATATGATTACAGAGGCGCAATAACTTTAGTAAAAAAGTTGTAAATTTTCGCGGAAAACAAGAAAGAATTAAAAAATGGTAGTTTGTAATTTGTTTTAATAAAATTCAAGCATATAAAAATATGTACGTAATCTTAACATCGCGAAGATTCAAATGAAACCAAAACTGTACAAATCTGAGTAGTGGTTCGCATATTATTCCAAAAACATAAAATATTCTGAGCAATTTGTAAGAAAACAAGTAAAAAGTATCAGCCGACAGAGATATATCCTCAGCCTATGTGGATTGAAATACTTTTTTCCCAAAAAAAAACATGTTTAGGGGGTTATCAAAATTTTGGGCCTATGCACCGACAAAGTATGGATAGGATTAAACAAATTTGCGGGGATACCGATAGATAGGGCTTTTTTATCACACTTGCCTATGAAAAACATAATATCGCTGTAAACAGGGCCACTAGAAAAACATTCGGTAAAAATGTCCAAAGGCTCCTCGAACCACACAAAAATGTTGAACATTTGTGTAGGTGGTACAACAAGCATTGGGCAGATATGATTCCACATTTGAACATAAACTAAGCTTCGGCAATATTTAGAGATCCAAAGTTTGGACCAAATCGGTTTCTACGTCTATGAGAAATCGTGCGTAAAATTTCAGCGAATATTTTCGAACTTTTCTGGGGGAGATACGGGAAGGAGTGGACCTATAAGCACCACCTTCGAATTTCATCTAATATTCGAAAAAATATTACAATATCCAAAGTGTGGACGAACTTAGTATTCGGTTCGAGCCCTCCAGCCACTACATATCGCTCATTTACTTAAAGAGTGGCACATTTCAGTGCTAAATTTTTGTGCAAGTTCAAGCATGATTTGAAGTATTTTAGTACTCAATAAACTCAAAAAACTTTTGTGTTGAATTATGTAATGAGATGTAACTCGTTAAGTTTTAGAGATACCAGCATGAAAATTTGACACAAGATAAAGTGGAAGTCGTAGAAAAAATAGAAATTGCTAACTCTGAAAACGCATTTTTTGAGTTATGCCACTCATTGAGTGAATTTATCCAAAATTTTGTGTGGGAGGTACCCGAAGGAGTGGACAAATATAGTCCATATTAGAACCAAATCTATATCTGATAGATATTTTAGGATGTGTAAAGTATGGACCAAATCGGTCACTCCCATCAGGAGTTGTCGTGCGCACAATTTTTCCGAACATTTTTGAACTTTTGTGGGGTAGGTACCTGAAGGAGTGAACCGATATGGCTTATCTTCGAACTTAAACTAAGCTTGCACAATACATTACGAAGGCCAAATTGTGGACCGAATCGGCAGATCCGTTAGAGAGTTATCTTGCTCTCCAACCACTACCCACCGTGTCATTGGACTTTTTTGTACCTTTCAGGCTATTTTCTCAGGAAGTATGGACTTACCTCTGATGAAACTTATACCGTTATATGGGGGGCAGTGAATACAAGTTGATACAACAAAAATCAAAGCGAGTCGTAAACAGGTCCTCAACTGAACCTTTTCGAAATATTGTGTGGGAGGTACCCGCAGGAGTGGAATGATTGAGTCCATATTAGAACCTCATTTAAATCTGGTAGAAATTTCACGATGTGTTAAGTATGGACCAAATCGGTTACTTCCTTCAAGAGTTATCGTGCGCACAAATTTTCCGAACATTTCCGACATTTTGTGGTGGAGGAGTGTACCGATATTACCCATCTCTATATTGATTTTTACAACTGTTAAAATTAGAAAAATGTAAAAAACCAATAAAAATAAAATATGCATATAACATTTTTTAGCGCCGATTGCGTGGCATCTTCACACTTTTCCAAATTTCACAAAACTGAAATCTTTGATCACAGATAATACGCACAAGCGATTACTTTAGACAAAACTTATCAAAGTACGCTTTTTTCGCCGTTATGTTCAGTAGCGCCTCATCAAATTTATTAGAAAATTTAACGTAAAATAAGCTCAGAAACCTGCAAATAGTAGGTGTACTACATGTAGTACACTAGGCATACCTGGGTTAAACTAAGTTTGGACAAAATATTACGAAAGCCAAATTTTAGAACGAATCGGTTCGAGAGTTATCGTGCGCTCCAGCCAGCCAGACAGACGGGGGCCCGGGCCCCCCTCGAAATGGTTTGGTCGAACAAAATTGTTTAAGCTACTGTAACTAGTCATTATATTTTTTTCTGTATCCTTAGTCCCAATTTACATTAAACGATTTTTCTTGCGGCAATTTTTCTCTTTTAAACTTGCCTCTTGCGTTTATACAGGCAATTCTGTTTTCAAAGCAATGAAAATAATGTCAAAAACGAAAAATATAAAAGGAATTGCCTGAAAATTGCCGGTACGAGCAATTTTTTCCACTTCCATACCCCTTACGTGTCTCTCCTACAAACTGAGACTTGCCGCAAGTAAACTCGACTAATGTAAATTGGGACTAAATATTATGAATTCTTTCTATTGAATTTATATACTTTGTACCATTATTTCATATAAAATATAGAATAGAATATGTGTCAAAATTTCCAGTCCATCGGACAAAAATTTACCGAGATATGAGCTTCGAAGCATAGCATAGAAACTAAAAACGTCTTTTCCTCGAAGTGGCACTTTATATGTTTTTGTGGGACTATTGTACACATAAATCATGTGCTTAACCGAGAGAGTCTTTAAAAAAAACTGCTGACGGAGTCAGAAAAAATATCAATTATATACAGTGTTTTGTTTTTGTTAAAATCGAAATTTTGATTTTAACTGTTCAAAATTTTTAAAAATTGATTTTTTTAATTCCTTTTCGATAATGGACAGGATTATTAGGTTCGTAATGATCCCACAAAAATATATGCTGATCGGTTTATTCTTTTTCAATCTACAGTGGGTACCGCAAACTGCTTTAGTAAAACAGAGCTTTATAAGCGGGCATTTGAATGTAAGATTTTTCAAAAAAAAGGAGGTAACTTAAGGTTTAATAGTTTTTTTATAAAAAATGCATGAAAATGGCTTTTCTCATGCTTATCGTTTTAATTTTTGTTGTAGCAACTTGTATTCACTGCCCACCATACGACGGTCCAAGTTTCATCAGGGCAAGTCCACACATCCTGAACATATAGCCTGAAAGATGCAAAAATCCACTATGACACCGTGTGTAGTGGTTGGAGCGCAAGATAACTCTCGAACGGATCGGCCGATTCGGTCCAAAATGTGGCCTTCGTAATATTTTGTCCAAACTTAGTTTAAGTTCGAAGATAAGCCATATCGCTTCACTCCTTCAGTTCAAAAATGTTCTGAAAAATTGTGCGCACGATAACTCTTGATGGGAGTGACCGATTTGGTCCATACTTTACATGTCCTAATATATCAACCAGATATATATCAGGTTTGAATATGGACTATAGTTGTCCACTCCTTCGAGTACCTCCCACACAAAATTTCGGATCAGTTCACTTTAAGACTTGCTCTCGAATCACATTGATTTCTGTAAAAACGGTAAAAAAAACGGTGCAGTCTATACTCCTTGAGAAAACAGCACGAAAGGTGTAAAAACCCCTATGGCACCATGTGTAGTCGCTGGAGAGCACTATAACTCTCGAACTGATCAAGCGATTTGGCAATCATCATATTTTGTCCAAACTTAGTTTCAGTTCGAAGATGGGCAATAACTTCCGTACTTCCTTCTGATATTTGAAAATGTTATGGACGATATCTCTTGAAAGGGGCCAACAATTTGGTCCAAACTTTGGATCTCCTAAAATATTGTTAAAATTTAGTTTAACTTGTAAAATGGCCGATATCGATCCATGGGCGTAGCCAGGTATGGGCAGGGGGGGCAGCTGCCCCCCCCCCTAGATCCTTCAAAAAAATTTAAAAAATACTGTACTGTACAATCTTTTATTTAATAACGGCAAATGCATGACTAATATCTTTCGAATACGTTATATTTTTTTTAAAGTGGTTGACAAATGGTTAGGTTAACCACTTTTAAGCTTATGGCTATATATTTATGGTGGTTGCTCGAGCTCTAGGCTACTTAGAAGATACCAAACAGTATAATTTATTTTTTATGTTATAATAATTAATTTATTATTTGCAAGTAAGCTGTCGAAAATTGGAGAAACCAATGAATTCGGTTGAAAAATAGATGAGATATGTAATTTTTATACCCACCACCATAGTATGGAGGGTATATAAAGTTGGTTTTTCCGTTTGTGCCGCATTGAAATACTTTTTTGCAAACCTATAAAGTATACATATTTTTGATCAGAATAAAATTCTGAGTCGATCTAGTGATGTCAGTCAATCTGTCAAAATTAAAATCGGTCCAAATTATTATATCGGTCCGAACTTAGTTTAACTTCGCAGAGGGCAATATCGGTCCACCTTTTAATTATTTGTGATGTCAAAATGTGTTAAACAGATATTTTTGATTAATCATTGAAGAGAAAGCATAGATGAAATTTTTTAAAGTATGTTTGGATGATCTATGTCTCGTAGAAATATTTTGATGTGCAAGGTATGGACCAGATTTGCCGTGCGAGCCATTTTAGCGAAAAGTTTCGAATGTTTATGGGGGAGGTACCTGAAGAAGTGGACCGATATGGCTCATCTTCGAACTTAAACTAAGTTCGGATAAAGCTAAAACGACTCCAAATTGTCTGAGGCAGATTTCGTCCAAACATAATTGAGGTGCTCAGTGCCAAAACGACCTAACTCACATGTCCACAAAAATCAAACAGCCTATAAAGGTCTAACCAGAACCTTTTGAAATAACTATTAAAACAATTCCATATTGCATTGATTAACACTAGGTAATACTATCTTCTAAAATAATACAATATGGCATTTTTTGAAATTTGTTTCTAAAGGTTTCAGTTAAATCTTTACAGTCTGTTTGATTTTTTGGGCATGTGCGTTAGGCCGTTTTGGCGCTGAGCACCTCAATTGGGGTCTAAAATAATTATGTCGATAAGACACATTACCCACAATAGAACGGTACCGCCCGATTTACGGGGGTTTTCAGGGATTTAGCTGCATTATGCTATAGAAATGGTTGTAATTTAATACATATATAGTCTTCTTTGGGGCTACTAAACTTCCCTTCAGAAATTTGTCGGCACTGGTCCATGTTTTATATAGCCTATAGCGATTTTAGGGGTTTTCAGGATTTTAGCCGTACTTTCCTACAGAAGTCTTTATTTAAAACTGTTACTTTTTTGTCATTTTTGACGGGTAAAAATTCGGATTACATTTAAAATTTTGTAAATTATTTGTGAATTCCGCGAATGCTGAGTAACATTTTACAAATATTATGCAATCTACTTAATGACGTCACTTCGTGATATCTTTTTAGTGACAATTGTGCTCAATAAAATAATTAGCGTTTTTATAATAATTTTTTCTTAAAAGCAGAAGTAAAACCGCGATAACATTTGTCCGCAACAACCAAAAATTTGCTCGCGAGCGGATTTGTACTGGGGAATTTTTTCTTAACCTATGTTCCAAAAATCGTTAATGTAGCGAAAGAAAAAATTAAATTTTTTGGAAATGGAATATGAAATAATTGGCAACATTTCCCATATACCCTTCATAGCCTAAAAGCTGAGGGTATAATTATAATGTGTCAAAATACTTATGCCGTTTTGCTTTTGCCTCCCTATGAAAACATCCGACTACCTAATCAGAAATTAAGCTGAATTTTCTTTGGTCCATTAATTTTTTTTTAGCTGAGAGGTCAAAGGAAATCCCTAAGCGATTAACCCATATCGTACCGAGACAAATTTTTTATTTATTTTTTAAAAACAAAGCACTTTTTAGGGTAATTAGGACCCACTCGTGTCAAAAATCTACTCAAAAAATGTTTTCGATTTTTCGTTTTCCCGGAAAGTGGTGTTCGAAATTTCGAACACTGGCGCTTAAGTTATATGTATAGATGTTAAATAAAATTGATTTATTTGCCGTTTTATTGATTTATTTCACCATTTTTGTATGAAAAAATGGTTGAAGATTGGAATTGAGACTTCTTTGACCTACAAAACTTTTCCCCGAAATGTGTCAGCACTGGTCCACGTTTTGGATTGCCCCCCATACAATGGTACCGCCCGATTTTCGGGAGATCTCAAGGATTGAGCTGCATTATCCTACAGAAATGGCTGTAAATTAATACATGTTTAGTCTTTTTTGAGGCTACTTAACTTTCCTCCGGAAATTTGTCAGCATAGGTACACGTTTTATATAGCCTCCGTTGAATGGTACCTAACGATTTTAGGGTATTTCAGGATTTTAGCCACACTATCCTTTAGAAATTTAGTATTTAGTCTTATATGGGGCTATAATAACTTTTCCACGGAATTTGTCAGTAAATTTCCACGGTTTGATATACCCATCGATATGTAGGTTTAGTACCAGCGTTGGAAATTTCGAACAGTCAATTTGCACAAGGGAAATTTTTTTTTATTTGCTGACAGATTAGACTTTATCCATATACCAAAACTTGTTTAAAATTGAACCTTTTTCATCTATAAATATTTTTTTGAAAAAAGGGATTTTACTGTTCGAAAAATCGAACACCAAGTACGAAATGGGTTACTATCAAATTTTATGAATACTGACAATAATTATATGCCTTTTAAGAGAAATGTAGATTTTGTCAAAATAATTATGCCAGGGACTGTATATGTATCTGTTAAGAAATTACTATGCTCGAACCACAAGAGAATGTGCATCCAATGTCATTAGGTGTATATTTCGCTTGTTTCGGAATATATTCTGTAAAATGGTGTGAACGATAACTCTTGATGGGAGCAATCGATTTTTTTCAAAATTTGCACATCGTATTATTTCATCCAGTCATGTATCAAGTCGGATATAATCCATATCAATCCCGTTCTTTGGGTACATCCCATTCAAATTTTTGTTTTTATTTACATTTTCTCTATAAATTGGGTGCAATTTAGCATTAAGGGTTCATAGTGATCAAAATACTTCTCCGCCAATGGTTGTAGGTAAGTACCTTAATAACGGTTTTAAAATTTTGTATTGTACTGTACACACCACCAAAAAAAAAAAATCGGGCGATTTTTTCAAAAATACTTAAGACTGCGGGGCTTTTCGCTTTTCAGAAAGTATTTGAATATTTTTACAAAATCTTTTTATCTTCTTAAATTGTAAAAATATTTTTCTAAAAAATCGCGCGATTTTTTTTCAAAAATATTTTCGACTGTGGCGCTTTTCCTTTTTCGGAAAGTATTAGAATAACTTGCAAGAGCTTTTTATCTTCTTAAATTGTGAAACTATTTCTGTAAAATATCGCGCGATTTTTTCAAAAATATTTTCGACTGCGGTGCTTTTCGTTTTTCAGAAAGTATTTGAATATTTTTATTTTTATCCCAAATATTTTGGTATTTATGTCCGCAAACCAAGACGGACATAGCTCCCAAAATCATTTTGGGAGTTATGTCACGGCACCTATCTCGGACGGCAAAGCCGACTGATACTTTTTACTTGTTACATAGTTTTTTAATATGTTGAATTTGGTATTGGTTGTACAAAGACACCGCTTAATATACCTAATGAATAGCTCATCTCGAAAGAGAAAAACAACAAAAATGCAATCATCGCCTTAACAGATAAACATAAAATAATGATATAAGTCGCAAATGCTGCACATTGATGAATATTATGATAAAAAATCATAAGGTTAATGGAATGAAAATGTGGTGAATATTTTTGTTGAAACAATCCAAATGAACTTTGAGAATTGTGTATAAAAATATATATTCACCCGTATATAGGTATATAATAAAAACCCCTCAGTAATGTTGGCAACATTTCCTCAGCCATGTAAAACTTCTCAATCAAGTGGTGTCGTAAGACATGCGGAGTCCGGCTATGCAATTTACAAATTCAATTTTTTGATATAAAATGGGCACCTTGAAAGTGCTAAATATTTATCCCACATCTTATACAGATGTTGTATGTTTAGGACTTAAACCTTTCAAAAGCATTCTTATCCTCCACAAATAAACAAAATTCACTTTTTGTGATAACAATTTTAATGGAAACTACTTTTTATCTCAAAGGAAAAGTAAATACACTCGAAATGTTGTTAGTATTTAATTTGTTTGGTCAAATAAATTGTCAGTTACCACTTTTTCAACACCTCCACCCCCAACACCACCATTTTAAATGTGTATTCTTTGTAAAAAAGGATATTGTAGATGCATCAGTAGTGTGAGGGTTGACATACATATGTATTATACAAATAATATTTGATTTATTTATGTATTTGTATAATATTCTAATATTTGATTTTCAAAGTGTTGCCTGTTGCCACATTACTCTATAGAAAGACAATAGTCGGACTGTGCCGACTATGTGATAATCTACACCATTACTTTTGGACATGGTTCCTATAAATATAGAGACAATGAAAAGACGGTTAGCTACAGCCCTTTCGAATTTCTGTTTCTATTGAACATATTTCAAGAGTAAAATAAGATAAAAAAAGAAGATCATCCGAGTATTAATCCATAACAAATATATTGCGTTCATTGTAAAATGTCCAAGTTTTTTAAATGAATTCGTACATTTTCTTAAAAATTATAAATTGCAATGTGTATAATTGCATTTCATTTGGTGAAATCATCTGACATCATAAGCTTTTTATCATAAGTCTTTTATCACTGAATGGTGAGTTTTTGTTACTTCAACTTCTTCAATTATCCATATTACATAAAGGCAATGCTATAAGCTTTACAGCATAACTTGTGTGAAATTTATTTTTTTAATAACTTCTTATTTTGAAAAAAGAGTTTTTATTCCCAAAGAAATTTGATCAGTGAAAAAAAAATATGTGCAAGGGTAGTGGTGGCGGGTAGCAAATGGTCGGCCCAGTCCCAACAATCGACTATGCTTACTTGTTCGTTTTTACAGCCCGTGGCAAAATAAATTGATTTGTGTTTTAAGAAATACCCACATAAATAATTTCTTCATAACTTCCTTTGTTGTTTTCGGTGTTTTGCAATACTTTCAAAACTTTTATCGAAGAATTTTGTTCAAATAATTATTTTCAATTTCTATGAAACTTTTACTTTATAGCAAAAAACCATAACCCAAAGATTCTCAAATGCTTTATTGCTGTATTTTTTCGTACCTTCGGAGAAGTTGTTCTTCGAATGAAATCAAAAGGAAAGAGTTATTTGAGGTGGCGAAACTTTGTCGACGTGCTACGTTAAAATACACAACACGTGTACAGCTATGTGATTTACATCGGCGTTTAATGCTTATGTTAAAAAATATTAAATCAATAATTCAAAGAATTTTAGACTTTTACCAATCATTTTTGTAAAGAATTGAAAAAAGTATTTTAAAATAAAATTAACTATTTTTCAATATTTAATTGTAGGATTGTGATTGAATGATTGAGAATGGATAACACTGTGTGTAATTTTTTGAGTCATGTTTTATTAACCATGTTCTGACTCCACAGTGTGATAGAAGACCAAAAAATAGAAGACACGTATCTCGTATTAAAAATTTGTCTCGGGTTTTGGTCTGCAGCTATCAAACCGATCAAATTTAAAGCAAACAATAAACTACAAAAATTTACCTCAGATCCCAATAAACATCTTTCTAGAACATACGATCTCTGTATAGACGGTTCTTATAGGTCAAAATAACAAAGCAAATCCGATTTTTATCCAGTTTTCTCTGGTTTTGGTCCACAGATACTAAACCGTTCAATATTCAAGAAAACAACCAACTGCAATAATGTAGCGAAGATATCAATGAACAACTTTCTGGAACATGCGAAATGTCTATGAACGGTTCTTAAAGGTGAAAATAGCAAAACGCTTTTGAAAATATTCAATTTGTAAAATTTTTCTCCGATTCTGGTCTAAAGATACCCAACCGCCCAAAAATTAAGGATACCGTCAACTACAAAAATGTACCTATGATTTCAATAAACAACTTTCTAGAACATATGAGGATTCTAGGAATGATTCTCAGGGCTGAAATTCCTCAATTTGTGGACAAGAGTCGGAGAAAAAGGTATAAAAATTGGATATTTTCAAAAGATTTTTGCTATTTTTACTATTAGGGACCGTTCATAAACATTTCACATGTTCCAGAAAGTTGTTCATTGATGTCTTTGCTATATTATTGCAGTTGGTTGTTTTCTTGAATATTGAACGGTTTAGTATCTGTATGGTCCAGGACCATACTTATGAAAGCTACTGTATTTTGTTTTGATGAGTTTTTGGGTAGCGGTTTGCTATATGTACATTGGTACATATTTACACACAAACAAAGAAACCCGCGGCCACAATCTAATACCTTATACTCTCTTTTCCAATAAATCCTGGAATTGTCATCCTATAAAACAAGGCAAAGAGCAGCAATTTTTCTATTCCGACAGTGATCATTAAAGCGTGCGATTCCCCCCAGCTGTGAAAGTTATACACCACACTCAAGTTTACAAGTCAAGAATAAACAATAAAATTACATTTCGTTACGTTAACAACACCAAAAGTTAAACTTAAACACAAAAAATTGTTACTGAATACAACAGAGAATTACACAAAAAACAAGTACAAATAAAATAAATTAAATAAATAATTAAAAATTTGCTACTTAAAATTAAAATTGCACTAAATTTTTTCTAATATTGCACTTTGTGAAATTTGTCTAAAATTAAAAACTAATTAAAACTTACCTTTTGTTTGAAACAAAATCTAAAAACAACATACATTGTACATACACACACTCACATACATTGAATTATCACACAAAATAAAACCAAACACTTGAAATTAGAAAACATAAAAACACAAACTTATTAGTTCTAAAAGGAAAACATAAAAAGTTTGTAACTAAACATTTTGGTCCATTGCGAGCCAGATTGTGTTTTTTATAAATAATTTAAAAAATTGCGAAAGTGTTTTGTGAGATAAAAAACTACAAATAAAAAAAAAAATATATAATTAGTGAAATAAATTAAATTCATTAAAAAAGTGAACTTGAACGGGTAGTTCATTACAGTGAACGTATACCAATTGAACAGTTAAATAAAAGAAACGATAACAAACAGAACGAAATATGCAGTGACACTAAATAAATTAAAAAAAGTGAAAAAAAAATACAAATAATAAAAACAGAAAAGTGCTACAAAAATACAAAAAGCAACAAAAAACATATATTGAATAAAAAAAGAGAAATCAGTGAGTGTAAAGAACAAAAGAAAATAAAAAATTTCCAGTGAGAGTGCCGGCAAAAATAAAAACACAACAACAAGTGGTTGAACATAGAACAGTGAAAAGTGAATTTAGAAACAACAACAACAAAAAGTGTGTGAAAGACAGACACAAAACCGCTGATTTGAAAACGACAAAAAATATAATTACAGTGGCTCAAAGAGGTTTTTATGAAATAAGTTTTATTATTTTGAAAATTTTTTATTGCAAAAAATTATTAAAAGCAACAAAAACAACAAATACAGTGGAACCAATAAAAAGTGTTATTGTTGGAAAAATAAATAAATACAACAACTACAATATACAAAAGGTGAAATACAACAACAACAAAACAGTGTAAAATTAAAAATACAATTTAAACAAAATACAATTTTAACAAAATATACGAAGTAAAAAAAAATCACAAATCAACAACAAAAGCCTAAAAACAGAAGGAAGAAGAAGACATCTCTGGACACTACAGGGGTAAACAGACACAGACACACACTCCCAACTATACACAAAGAGTGCAAAGTGAGTACAAATTGTTTTTTTCTTGCTTTGAAAGCGTGGAATCGAGAAGGATACAGGGTGCGGCGAAATTTGACACCGACACTGTACCTTTATATGATGAAAGCGCTATTTTTACATACAATTTGACACCCATTGACACGTTTGACCCAAATTCAACCTATTTTTGGGGATTAAGGACTGATGTTGACCCTTTTCTTGCTCGTGGGAATACACAAATACGTCCACACTTTTACACATACATAAACGACTCTCGATTTCTCTCCTTGAATATTTG